>NC_052154.1:162671091-162991924 GCF_902713615.1 Scyliorhinus canicula
ACACTGGTGAGTATCTCATTTCTGATGATCCACAGCTGGCAGAGGCAGGTACGTCACAGGGGTACGGCACTCGGAGGATTGCTGGAGCCCCTCTGTTCAGCCCCGGTCAGATGACTTGCCCTTGGGCTTGATCATCCCTCAACTGCTGGGGCTACAAAGGCAGAACCAAGAACATCAGGAAGGGATGTCAGCTACACTCCACGGATTGCAAGGTCCACTGGAGGAGTTTCGATGCCTTATGTCCAAGGAGATGGTGTCAACACTCCGAGGCAACCAGGCCAACATTGCTAGTGTGGCAGCTGCATTGGAGACATGAATGCAGAACAGTCATTCCACAGCAGGATGGTCACTCTATGGTTCAGATCATGAAGGTCATGGTTCAGGGCATGAACTGCATGGTGCAGGCATTTGTGAGCAACCACTAGTGTCAGCCCCAAAGGATGACTGGACTTCTGGATCTCACTCCAGCTGCCCCTCTAGCCCATGGAGGAACCCAGAGGTCCTTGAGCACCCAAAGGTAGGAGGGTCAGCTGGTGCATAGCCTGGTGCCCTCCGCCCAAGAGATTCTGGGGGCATGCAGCCCATTTGACACTTCTCTTTCTGTGACCGACACAGCTTCAGTCCCACACACCAAATACGGTGAGAGGAGCACTACACCCGTGCTGCCTGAAAGTAGGCCGGGGTCCTTCAGTTCCTGGCCCTCCCCAGGACCCCCACCAAGGTCACCTCAGGCAACAGGGCATGGCAGAGAGCAGGCTGCCTCCACCTCCTGGGGAAAGACCAAGATATTCTGGCAGGATTAGGAATGTCAAGACATTATAGTGTCACAGAGTGGGCATGGGTAATGTTTGGCACTTTTACATCATTAAGACTTTCTAAAAAAAAGATTTTAGAGTACCCAATTAATTTTTTCCAATTAAGGGGCAGTTTTAGTGTGGCCAATCCACCTACCCTGCACATCTTTTGGGTTGTGGGGGTGAAACCCACGCAAACACGGGGAGAATGTGCAAACTCCACTCGAACAGTGACCCGGAGCCACGATCGAACCTGGGACCTCGGCGCCGTGAGGCAGCAATGCTAACCACTGTGCCACCACGCTGCCCATCGTTAACACTTATGTTAGTATGTGAGCACCTATGTTATGTATTCAAAATTACTTGTTGCACTCTATTTGGGCCTCCCAGCTCTCGTCTAATTTTTGCATGCCCTG
Source organism: Scyliorhinus canicula (assembly GCF_902713615.1). Lineage (NCBI taxonomy): Eukaryota > Metazoa > Chordata > Chondrichthyes > Carcharhiniformes > Scyliorhinidae > Scyliorhinus > Scyliorhinus canicula. The sequence continues at coordinate 162,672,302 of NC_052154.1, forward strand.
CCACCTGCCACATTTGGCTGGATGTTCACTCACGGTGACGCCTCCATAATAATAATCTTTATTAGTGTCACAGGTAGGCTTATATTAGCACTGCAATGAAGTTACTGTCAAAATCCCCGAGTTGCCACACTCTGGCGCCTGTTCGGGTACACAGAGGGAGAATTCGAGATGTTCAATTCACCTAACAAGCATGTCTGTCGGGACATGTGGGAAGAATCTGGAGCACCCGGAAGAAACCCACGCAGACATGATGAAAACGTGCAGACTCTGCACAGACAGTGACCAAAGTCAGGAATTGAACCCGGATCCCTGGTGCTGTGAAGCAACAGTGCTAACCATTGTGCTAGCGTGCCGCCCATATCTCCTCTCTGTGAGGCTGTCAGCTTAGCGATTGGACTCCTCTGACACTGACAGGATGGCGTGACGATGGTGTCATCCTGCTAATGAAGAGCACCCTCGTTACATTCACAGTAGATTTTTGAGGACTAATGCTCCATCCTCACTGCAAACCATCATCATCCTCCTGCATCGTTATGACCATGGGCAACTGTACCCTTCCCAAGGCAGTAGGAATGTTAGGGCTGTGGTCACACTGCCACCACACAGTCAGGAAGAGCCACCTCCCCTCCCTCAATGTGATCTGGCCTCAGTGCCCATCCTAGTCCTGATTATCATTGAAGAGAGAAGCTATCAGGGAATCGCAAACTCTCTTCCCCATTCAGGTCATCACCATCACCTGACACCTGCCTCTCCTCCCCATTTGCCTCTTCCAGGGGATCGCCGTCGATGCAGTCCTTGACGTCCTCGGCCTCAGAGGAGAGGTGCCCCGATTCCATCTCCTCCTCTGCCAGATCCTCACACTGTTACAGCAGCAGGCCATGGAGGGTTCATCACCACACGACATTGCGAGAAATTATCCGGGGGCTATATTGGTGTCGTTCCCCCCCCCACCCCCCGCCACCCAAGAGACTACCGAGGAGGAGAGCTCTGAGGAGATCACCATTGAGGTGCCACAGCTATCATCCCCATTTTCCAACAGCGCAGGGACACACACCTCGGTGAGCGACATTAGTGCAAAGCTTTCTGGGGCACAATCTGGTTGGCACCACACAATTGCTGATGCACATCAGGTAGAGGCAGGAACATCCAGGGGAGTCAGCAGTCGGAGGTCTGCTGGATCCCAGGACTTAGCTGGGTCCCAGTCAGATGCCGAGCCTCTGGACGAGATTATCCCAGAGCTGATGCAGATGATAGGACACAGCCGGGAGATTAAGGAGGGAATGTCAGCAACATTCCAGTGAGTGCATAGCCAATTGGAGGAGTCTCAAAGGCTATGTACAGGCAAAAGAGATGATACCGACAATGCATGGCACAGAGTCCAACACTGCTAAGGTGGTGACCTCAGTGGAAAGATGTCCGCCTCTTGAGTGGTGGTGTTCCAAGGCTTGGATTAGTCTGTGATGACAATGGCTGAGGGTCTCGACATCATGTCCCAGTCACTGAGGGACAAGTCCCAGATACAGGTGAACTTTGTCGGGGCACGGGTAAGCATGGCCCAGTTACTAAGGATCATCGCTGAGGGCATTGACATCATGGTGCAGACTGGGGGTGGCTCTTTCTGACTGTGTGGTGGCAGTGTCAGAGCCAGATGAGGTAGAGGCCTCTGGTGCTCACTCCAGCTGTCCCTCTGTCCCTTGGAGTCCCCTAGGGCCCTACGGGCATCATCAAAGTGGAGGAAGCACTAGAGACCGACCCGGGGCCTGCCACCAAGGAGACAACGGCAGTCTGCATTTCTTCCGAATGACCCCCTCCTGACATCGGCACATCTCAAGGGCAGCGGGCAGAACAGGGTGGCATGGCGATGTCTGTGACACTGGTAAGTCGGCTGGGGCTCTCCAGTTTGAGTTCCTCTGCAGGACCTGCCAAAGGCATCAAAGGATCCCTGATCCACACACACACCCTTTGGTCGTGAGAATATCTCAGTGCTGGAGCCCAGCTCTTCAGTGTTTGATTGTTGGCTGCTGCCTTTATGGTGCTGATGCTTCTAGAGGCCAGGAAAATGTTCAGACTTCAAAGTTTGATTGAAATGCGACGCAATAATCATCGTCTTAGACATGGCACGTTTGCCCATGAGAAATCACTTGAGAGCTGGGAAGTGTTCTCACAACTAACAAGGCCATTTCCTCACTGAGAGACTGCTCACAGTCAAAGGGAGTTAAAGTGACCATCAGCACATAACCAAGAGCAGGGCTCTATCCTGGAAGCGTTTGGTAGGACAGGCAGCAGCTGTAGTTGCCCCTGTTATGGGTCTCCACAATATTAAAAGATGGCTTGAAGACCTCACAAACAAAAAGCCCCTCATCCCCTCCACCTCCCCCCCCCCCCCCCCCCCCCCCCCCACACCCCCAGCCCAGGGGCAGCCACCGACCAAGAACGCTTCAGCCCACTGACCAAACCCAACCACCCTGACAGGTTCCTCCCCTTCCCCCCCAAGCACTGGGGCAGGAGCTCCAGTGCCCTTGATCTACATGCTGGAAAGGGCTACTCACCTCCTCAGTTCCCTCAGCTCAGCAGCCTTTGCACCAGCTTCACATTTTTAAAAAGGAGTACGAAATGACGCCTGTGCGATTTCTTGCTGGGGAGCCAGCTAATTCCCGGGAGGCTGTTCCATGAGACGTCAATCTCGCTAATGATATGGAACTTCATGCAAATGAGGTTGATGATATGCTCGCCATATTTGGGCGTGATCCTGAACTAGCCATTGGGGCGGGCCGGTTAGATGGCAAACTGATTCGTGCCTGACGCAAATCTCAATTTTGGTCTTTCCCGCTATTTAACTGGTGCGCCCAGATCCGCCCCGGGCACAACGCGGTGGTTAAATTGCACGCAGCATTTGTCGTTGGGCAACGTTTCAAAACGCAAATTAAAAAATGTATTTTAAGAGTATTTCTGGACCTATGTAAGTGTGTTGATTTGGTTCTGTTTTATTAATTCAGCTGAAAGCAGGTTCGTCACAAAAAGATCAGCATTTTAAATCAGTGTCAATCGCCAACTGGAAGCAACAGGATGGGATTTTCTGCTTCCCCGCAGCATGTGTTAGGGTGGTGGAGGCACCCCACCATTGTCCGGCTGCGGGATCTTCTGCACCCCCCCCCCCCCCCGCCCCCCCGCCCCCTGTCAACGGGACCTCTTGCTGTTCGCACCCTTTGCTGCCGGGGAACCCGGGGCGGGTGCCGCTGGCAGCAGGGGGCCAGAAGATCCCGTTGATGGGAACGGTCTGAAACTTTCAGGCAAACTTTAAAGTATGGAAAATAACCTTTGAAAAGTTTGCCCATCTGGTCAAATTGGAGTACAGCTGTCAATCCTGTGTTCATATAAAAACAAAACTCAAAGGTTTTTTAAAAAGTTGACTCGTGCCCGATGGTGCCCAAATTACCATTATATTGAGGGAAGGGTGCCAAACTCCATCACAATCAAGCAGGAACTTTAGGTCAGCATTTTCACCAGCAATACTCAACCTCTTTTTAGCAAACACAGTAGTTGATCATTCTGAATGCCTTTGATTGTTGCCTGTGTTGCTGTCCAAACACAAACACACTTTAATCCATTCTGGTTTCATTAATGGAATTGACTTTTGTTGTGCATTGCATGGCCTCACAACCAGCAGCCATCATTGAACTAACTGACTTGCACCTGTCCAAAGAGGGCAGTGCAACCGAATGCTCTGGATGGGATATTCCGGCCTCTCCCTCCGGCAGCATCCTCCAGTCCTGCCGCAGGGAATGGACGTTTGAATGGTCCGCCGCATCCGTCGTGGCAGGACCCACTGCACCGCAGCCAGGAATTCCAGGCCTCTGATCTTGCAATATATTACACTCCCTCCCCACTTAAAAAAAATCAATGGGTACATGAAAAAGTAACATGGTATGTGCACATAATTTGCCAGAATGCAATATGACTAAATCAACATAAATAACACCTGAAACTTAACAGGTTGTGTTCACAACCAAAACATGATGATGCTGCCAGGATAACTTACATGCAATTTTTTTCCCCCCTTAACACCAGTATATGTTTGACAAAAATATCACCATTTGACAGGAAGCAATTAATTTTTTTATCAATACGTATTTGCAATTAACCTTTCTGCCTTTTTCCCCTTTCTGTCTAGTTATTTCCTTCCATTACCATTCGCTTTAATCTGCTCTCTCAACATCTTGGACTGTGTCACCTCAACTTGGATTTTGACTCCGCTGAATGGTATTCAAGTGTTTTTTCATGTGGGCATCGCTGGCTAGCCCAACATTTATTGTCCATCCCTAATTGCCCTTGAGAAGGTGCTGGTGAGCTGCCCTCTTGAACTGCGACAGTCAATGTGATGTCGGTACAGCCACAGTGCTGTTTAAAAGGGAGTTCCAGGAGTTTGACCCAGCAAACAGTGAAGGAACGACAATATAGTTCCAAGTCATGCCTCATTTTCACTTTGCCTTGCTTTTCTCCTATTTTACTGTTGACTTCAGGCTTCAGTAAAATACACCTTACCTAGGAGCATGCTTAAACACAAACTCATATAGTGAGCAACCTGTTGTAGACTGTGTGGTTATTCTGTCAGAGAAGCAGAAATTGCCAAGCCTGTTCAAAAGGGAAATATGGGACTGGATTTTACGTGTCCCTGCCGGGTGTGTTTTGTCCCTCTTGCTTCCCTCCTGTAGCTTGTTATGGCTGGGGAGTTGGCTTCTTCCGGGTGTGTCAGTTTCTGGTGGACCTTCCTTCCGGAGGATAGGGGAGGGAGAGCAGTCCACCTCCCCATAAAAAACAGCCCATGGAAGTTCCTGCCTAGCTCGTCACTTGGCAAATACCTTAGCAAACAGCTCTTCACAATCTGTACACATCCTTCTGCAGCAACATTTGATGCCAGGGTGGATGTATGACTCCATCCTTATTCAGAGATATTTCAAACTCTTCTGACACGAGCTACGGACCATTATGTGACACCACCACTCCTGGCAACCCGTAAATTGCAAACTTCTCAAAACCTCAATATGTTGGGCAAAGACTCAACATTTATCCATTGGCTGTAGCTATTGATCAAAACAAGGTATCCTTGAAATGAAAAATCAAATGAAAATCGCTTATTGTCACAAGTAGGCTTCAAATTAAGTTCCTGTGAAAAGCCCCTAGTCGCCACATTCCGGCGCCTGTTCGGGGAGGCTCTTACTGGAATTGAACCATGTTGCTGGCCTGCCTTGGTCTGCTTTCAAAGCCAGCGATTTAGCCCTGTGCTAAACAGCCCCTGAAAGCAACATGTACCGATTACCATGTTTTTTTTTGTGTTTAACCAATGTTCTTCCTAATCTATCCTGCTTTTTAACGATTGAGTCCAACTGTGTGTAAGGCACTGTCCTAACCTTGAAAAAGGTCAGCTGTACATTATCCTTTATCTTGACTTCAGGCTTGTGATGTCTAATTTTATGACTTGGACCTCCATGCTCAAAGAGCACTTTGGGCTTTCTTAGCTCTTTCTCAATGTCAGTACTCTTATTGATCCCTCCTGCAAATAACTCAGGCAAGTTTAATCATATTTTGTGAAGTCAATTTCTTCACCTCAGGGAGACTTTGTTCCCTCCTACTCCTATCATGGACAAGTACATGAACCCTCACATATGGCACGACTAGGAACAAAGTTGCACTGAGAGTTATGCCCCATCAAAAGGAGCAATTGCCCAGTGAGACTCTTGCAGATTGCATTCTTAAATTAAGGAAATTCTCTTCAGCACCAATGTTGAAGGCACGTTTGCAGGATTCCTAAAACCATTAAATCCAGGCCAAGCTTTTGAGCAAAGGCTTTTATCTATTTATCGTATAATCTATATATACAGCAGTAGGCCATTCAGCCCATCGAGCATGCTCTGCCATTTAATACAATCATGGCTGATCGGACATTCAATGCCTTTTACACCCACTATCCCCATAACCCTTTATGTTATTAGCAATCGATCCAGCTCTGCTTGAAACACACGTACTCACTGAACTCGAACAATAACTTCACCTGACACTGGGATACTATTATTGGAATAACTAGTCAGCCTCACAACAGTTTTCCATAAGGAAAATATGACTTAGGGACTTCCTGTACTTTCCTTCCGAGATAACGGACTGCAGCTGTATCAATGATGAAGAAAGTTGTGAATCTCCAACTTTCACTTTTGCTCTGGGATTTTATCTACAGCCCTTTTACTCTCATCTTCCATCTGCTGTTTTTCTTCCTCTCTCACTGAGCACAGATCTTGATCTTCCTGCTCGATAACATAGACTTCTGTTTCCACCATGCAATGCATTTGAGGATTTCCTCACTTCTAAACCAGCTTGAGATTTACTAGGACTTGGGCCTAGTGCATCGCTGCGACCTGGGGCTTTCACACGATCAGCAGCATTGCTGCTTACTCGACCTCTGCATGCAGCCTGGATATGACAACTTTTCCCATAGGTATGAAACTTTGACTGGAAATGGGGACATTTTGATGGTCGCTAACATGGAAACGATAACATTTAAACTTCTGACTCCGAGACTGTGAGCTCGGCGACTGTGGCCTGGGTCATGCTGCAATCCAGTGCCAGTGGACCTCCCCTGCCAGCTCAGGAAAAGAACTGCCTTGCAATTTGCGACTCTCTCTTTCTGCCATTTCCAATACTGAGGCCTCATTGCAAGCCTCCATTAGATTCAACATGTTCCGTTAAACTGGGTATTCGTGGAAAGCAGTGGTTAAAAACGATATCAAAAGCATCTGGCTCCAGCAGGGTGATACAGTAAAAACATTTATTGTCATCGCTCCCTTTATTCCCTTTAATTTCACATCCTACCAGTCCTCATAGCGAGGGTGGAATTTCCCCATTGTCCCCAAAAATGTCTTTCATGCCATTTTTACCAATTAATTCCCTACCTGGGAAGCTTGTACTCCACAAGTCTCACAGGGAGGTCGACAATGGTTTCCCTGTTGACCTCATGAGGGTTATGACAGAGATTTTCTTTTATTTTGTCTCACCTGTCACCAGCCAGTACAAATCATAGAATCATAGAATTTACAGTGCAGAAGGAGACCATTGGGCCCATCACGTCTACACCGGCCCTTCAAAATAGCACCCCACTTAAGCCCACACGTCCACCCTGTGCCCATAACCCAGTAACCCCACCTAACCTTTTTGGACACTAAGGATAATTTAGCATGGCCAATCCACCGAACCTGCACATCTTTGGAATATGGGAGGAAACCGGAGCACCCGGAGGAAACCCACGTAGACAATGGGAGAATGTGCAGACTCTGCACAGACAGTGACCCAAGCTGGGAATTGAACCTGGGACCCTGGAGCTGTGAAGCAACAGTGCTAACCACTGTGCTACAAATGGCTGAAAGTGTGAACGACACACGTCTGCCCAGCTGGGTCTCAAAATTACATCCATGTCCTACAGACATCCTGGCATCCCTGACTTAAATGCAGGAATGAAGTTCCAGCCTGTTGCAGTCAATTGAACAACCCCTGCAGGAGGTGGCAGGATATAAAGAGGTGGGTGAACCTCCGAGTGTACAGTGCAACACAGCTACTTCAGGGGCTACTTAATTCTGACCCATTTCCAAAGAATAACATTTCCATTTTAATTCCGATTTAACAAGACCCATTTTACCCTCATCCATTTCGGTGCAAGGGGACAAAACTAATGAAATTCCATTTTGCTTTACAAAACAAATTCATCTGTTCGAAAAAATGCAAACGTAGCAAATTTTCACTAAAATTGCTATTCTGTCACAGGCAATAAGGGCATATTTAGGGACATGTTTAAGTTTGGTATACTGGTTTCTTTTAAGCACTCTATAATAATTTTCTTGATGTTTGGGAGCCCTGTCGGCCATGAATAAATCAAGCCATGTACAGTAAGCTGCCTCTCTGTGATGACTAAAGCCCTTGTATTTGAAATACAAAAGCTTCATTTTCTTGAGTTGCCCATAGTTACTGCAGTGTAAACAAATAACAAAAGAATGGAAATTTTTCCAAGTCAAACAAAATGTCAGATTGCTAACCGACTGACTTAGTTACTTGAATAACAGTTAATAATCGTTTTGTTTGTCAGTAAAATAATACTAATTAAGAAATAATAAACCCAGCGAAGTTTCAATATGCAATATATGTTACACACCTAAAATTCAGTTAATGCAATCGTTTAGGTTAGCTGAAATCCATTTTAATAGCTTTGTTGTAATCAGATTTGAAATCCTAAATGGAAAATAAATATCCTGGGATTATGCTCATATAGCCAGAATATAAAGCTGGAATACATTAGCCTGGAAACTACAATGTGTAATAATAACGTCTGAATGTATGGTCAGATCAAATTCCTCGATTCACTGTTTTAATAAAGTATAGCATTTTCGGTATCATGCTCCATTCAAATAGGGCATATTTTACCCAAAATGCACTACTTTCCTGTATCGAGACCAGAATTAAAATGACAGGTACTTCTACTTATTTCCATTGGGAATTGGCAGTTTACCTGCTTGCGATAAGTGTGTGGTTTGAATTTCCTATGCACCCATTTTGTGGAGGTTAATTTACGAAGGAGTCTCTCGTGCATCTAATTTTTAAAGTTTTCTTTTTATACCAGTCATGGGATGTGCACTGGAAAGGCCAGAATCAAGGTGTATCCCTATTTGCCTTTGAGAAGGCAGTGCTGAGCTGCCCTCTTGAACCACTGCAATCTGTGTGACCAAGGTGCTCCTGCAGAACTGTTAGGTAAGGAATCCCGGGATTTTGTCCCATTTGCGAGTGAAGAATGGCAATCCATTTCCAAGTCAGGATGGTGTGTGACTTGGAGATGGTGCTGTTCCCATGCATCTGTTGCCCTTGCCCTTTTAGGTGACGGTTGCAGTTTTGGAAGGTGTTGCTGAAGGAGCCTGACTTAGAAGACCCATCTCCATGGCAATGACCTCAGCATTCATAATTTTCATTCCAGGGAGTTGGGGCTTTGATCAAGTTAGACCTGCCGCATCCAGAAGCATTTCGGAGGTGGCCATATAGGCTGTTGAGTGTCAAAGAGGGCTGGTTATAAGGGTTGCCTTCGTTCTCTGAGACCCCGGCCCATTTCTATCAAAAGCTGTTCGACCATCTGGCCCTCACCCCTCAGCTAATATGTTCCCTGATTCCCCCATGACACCACATAAACCCTTGTCCCTATCCCACTCCATCCCCCCACCCATCACAATATCCCCTCATATTCCCCATTTCACCTCCAAAGTTATGAGGATCAACGATGAGTAGAAATCAGGAGCCATGTGGAGATGAAAAATTTTTTTTTAACAGTTCAGCTGCTTCATCAATGACATTCTTTCCATCACAAGGTAAAAAATGCCAATGTTTATAGATGACTGCACAATGTTCAGCACCATTTTCGACTCTTCAGATACTAAAGCAGTCCATGCCTAAATGCAGCAAGACAATATCCAGACTTGGGCTGACAAGTGGCAATTAACATTTACGTCAAGTGGCACTCAATGACCATCTCAACAAGAGAGAATCTAATCGCCCCTTGATGTTCAATGGCATTACCATCGCTGAATCTCCCACTATCAACATTCTCGAGCTTACAACTGACCAGAAATTAAACTGGGCTAGTCATATAAACACTGTAACTACAAAAGCAGGTAAGAGGCTAGGAATCCTGTGATGGGTAACTCACCACCTGATTCCCCAAAGCCTCTCCACCATCTACAAGGCACAAGTCAGGAGTGTGATGGAATACTCTCCACTTGCCTGGATGAGTGCAGCTCCAACAATACTCAAGAAGCCCAATACCATCCAGGACAAAAGCAGGCCACTTGATTGCCACCCCTTCCACAAACATTTCACTTCCTCTACCGCTGACAACAGTGGCATCCGTGTGTATTGCCTGCAAGATGCACTGCAAAAACTCACCAAGGCTCCTTTGGCAGCACTTTCCAAATGCACGACCACTACCAAATCGAAGGACAAGGGCAGCAGATATATGGGAACATCACCACCTCGAAGTGACTCACAATCCTGACTTTGAAATATATTGTTGTTTCTTCATTATCACAGGGTCAAAATCCTGGTACACCCTCCCAAATAGCACAGTGGGTGTACCTACACCTCAAGAATGTAGCAGTTCAAGAAGGCATAGAATCATAGAATTTACAGTGCAGAAGGAGGCCATTCGGCCCATCAAGTCTACACCGGCCCTTACAAAGAGCACCCTACTCAAGGCCACGTCGATACCCTATCCCTGTAACCCAGTAACCCCCATTTAACCTTTTTGGATACTAAGAGCAAATTAGCATGGACAATCTATCTAACCTGCACATCTTTGGGTTAGTGGGAGCACCCGGAGGAAACCCACGCAGACATGGAGAGAACATACAGACTCCGCACAGAGAGTGACCCCAGCTGGGAATCGAACCAGGGACCCTGGAGCTGTGAAGCAACTGTGCTAATCACTATGCTACCGCACTGCCCCTTGACACCAGCTCACCAACAACGTCGCAAGGGCAATTAGGGATGGGCAATAAATGCTGGCCTAGCCAATGATGCCCACATCCTGTAAATGAATAAAAAAATAAAGTAAAGAGGTCTGTCACTCACACGCGTTTGATCCTGAAACAAATCTCATTCATGAAACCCATTAAAATATTTTAAATCCCCTCAAGTGTCCAATCTGTTGGAAAGACAAATAAACTTCTATTCAGTAACCACATCAAATCCTTTAATAGTCCCTTGAAATAGTTGTTCATCAAAATGTGGACTCAGCCACCCACCTGCTCAGATAAGTACGAAGTCTTACAACACCAGGTTAAAGTCCAACAGGTTTGTTTCGAATCACTAGCTTTTGGAGCGCAATTTCATTTACCTGAGGAAGGACCTGCGCTCCAAAAGCTGGTTATTCGAAACAAACCTGTTGGACTTTAACCTGGTGTTGTAAAACTTCTTACTGTGCCCACCCCAGTCCAACGCCGGCTTCTTCACATCATGGCTAAGATGAGTGGTCTTGGAACTTTTGAAACTGAGCCAAGCATTCGTAATAGGCTCGGTTGTAATACAAGTCCTTTGGAAATGTCAACAATTATGTCTATTGAAACTGCAGGAAAAGTTGTCTATCTAATGCTTTATTCAAAGCTACACCAGATAGTATGTCAACCAATGCACTTCAGCAGCAGGTTTCCGTTTACTCTAACTCACAACAGCACATCATCTTTTAAAGGGCTGGGGAACTGCGACAATGGAGTCTGTTTCAACTCAGCATTCATTTCAAATGGCACTGCTGAGTTCAGGTTTCCCATCTATATGATTCATGCCCAGTCTCCTTTTTCATGCTGGGGAAAATGTGATCATCTGGAACTGAGGGTAGGGCTGGCTCATCCAGATCCCACCTACCATTTGTAAAGGCCTCCAGAGCTGGCCTGTCTCCAAAAAACTCCAGCCCCTTGGAGTGGGCTTCGAACCCAGAACCAACAGTCTCGGAGGTGAGATGCCACCAGTTCAGCCACAGAAAATATAATTTAGTCAAGTACCCACTGATCAAACGGAAAGTGTTTTCCAAAATCTGCTTCAAACAATTAAGAGCAATTCTGACAACCGTCTTGAAGTAGTAAGACCTATTGACGGCCCCAAACACTGTTAACTTCAGCTCAACACATCTTAAGCAAACTAACTGAAATAATCTTTTGTAGTATTTATATCATACAGCAGAAAAAAACATGAGCCATCTTTCTTGATTTGTGAAACCTATTCAAAATGGTCTCTCAGAAAAAAATCTGTCGTTTCCTGGTTTCCTCATTTCACCGCAGACTCCTTGGATTTATAACGTTAGCAGCACATGCCAGAGACTTCGGTAAAGGGTTCTGAACTTCAGCTTACTTCAGCACTCAAAACGCTGAGTAAAAACCCTTTGTGAAACCATTAAGGAAAAATTACACTATGCTCTTGCCCACTTATCACTGAGCTACTAATATAAAGATCACTTTCTAACTCTAACACTTCGGGAAATTTTCATTGGTAAAAGGAGGAGGGCTTGCTTTTGACGAGTTTGTGAGTGTTACATGAAGTTGAAAGATTCACCTAGCTTTAGTTAGAGAGGGAGAGCTCCAAATTGTTCCTCATGAACGTTAGATCATGTGTGGAAGTTATCAGGTTGGAAAAGGAATTAAGAATAGCTTTGGACTGGTTCTGGGAGAAATAAGTGTCCACTTGAGAGGCAGAGTAAAGAATAGAGGTGAGGGGCGCAACTTTCCCAACGGGAGACAGAGTGCCGACGCCTGAGTGCCGACGCCGGAGTGAAACCCGGAGTGTTTCGCTCCGGCGTCGGAGGCCGCTCCTCGCCCCCTATTCCCCCCCCCCCCCCCAGGAGTGGCGGCGCATGAATCCTGAGCGCCTGGCCTTCACGCTTGCGTCAAAGCAGCGCGCCAGGAATGACGTCAGCCATGCATGCGCAGGTTGGCCAGCTCCAACCGCTGCCCCGCAAGACATGGGGCGAGATACTCAGCAAATGCGGAGAATCGTAAAGGCTGCCGTGGGACAGGCCGTGACCCACGGCAGCCTTCACGGCCACTTCCGGGGCCGATTCTCACCCCCGGGCGGGGCTAGGAGCGCGGCCCCCTGCATCACGGCGGCGCGGCCTTGACGATGGTCGTCATGCGCAGTAGGCGTCTTTCTCCTCAGCCGCCCAGCAAGACGTGGCGGCTTGATCTTGCCGGGCGGCAGAGGGGAAAGAGTGCGTCTGTTTTGGACGCTGGCCCGACGATCGGTGGGCACCGATCGTGGGCCTGTCCCCTCCCGAGCACAGTCATGGTGCTCCCGTGCCAATCGGGCCTCTAGATGCCCCAAACGGGCATCTGGCGCCCGTTTCACGGCGGCAGCGAGCAGTTATGTTTGCTGCCGTGTTGAAATGGGCGTGAAGGCCCAGCCGCTCGGCCCATCGGCCTCAGAGAATCGCCGCTCGCCGTAAAAAACGTGGCGTGGTCGGGCGTGGGGGGGAGAATAGCGGGAGGGCGTGAAAAATGTCGGGAGGCCCTCCCGCTATTCTCCCACCTGGTGTGGGGGGGCGGAGAATCGCGCCCATGGCGACTTGATCTTGCGGGGCAGTGGAGGGAAAAGAGTGCGTCGTTTACAGACGCCGGCTCGACGATCGGTGGTCACTAAGGCCGCGATGCCGTGCTTCACGGGGCCCCGCTGCTAGCCCCGTCCGGAGGGGAGAATCGGGTCCCGGGAGGGGGCGCGGAGGCTGCCGTGAAACACGGCCAGTTTCACGGCAGCCTTTACGATTCGCCGCATTTGCGGAGAATCGCGCCCGTCATTTTTGGGGGGGTGGGATGAATTGCGGGGGGTGCCAAGGTGGCGTGTCATGATTCGCCCGGCCCTCCCGCGATTCTCCCACCCGGCGTGGGGTGCGGAGAATCGCACCCAAGGTGCCTATTAAAATAGTGTTTAGTCACTATTTGGCAAAGGGTTCTGAAATTCAGCTCATTTCAGCACTCAAAACCCAGCGCAAAAACCATTTGTGGAAGCATTAAGGAAAAGGGACATTGTGCTCTTGCCTACTTCTCCCTCATCACTGAATCGCACAATGAATATATTTATATCTGTCCGTGCGGAAACAGGTATAGAGGAAAGAACAATCTCCCAGTCTTGCCTGTGTGTTTATGGATAATTCGCCTGAAGTGCAGCATCTTGCCAGGTCGTGGGTTTTTAGCTTGTTTGTTACAGTAAAAGTTTTAAAACTTGGAATCCATTTTGTTCTGATCGGTTCAGTCATTCTCTGGAAGTCTGAGTATCTTTTTCAAAGTTATCTGACTCATGGCAAATGTAACACTGGTGACAGGTAATTAAAAGGCTGCCACCATGGCTGCCCTCCAACTGAGGTCGGCAGACTGCCTCTCGGAGCTTATGGCTAAATCAAAGTGGTGGTAGCTCAGCAGGGTCACCGTTACAGGTGGCTGCTACTGAGGGTGCAGCACAAAGAAGAGAATGGCTCAGTGTCGGAACTCCCTCACAAGGATATCCTCCAGCAAATCAAAGGCCAGGAATCGGGGTTGGGGGATCGGTGTCATATTTCAATGTCAACTCCTTTGCACGGGGGTGACCAGTGCTACTGGAGCCTCCTCTGTGGGCAATAGGATGCACTTTAATGTGGGCAATAGGATGCATAGTCATTCTATTTCTCAATCCCCAGATGCTGCCAGACTTGCTGCGTATTTCCACCTGTTTTCTTTGCAATTAGGCAGTTGAAAGTCTGATATTCAATGAACGTATTCTCACAGAGAGTACGACCACTGCTGCAGGGTTGATTGCCAATTTCTTGGAAGGTACTTCACCTGACTAGCAGTTCCCTCTGCCAGGCTTCATCAGGGCATGGGAGCAGCTTATGCAGATGGACCTGGCATCTCTGATGATGGGCAAGGGCAGAAACAATTCAGCTCCAGCATCAGCAACAACAGCAACAGCTGCCTTCTCCTCAGCCACGTGAGCCTCCAAAGGGTAGAGGTGATGGTACAGAATTTGGCTTTCAAGTGCCAGTTAGGGCTAGCAACAAGGGTCCGAAATGTACACAGACAACCACATCCTTACAAGAGAGTTTGAATTGTGCAAAGAGCTCAGCTAAAAATGTGCAATTATCAAATAGATGCTAATTTAAAGTAACCTGCTTTATCCCATGTTCTAGACAAATGGACAGAGAGGATGTGCTGGGGTTAATCTCATGCATTCCTTCAGTACAAACAATGACTGAGGATAACCTAATTGCCACGTCACGCAGCCTGATGGCCCCAAACAACATCCATTCACCTCCGTAAACCTTTTATGCAAAGCACACATTCTTTGCTGTCTCTGGAAAAATATCAAGTCACTGTAATGCAATTACCAGAATGCGATTGTACAGTAACATAATTATTTTCCCACCGGAGGCCATTGTGCTGTGACCTTTGACTGCCTAATGCGGTTAGTTGTAACTGATAATAAAACACATATAAGCTGTGCTCATTTTGAACCTCGGTGGCGAAGCGCCTGGATTGCCCAGAATTGGCTTCCTGTATGCATAATAAAACCACTTGAACATTGCATCTGGACTCCAAGTGTCGAAATTTTATATCAGAGTATTCGCTCAGACCTTTCAGAAGGGATCGCCGCCAAGATTCCAGCTGAAAGGAAATGGAAGTCCAGCACAGGATGTAAAAGACAGATGTCTGAGTACCAATGCCTCACAAGGCCCAGGCTCTCAAAGCAGATCGATGTCAACCATTTGCCTTTTCCAGGAGTAAGACTGTTGGAACCAACAATTCTACGGACACGTGCTTGTAGGATTAGAATAGCGATTTTAATATACTCACAACAGAGCCAGCCTGTTAGCCATTGAACTTTCGGTGAACTGGCCGGCTGACCATGTGGCACTGATCTTTATACAGCAGCTCCAGGGGGAGGAGTCCTGGGCGGAGCCAAGGGAGAAGCCCAGTACAGTCCTCGAGCATTCCCAGAGGTACTCCCCCTGGTGGTCAGGTAGTGCAATTGCACTTACAATATAGACACATGTATATACAGATTATAATCCGGTGTGAATCACATTCACCACAAAGACCTCCTTTCCTGTGGGGCAGGTGGAAATGTGTTGCCAGTGGCTGAGAGATGCCATCACTGGAGGGCCCCCACCCCTATTCCTGCCTCCCCACCCAGGTCTTTGCCCCTCACCAAGCTGTGGGCTCCCTTTAACAAGCTAGCACAGTAGCACAACGGTTAACTGCTGCCTCACTGCGTGAGGGACCAGGGTTCAATTCTGGCCTTGGGTCACAGTCTGTGTGGAGTTTGTACGCTCTCCCCGTGTTTGCGTGGGTTTCGTTCAGGTGCTCTGGTTTCCCCCAGATGCTCTGGTTTCCACCCACAATCCAAAGATATATGGTTTAGGTGGATTGGCCATGATAAATTGCGTCTTAGTGTCCAGGGATGTGATGGTTAGATTATGGGGTTGCATGGATAGGATGTGATATACATCGGTGCAGACTCGATGGGCCGAATGGCCTCTTTCTGCACTATAGGGTATCTATGATACTATGCCATGGTTTCACATTGACTTAAAATAAGAACAAAGTTTTATTTAGAAGTAAGGTAATAATAATAATCTTTATTAGTAGGCTTACATCGCCAGGGTCCCAGGTTCGATTCCTGGCTTGAGTCACTGTTTGTGCGGAGTCTGTACGATCTCCCTGTGTCTGTGTGGGTTTCCTCCGGGTGCTCCAGTTTCCTCTCACAAATCCCAAAAGACGTGCTGTTAGATAATTTGGATATTCTGAATTCTCCCTCTGTGTACCCGAACAGGCGCCAGAGTGTGGCGACTAGGGGCTTTTCACAGTAACTTCATTGCAGTGTTAATGTATGCCTACTTGTGACAATAAAGATTATTATTATTATTAAAACTGCAATCCTACGCAAGGAGGACGGAGAGGACAAGCACTCCTACCCCGTAGGTCCCGTGTTGGGCATTACACTCTACACCTGCAAAGATAGAAAGCAAATAGTTGTGAGTGTGTGAGTGTTCGCAATGATTCACGTGGAGAGAAGGGAAGGACAACATTTGGGAAGGGTCACTGTGATGTAGGAGTGTGAAATAGCAAATGGATAAGGGTGAGTGTGAGGATTAGCTGCTGAGATCTGTGAGGTAATATATTTGCGGAGGGCAAACAAAGCACGGGAAAACTCAGCAAACAGGAAATTATTGAGAGGACCTAGAGTGCATGTCCGCAAATCCTGGAAGGTGGCAGGATAGGTGGACAAGATGGTCAAGAAAGCGTATGGAATGCTTTCCTCTGTTGGGCAGATTATTGAATACAAAAGCAGGGATGTAATGATGGAACTGTAGATGACGCTGGTTAGGCCGCAGCTGGGGTTTCGTTTACAGCTCTGGTCACCACGTTATAGGAAGGACATAATTGCTCTGGACAGAATGCAGAGGAGAGTTACAACAATGCTGCTAGGGCTTGGAAATTGCAACTATCAAGCGAGATTAAGTTGTTTTCCTTCAAACAGAGAAGGCTAAGGGGTGACCTAATTGAGGTGAACAAAATTATGAATGGCCTCGACAGGGTAGAGAGGAAAGACATGTCTCCCATAGCTGGGGGGTCAATTACAAGAGGGTGCATGGGGAGGAGAGCCTTCCCAGGCCTCATCTCCATTCCCATGGTAGCTGCAGATCAAAGACCCAAGTGTCGGTGAGTCCTTGGCCAAAACCTAGACCACCCCGACCTCTGTCATCGAGCTGCAGTCGCACACGGCGCCTGTGTGTGCGCACAGTCAGAGGCCGAGCTACAAACCATCGTTGACACATCCACCGAGTCATATGAGGGAATGATTAAACATCTGGAAAATAAAGGTTCTCTACCAGCCCATTCCTGCCACACAAAACTCCCCCCCCCCCCAACCATCAAGATCCACTGTGAGCTCCTGGATAATTTCTCATACCTTGGGAGCCTCCTCTCGGCATGAGCAGACTATGACATCCCGCATTGACTCCAATACCTCAGTGCAATCTTCGGAAAATGAGGAACAGTGTGTTCGAAGACTGAGATGTCAAAACTAGCACCAAACTCATGGGGCGCAATTCTCCGCTGCCCACGACGGGTCGGAGAATAGCGGGAGGGCCTTCCCGACAATTTTCACGGCCTCCCGCTATTCTCCCCCCCTCCGGCCGCCCCCCGTTTTTTACGGCGAACAGCGATTCCATGCAAGCAGATGGGCCGAATACCGCGGAGTTTACGGCAGTTTTCACGGCCGCGATCACACCTGCTTTCAGCGTTCGTGAAAACGGCCGCAAAGTGCCCGTCCCGGACAACCAGGGCACCGATCGCGGGCAGCGGGTCCGATACCCGCGCACTATTTGTTCTTCCGCCGCCCCGCAGGATCAGTCCGCAGGGCGGCTGAGGGGCATGACGGCCCGCGCATGCGCGGGTTTGATGCATCTGCGTGATAACGGCATCCGTGCATGCGCGGGTTGGAGCCGTCCAACCCGCGCATGCGCGGCTGATGTCATCGTGCGCGTCAGCCGCCGTGACTCTTGGCGGGCGGAGTTAGCGACGTTCACTAACTCCGCGTCGCCGTGATTCCCCCGGCCCCGATAGTAGCCCCGCCCGGGGGGGAGAATCGGGTCCCGGGACGGAGCTCCGAGGCTGGCATGAAACACGACCAGTTTCACGCCAGCCTTCACGGCACGCCGGATTTGTGGAGAATCGCGCCCATGGTCTACAGAGCAGCCGTGGTCCCTACCCTCCTGTATGCATCAGAACCAATGAACAGCAGTCTACTCAAATCCCTGGAAACATATCACCAACGTTTCCTCTCCAATTTCCAGCAAATCCATTGGCAGGATAGCATACCAACATGAGCGTCCTCTCCCAGGCCAGTATCCCCAATATTGAGGCACTGATCACACTCGACCAGCTATGATGAGCGGGCCACATTGACCGCATGCCACACAAGACTCCTGAAAGACATGCTGTGCTCCGAGCTCTGCAGTGCCAAGCGATCACTAGGAGGGCAGAGGAAATGCTACAAGAACACTCTCAAAGCCTCCCTCAATAAATGCAACATCCCCATCGGCAAGTAGAAATCGCTTGCCTCAGAACCCACAAACTGGAGATGAAGCATCCGCGATGGCCAATTACCTCGAGCGCCATAGGGTGGAGCACAGGGAGAACAAGCGTATACAGCGGGAGGAGAGTGCAGAATCTAAAGTGTCCCACCCACCTACCTTATCAAATACCACCTGTCAAACCTGTAGCAGAGCCTGTGGATCCAGGATCCAGCCACTGCAGAACCCACCACCCTGGATTGGAAACAAGTCTTCATCAATTCTGACGGACTGCCCAAGATGAGAAGGAGCTGAAAAAGATCCAGTACTCAATTGTTCTTCATTCTTAAAAGGAATTCAAGGTGGTGACCGTCCACTTCTGAGCTTAACTACAAAAATGTATTTAAATACAATTACAACAAAAGGAACATATGCAGGGTATTCTGAAAGCTTGCTTTGGTCTTGAACTAAATTATTATCTCCAAGTCATTAACTCTACAACTGTTTGAAAATGAATTGGAGTGCAGAATATGTCCCTATTACTGTTGGTTAGAAATCATCAGTATTTATACTTTTAATTAAATCACAAAGAGGCTTGATCCAGCTAGCAACTTCAGGCCAGACTGATAGATGCTCTTAAACCATCTGATCTCAGAGGGAAGTTAATGAGGGAAGTGATGCTGCTCAATAGCACAAAATAACGTTTCTTAGGATGAATGTCATAGGATCAGCCCAACAGAGAAAGACAACCTCATAGAGAAGGACAGACCTCCCAGGACTGTCAGATGGCCCAGTTTTATTTAAAAATTCGATTTTTGGTAAGCGCAGTATTTGATTCTTCCAAAATAGGAGTGCTTTGAACAGGAAGTACTTTCCCGAGTCTTTCCTTCTCCGCTAATGTTGAATTTTAATTTGATTTAGTGGTCTGGCTGAAATTTTGTGTGAGCTTTCTCTTGTTGAAAGTCCATTGCTGGTTGGGTGCTTCGTTCAAGAAATTGAACGCGTGACTGCCCCACCGTCTGTACCTACTTTGGCTGTTTTGAAATGTGGACATCTATCAATGGCTGAGAAAACTTGGGTCTCAAGTGAAAGTGACAAGAAGCAAACTTTCATTTTGTTGCATTGTTGTCAAAGAGCAAAGTGCTTCTATTACAAAGCAAACTGCAAGAGCTGGGGGAGTGAAGGAAATCAGAGAGAGTTTATTTTTCTGACATCCAACATGGCCAATATAAGTAGACTGCCTTCTAAAAGATAATTTAATTCATAAACAGTTCAAAAAAAAGTATCACGGCGCAGTCTAGATAGGTACTCTCCCCCTACACCCCCCAATCTTTTTTGCTGCTTCTCACCAATTTCCTTGGTGACAAAATGCATGCTGCAAAAAGCAGATTTTCCCTCACACGGAGTCTTCGCTACACTTTACTTTTTAAAAAGACAGAACTTCAAGCAAACACATGTCGTGAAATATGTCAGGAAAGGTTGCAACCCACACTTTTTATTTGAAAAATGTATTAATATCAATCCCGTGAAATGCAGCAAAATAGTATATTAATCCTGGAATGGAGGGTGGTGATTAGTTCCTGCTACATTCTCCATTTTTAGCAGTCTGGTAAATGGGATCATATAATTTACTGTCTTCACTCCTTTAACACAGATGTTAGTTTCAAGGAAACTGGTAAACATTTGTGTTACAATAGCGCAGACAGGAAATATATTAATGAGCACATTAAAAATAACAGAGAGAGGAAATGAAACCCACAACATACTAACCAACTGTGAGTTATAGACATATAGACAACCCCTCCTTCATTTTCTGCTTGTGCGAACCTAGATTATACAAATAATCGAGAATGGTCACTCTCTTCTTGGACCTCCTCCTTTCCAAAATAGACTGCACAAAATTGGCTGCCACTGGCTTTCATTTATTCAATCTCTTGAGGGAGATAAGTAGCCGCACATGAAACGTCCGTGAAGAAAAATAAAATTCCTCCAGCACCCAAAAGTGAAAACTGAAAGATATGCATGTTGCACCGTTGTGCATGTTATTCACCCCTAACTGCTTCCAAGCTGGGCCAAGGCAAACGTAGTACTGCATACACACACTCACATACAGCTCTTACGATCTCTGTACAAACAAAGATACCTGCCCATTCTGTGAGTAACATCAGCTTCAGCAATCCAAAGAGCGTTTTACTTTTATTCTTTTTCACAATAACCAGATGTTTTCCTTCCGAATATTACTACGTGTTAGATATGGAAGGCTGCAGGAAACGTGAAATCCAGTAATGGGGAGAAAGCGAAGAATAAAATACTCCTGTAAAGCAGGCATTGCACATTTTGTTACCCTCCCTAAGTGCTCCTACTGAAGTCCTTATTTGTAAACCCAAATATAGCATTACATTGTCTTTCCCGCACACGCTGCTGGGTATAGTTGTCCCTTGCTCCCTTGCCTGAATGCTTTGGAAATAAAGCCTGCTGTTCTGCTTGCCTTTTCAATACTATCTTGGTGCCACAGAACACAGTGGCCGCACGCTATTCCCACACCCACTGGAGCAGCCCTGGGGATAAGCACAGCACAATTGATAGAAAGTGTATTCTTTTGCATAGGTTCCCACCAGCATGGAGCTAGCAATTTCCTGGGTTTTATCTGAGAACAAATACCTTTGAAAACTGAAAACAAGACGTCCAGATACATTGTTATATTGAGTAGATTAGTATCCAGCTACATTGTTACATTCACTGAATTAATCTGTGTTTTCCATCACTTCAGAAATATAGCCTACCGACTCAATCTAACGGGGCTGCGACCAGCTAGTTCACAGGCCGCATCAGCTTATTGTTAAGTTTGCTTAAACCCTTTTGATAAAATAGAATCTTACAGACTTTTTAACTAATATTTAATTTCCTTGATTGTACTGGATATTATTAACCCACACTCTCCCACATGTGCAGGAAGTTGCCCGGTTACTGTAACTAGGGTTTTCAAGCTAGAGTCTCAGGACCCAAAACAATCTGCAAAGCTATTTCATAATGTTTCCAAAGCCACCAGATTTCTATATTTTCTTATTGTGATTTACTAGCACGTTGCTTTTGTTGCCAGACATGAATAAAGACTTTTCTGTTTTCCTTTGAGAAGCAAGGATGGTCTTTTGGAACGACGGGCAGCCGGTCTTCAGCAGCGAGTGTAAATGATGGTCAGGGTGGGAGTCTCAGTAGAGTATCTCTATTAATGGGAGAGTCTCAGAATGTGTTAATATTAATGGGGAAGAGTCTGAGGAGAGTATTTAGAGGGTTATTCAGCAGCATGTCCCTATTTATGGGGGGGGGGGGGGAACGCTCTCAAGAGCAAGGTAATATTTATGGAGAGGGGTCTCAGGAGAGTGTCTATATTTTTGAGGGGATTAAGAGCGCCTGTATTTATTGGGAGGTGAGGTGTCCTCAGGTGAGTGTCTATATTTTTGAGGGGATTAAGAGCGCCTGTATTTATTGGGAGGTGAGGTGTCCACAGGTGAGTGTCTATATTTGCAGGTGTATCAGTTCTTCCCAAAACCAATGTCTTGTGTGTACTGGACAGTGAGGTGCAGTAATTTAACATTCAAGCTTCCATAAGATTAGAGAATGCTGCAATACAAACGTAAGAATGATTGGCCTAGATTCTCTGACGTCCGCCGTTGGTAGCGGGGTGCCCGAGGCGGTGAAGAATCGAAAAATCGGGATCGGCGCCGGGAGCGTGATGCTCTCCCGCTGCCGGTGGGATCGGGGTTCGCACCCGTGTGCCAGCGGGAGGATGACCCATTTGCATCACCATAGCGGGCCCGGAATCCTATTCTCTGGCCCTCTGTGATTCTCTGATCTTCTTGGCCGGGAATCACGTGGGCCAGAATCACAACAGATCTCACCAAATGTGACCCTGATGTGACAGCCCTCATGGCAGGTAGGCCAATGGGTCATTCCTGAAGGACTATGTCCCCAAAGTCCATCCAAGGGCCACTCTCCCTCATCCCTCCTGTACCAGACCCCACTGCCCACAACCACCCTCCAAGAGATCTCCTTAATATGGGGGCCCCCACAGGGTCCCCCTTAATAGAGGGACACCCCAGTAACCCCTTTAATAGGGAGACCTCCCAGGGACTTCATTTATTGGGAGACCCCCAGGAGCCCCCCTTAATAGGGAGACCCCTCACAGGGCCCCACAAACTAGAAGTCCCCCCCACAGGGTCCCCCAAACTAGTGGGACCACCACATGGACCCCCTAACTAGAGGGTCCCCCCCACACATACCCCCTAACCTAGAGGGACCTCCCACCGGAACACACCCCCGCCCCCCCGCCCCCCCCAGCAAAACGAACCCCGTCTACAAGCTAGAGAGCAGTTCAGACAGGGGCAGTGACATAAATTAAAGTTGTAACTCTTATCTGGAAGCACCACATGTCCATTCTTGAAAGAGAACAGCTGTGACTCAAGAATGTGAATTCACTGCACTTACCTCTCTTTGATGTGGTCAATGTTTGTTAACATTGGGGTTTCACCAATTAGGCCTCTGAACCCATGAAGGGAGATGAATGACTCAAAGCTGCAGATGGTTTGTAGAAGCTGTCAATCACAGACCACGACAAGAAAGCTATGAATGGCTTACAGTTAGTGGATCTGTGGGAACGACTCACAGGCCACAGCTGCTCTCTTTCATGGAATGGACACGTGGAGCTGCAAAGTAAGTGTTACAGCTGTACTTCTCCACACTGCCCCTTTCTGTACTACACTCTAGCTTCCAGACATGGGTCTCTTTTCTTGCGGGAGGGGGGGGGGTCTGTGCGTGTGAGTGTGGGGGGAGGTCCGTGAGGGGGTCTATTTAGGCAGGGGATCCTTGTGAGGGTCCCCCTATTACAGGGATCCCTTGGTGGTCCCTTTGGTCAGTGGGCCCCTGTGGGGGCTCTCCCTATTACAGATGACCTTTGGGAGTCTCCCTATTACAGGGATCCCTGTGGGATGTCACTTGGTCAGGATGTCCTTGAGGGGAGGTCTTCCTATTACATGGGTCTCTGGGGGGGTCTCCCTATTACAGGGGTATCTGTGGGGGTCCTTTTGGTCAGGGGGTCCTTGTGGGGGTTTCTCTATTGTAGGGGTCCCTGGAGGAGGGTCTCTCTATTACAGGGGTCCCTGTGGGTGTCTCTCTATTACAGGGACCTCTGGGAGGTCACCCTATTACAGGGGTCTCTGCGGGAGGTCTCCTTATTACAGGGGTCCCGATGGGTGCCTCCCTATTACATGGGTAATGGGGTGGCAGGTTGGGTCAGCCCATACTTGGGGTTGGGGGAAGGGGCACACTGGCAATCTGGGCATGGGGGGGTGAGGGCTGTCTGGTGCATGTGGGGGGTTGCATTCGGGGCTGCTTATTTGCATGGCAAGGAAAACTGAACTGCTTGCCTGCATGTGCTCTCAGGGAATCATAAACCAGTTGTAATTCACCTCCAGTGGGAGAATAAGCCCATGATACTTAACAGCACATGTGCTAGAGAACAATGTGGAGAAGGATTGCTACATCAGGAGGGCAGTCTCAACTGAATAGATCAATATGCAACAGGGAGGCCAGGAGCCTCGAGTCAGCACCGAGGTATGCATCTTGTAGATGGTGCACACTGCTATCATTGTGCATTGGTGGTGGATAGATCTCGGGCTTTGGGCTTTATTCATTTCGACCTGGCCCAGGCCCAGCAAGACGAGATGGCTACGGGATTCAGCACAATTTCTGATATGCCACAGGTGCAGGAGACAATCGACTGCATCTTTAATAAGGACATGGGGGGTGGGATTCTGTGATCCTGAGGCGAAGTGTTGACGCCGTCGGAAACGCCGTTGCATTTCTTGATAGCGTCAACACGGCCTCTGGATCAGCAATTCTGTCCCCGACAGGGGGCCAGCACGGCACTGGAGCATTTCACGCTGCTCCAGCTGCTGATCCTGACGTCAAATGGGTGCAGCGGGATTCACGCATGTGCAGTGGCACCTGCGCAAACACGCGCTTGCACAGTGGCTTCCTTCAATGCGCCGGCCCCCGACGCAACATGGGCCACACGGAAGAAAGGAGGCCGTCAGCCAGAGAGGCCGGCCTGCCGATTGGTGGGCCCCGATTGGGGGCCAGGCCATATCGGAGGCCCCCCCCCCCTTCCCCTCCCACAGGCCGCATTCCCGCCGGCTGAGAGCAGATGTGGAAAGCGCCGGAGGGACTCGGCTTTTTTACGACGGCCACTCAGCGAGACTGAATCCGCTGAACACCAAATCCGTCAGTCCTTCTTTCTCAGCCTGAGCGCATTTTCCCTCAGCCACAGCCAGTGTCCGGGAGGCAAAGGCGATCGGACATTCACTGCCATTGCTCATCTGAAGAGACAAAACTGCCCCAATTCCATACGGCGATGCATCGCACATGATGAATAAAAGTTTCAAAGGGTTGAATATTTCAACACCCCCGAAAAGGACAGCCGCTGTTTCACTGTCTTAAAAATCTCATCCTGGGCCTTGCTCCATTCCCAACGTTGCTACTTCTTGAGGAGCAAGTGAAAGAGGGAGCCAGGATGGTTGCCAAATTCAGGATAAGCATTCCAAGGAAAGAGTGAAGCTCTGTGGCATGTCGCGGGGCGGGATACCATTTTGATGGCACTCACTTTCTCGGCAACCAGGTTGAGGCCTTCCTATTCCACCTGATATCCCAATATACCACTTCTTTCGGGTTAAACACTTCGCACCGTGCACGCAAACCCCATACTCCGGAAAATGCTTCAACAGTTCCCCCAACGCCTCGAGGTTCTGCAAGTGTTCTTGGTCTGTGGTCCCTGTGACTAGCATGACAGTTGGGTTTACCCATAGAGTTCCTTGTGCGCATTGATCGTGATATACTTCAGGAGGATTTATCAAGCTCCATTTGTAGATAATTGTTGTTCATGTCCAATTTCGTAAATGTACAGCCAACAGCCAATGTAGCATAAAGATCCTCAATGCGGAGGAAAGGATAACGGTCCAAGCTCGAAGCCGTGTTCACCGTCAATTTATGGTCTCCGCAGATGTGGGCTGTCTTATCCTGCTACATGACGGGGAACACCGGTGCTACCCAATCAGTGAAGCACACAGGCCTAATGATGACTAAACACTCCAAGTGATGAAGTTCGATCTCAACTTCCTCCACTAAAACATAGGGAACCAAGTGGGCACAAAAATATTGAGGCAGGGCCTTCGGATCCACCTGGATCATAGCCATTGCCCCTTTAATTGTACCCAAACCATGGTGAAAACCTCGTGGAGCCAGCTCAGTGCCACACACAGACCACCAGATTCCACTTGGAGGATATGTTGCCAAGTCAGTTGCCATGGGTGCAGCCATTTTTGGCCCAACAGGTTAGGACCATTTCCTTGCTCATCAATGAAGGAAAGGCGAATAGATTGTCACCCACAAATTACCGGAATAAAGGTGGGCCCCACAATATTCAGTCCTTCCCCTGTATAAGTGGTCAAATGAGCCGTCGTCTAAGTCAAAGTCAAAGTATGCGCACTTTATAAGATCGAAGGTGCTCTGCGCCACCATAGAAACGGCAGCTCCCCTATCCAACTCCATTTGGAGCATAGGCCATTCGGGACACGAATAGGGACCACACGGCCCACTGCTCAACAGTTCAGCTGCATCTCAGCCTCATCCTCGCCCTCTTCTGGGTCATCCAGATGCAAGGCTGGGTTCTGGGACTGACGCCGACCTCGGCAGAAGGGTGGAATGCAGAGAGGAGATAGGAAGCACTTACCCTGGCGGATTGGAGTAGGTCACTCATTTTTTTTCTGCATTGAACATCTGTCCGCTTGGTCAGGCTGCTGGCACTGACGGGTGCTGCCACGGTCTCCCGGGGGAGATTTGTCACCTTGTTTGACGGCCTCCTGCCAGAAGGAGAATTTCTTGAGGACCATTTACTTACTCTGTTTGCTCGAGTGGGTTTGCAGGTAACCCCGGTGGGTTGGGAATGTTATTATGCACTCTGTTCCTGTTTTAAGTTGCCAAGTTTTAAGTTATCCTGATTTAATGCCACAGATAAAATAAGGCGAGTATCAGGCCTCTTCTCCATTGCATCCAGCATACAGGTGAGGGCCCTCTCTGTGAATCGAGGAGCAGGTTTCCTCCCTGCCATCCTCCTGGCTCGAATGATAGCAAGTGCTGTGGAGCCATTTAAATGCACTTCATTGAAGAGCTCAGATCCCCCTAGGATGGGCGGATCAACGCTTTGCGCCTCAGAAGCGGCGTTTTTCAAGTAGGGGAACCTGAAAATTGCGGACTGGACCACGCCCCCTGGGCTGGTGGGATTCGCACCGATTTTCTCACCGAAAATGACACCTTTGCCATTTTCTTTGGAAAATTCCACCAAATGTAAAAGTTAGCGTGAGATTCTGTCGGACGTTTTATGGTGGAAACTTAAAAAATTCTCCCCTGTAAGTTGCAATACTGTACATTTCTAAATTCCTGCATTTGTGAATGAAATTACTTTTATATTTAAAAATGTATTTGAAAAGAAATATGCGAACTCTTTCTGCATAGCTCTTACTGGTTGTGGGAGAGGTAGTGTGCAGGAAGTTTGGCGAGCAGAAGGATGGGTAAGTGGGTGGGTCAGACAGCGGAAGGGACACGAGTGGAGTGGGGGTGGGGGGGGGGGGGAGAGCTGGACAGACTGCTCCAAGGTGACGTTGATCTGGTCGTTGACGTGATGCCATGTCGGATTGGTGCAAAATGACGCTAAAACAGAAATCCTAATGCTAAGTGCACAAACTGGCCTCATTATATCAGCGATATTAAAGCAGAATGACTTAAAACACGGGTGTACTGCATAATGACTTTCCCAACATTTCCACCAGGGTTACCTGTTCACCTGCAAACCCACTCGAGCAAAGCGAGGAAGTGGATGGATAATGCCAGTTTCCCAACCCAATGCCACTTTTCAGGGATTTATCCTGGTGCCCACAACCAAGATGACCTTCCCATGGCGGTTAAAACAATAATTTATTATGGGGAGTGGACCGAAATGGATAATTGCTCAGAATTGTGGAAACATCTAGCAGTTTGATGGGCTTTGGAAGTACGACTATCAATCTCCCAATAAGTATGAAAGAACAAAAAAGAAGTCATGACGTTATGGACCATCAACCCTGAGGGAGAGGCCTTCAAAACACTGACTCTAAGCATCACCCTTGGTGCTGGTGGTGGTGCCGAGGATTGATGATGCTTTAATATCTAACGTAATTTCCTATCCCTTCCCAACCTTGGAGCCAAAGCAAAATGTTGAATATTTATATAACACCAATAAAACATGGCACAATAAATTAAACTCGTTTTAGTGTTGGGATGGAGCAAATTCCCTTTAGTGCCTGCCTTATAAAAGTTAAACGGAAGTTAGCTCAATCTCTTCGTGTGGACAAAATCTAGCATATTACACTCCAAAATGATGCATTTCAGAAAATACAATACGCCATTTACCGATGAAGAAACTGCCACATCTTTCGGTCGTTGAATAAATTGCCCTCGTCTTTTTTGGCTGCCGGGTGTCAGAGAAAATTACATTTTTGCAAAATAAATGACATCATACAAGTGGGGTGAGTGTTTTAGTTTACAACAGAGACCCTTAGTCACTGAGTTGCAAATCTGCCTTCCTCCACTCAGACATGATGTCAGTCACATCTTAACAATGTTCTTGTCATAATATTTTAACAGACCTGTGATCACACACTCCAAAACTCAATGAAGACTTACATCCATCTGCTGCTTGAAAATAATTCTCAACGCAGGAATCAAAAATGTTTGATTTCTCAAGCCATGGACCCGCAATCTCACAGAAGGAGGCAAGAGACATAGAACACAGAACATACAGTGCAGAAGGAGGCCATTCGGCCCATCGAGTCTGCACCGACCCACTTAAGCCCTCACTACCACCCTATCCTCGTAACCTAATAACCCCTCCTCACTCTTTTGGACACTAAGGGGAATTTAGCGTGGCCAATCCACCTAACCTGCACATCTTTGGACTGTGGGAGGAAACCGGAGCACCTGGAGGAAACCAACGCGGACACAGGGAGAATGTGCAGACTCCGAACACACAGTGGCCCAGCGGGGAATCGAACCTGGGACCCTGGAGCTGTGAAGCCACAGTGCTATGCACTTGTGCTACCGTGCTGCCTGGTAATAAGTGAACAGTGTTTTAAACTCTGCAACTGTGTGATTTGTGAACTGATCGAAGAGAGAGTGTGACTACAATAGTGAGGATGTTCTGATCTTAGCATTAAAACAGGAGGATTAAAAGTTCAGTGGCCTTTAAGCTCTTAGATATGCCAGAGGCTTACCTCAAGCACTGGTCCTGTTCTTAATTCTTTCCCACTTTTCACCTAGTCCCATACAGAAATGCATGTAAAGCATATAACACTATATTGATGTTTTAGGATGTAAAGATGCGATGGAATGTTCTTGCACCCCTGGACTTCCAGTACTTCCAGAACTTCCTTTGTAGCTCTCCCAACCCCCTACACATTGCTTCAGTACACATTGGAGAACAGGGACCAGACCAATGCACTCAGATATCAGAACCCACGTCTCAAATATTTCCACATTGTGGGGGCTCTTGCAGATCACAGATGCTGGGGTCTGTTCCAAAGTACTCAGAAACCATCCTGGTGGGCGGCAAGGTGGCATTCATCTCTGTGGGCGGCATGGTGGCACAGTGGTTAGTCCTGCTGCCAGAGACCCGGGTTCAATTCCAGCCTCGGGTGACTGTCTTTTTTGGAGTTTCCAGTTTCTCCCGGTGTGTGCGTGGGTTTCCTCCGGATGCTCCGGTTTCCTCCCACAGTCCAAAGATGCGCAGGTTAGGTGGATTGGCCAAGCTAAACTGCCCCTTAGTGTCCAAAGGTAAAGTGCTCTTTCAGAGGGACAGTAGAGACTTGATGGCTGAAGGGCCTCCTCTACACTGTAGGAATTCTATGATTCTATTTTTTGGTGTTTTCAGTTCAAGGGGCCCCTTCACGGTAATGAACTTTGGTCCAACCCATCCTAAGCTAATTTTCCACGACTGTCCTTGATCATAAATCTCCAATAATACTACTCTGCCTAATGTCCCGAGTACGAATAAAACGGCAACCCCAATTGTAAGCAATTCCATGGGCATATATAAGATATATAAGCACTGGCTTAAGATAGCCATGTACACCAGTGTTCCAACTTAATTCTTGTAGTTTAAAGCATGACGTGAACTCCTGAACTAGATCACTGTTGTGTCGCTAACCAAAGAATATCTAATAGCTACCAAATAATTGGCTAAATATATTTAATGCAGCTGAATGCAGAACCAATGCAGTGGGCCACATAAAGTGGGGCCATATTTAGAACAAAGAACATGGGAGGATCAATAACCATTGGTTGTCAACAAAATTACAAACAGTCCAGTCTTATAAATGAACAAATGGACTATTGGGACCTTTGAAGAACTTAATGTTCCCTTTCAAAACCCATTTCAACCATGATTCAGATATATTGGAAATCCTTATTTTGCATCTATTTCCAAAAGGAACTGCCAGTAAGTGGTCTTTTTTGTTGTTCCAGTTTAAAATGACAAAGGTTCTTCAGGCCTTGAAATCTTATGCCGTGGGTTCCATTCTGGATATTGTATCGAATCAATGTACTTGTCAGTGCCTTGCTGACTTTGACATATTTTGAAGTGCTCTCGCTTGAAGCCATTTGCTCAACATTTTCTAAAATTGAGTGTAGTCATTCTGTACCTTTGCCTTAGAACAAGTATCGTATTCTTTTTTGGTGCCAATCCATTTGTTCTGGAAAATACAGAATGTGTCATTTGAAACATAGAGGTCTGCCAACATCTGATCGAGGAGAGTGCAGGGAAAGATCCCACAAGAGGTTGGTGGCAGCTGAAGGGCACAGAAACTGTGGGCAGCAATTTCAGTCTATCAGAATGGTTATTACAACCTGCAGCAGGAGAAAGGCAACAGAAAAAAGTTTTAAAAAATCTCTTTGTGTTGTTGGAAAATTGTGATGGACTGCCCCTTTAAGACCCGAAGTCCGATCCTTATCAGAGGTCCCGATCAGAACAGCTGAAACAAAGAAACCAGCGTGGACTTCAGACTCCTCCCCTTTTTCTCCCCACGAGGCAAGAAGCAAGAAAAAAGACACCAGCAGCAGAACACCAGCGGCACCCGAAGAAGGAAGAAGGACAGCAAGAGCAGAGGCCCAGCAGAGGGAAGGCCCAAAAGAGAAGCGGCCCAAAAAGACCAGACCAGACCAGAAGGAAGACGGAGCAGCAGCAGGAGAGAAGCAGCCACAGAAGACAGAAGAGGAGGAAAAGAGAAAACTGCACCAGGAGAGATGACCAGGAGGCTTGAAAGTGAAAGAGAGAGAGAGAGAGTCTGAAGGCCTCACCAACCAACCAGACAACATCAAAAAGTAAATAATGTTTTTAATTTAATGAGATAAAAAAGAGTATGTTAATAATAAAATAATTTAACCTGAAAAAGTGGTTATTAGCTTACTTCACTTCCTTAAGAACGCAGGACCCTGGACATCAATGCCATTAAGGGGTAAGTAAGTAAAATTCTTCAGTGAAGGTAGGAGTTATACCGGGGGATAACTTGAAAGGAGAGTTTGACCCGATTAGCACTCTCAGAGGCCTGTACTGGAGTCAGGGAGGTAGTTCCCTGTTCGCGGTTTTTAGAATATTGGCCCGTAAGGTTCTTTGGTATAAAGGGAATTCTAAAACATATAGGTGAATTTAAAAAACATGGCGCCCAGCGTGGAGGCCTAGAATATTAGAAGTTTCTAGGTAAAGCGAGGCTAGAATATTAGAAGTTTCTAGGTAAAGCGAGGCTAGAATATTAGAAGTTTCTAGGTAAAGCGAGGCTAGAATATTAGAAGTTTCTAGTTAAGCAGAGTAGGGGCTAAAGAATAAATCATCCTCAGAGTAAGGCGGATTGTGCGGACATTTTCTGGAAAATAGGGACGCTTATATTCAGAAACCAATAATCAATCGACCCTTAACTAGAGCAGGAAGATAGTGCCTTGGTCAGCCTTGGATAGGGCCCAGAAAGGGTACTTATCCTTAATTTCAGAGTGCACCTGAAAGGGACAACCAGGAACAGAACTAAAAATCCGAAAATGGCAATTAGGGTAATTCTCATGCCCTGGGATACGGTCAAGAGAAATGTAGAAATGAAAAGGGAATGGAAGAAATTAAAAGAGCAAAAGAAATCCTGGACAGGAGATATGTATCCAGACGGAGATATCTCCCTCTTTGTTAGAGTGCCAAAAGCCCTGCAATATACAGATTCAGTCAGGGTCCTTAAAGCACTTTGTCAGTTTGCATTTGAAAAGCGAGCTGAATCACTAATCGTATTTGGACACAGACAGAAGCATGCAGCTGCTCAAGTGGGCAAAGTGTGTTCCAAACTGATTAAAATCATTGACGGAGTAAACAGGACAGAAATAATACAGATCCATAGTAAACACAAAATTAACTCTGAAGTGGTAGGCAAATATATAAAACAACTGCAGAAAAATGAACCATTAGAAATGGAAAGTGACGAGGAATCAGGCCTAGAATCAGATAGCCGAGAGAATTCGGACTCCTGTGAAAATTTCCCAACGGGATACAATTTTCCATACCCAGATCCAAGTCTGTTTCAGGAAGAAAATTGGCCTCAGCAATCTGCCACACATAAGAAAGAAGCGTTTATCGATCATTTCGTTGAACCACAAGAAAGTGAAGAGGAACAAGGCATAGTTGGGATTATGGCGCCTCCTGTGATGGGACAGGAAGAATTATCATCCTCATCCGAGAATGAGGAAATAGTCAAACCAAAGAGAGGAATAGGGAATAGAAAAAATTCTAAACCATTAGAAATAGGGGATTATAGCGATCACTGGAAACACCAACAACCTTCCACTTATCAACCAGTAAATAAGGATGTACCGTATTATATGTATAATCCAGAAGCAGAAATGGTACACCATAGAGATCAGGAAGGATGGGAAAGAGAGGTTACAGCTAGGGGACTTAAAATAGGAGAAATATTAGGCGGAAGTCAACAAATTGATTCTTCGAAATTACTAGAATTACCAAACGTTACCCCCAAAGCTAAAATTTGGCAAATGAGCAAAGGGTATGACAGTTTCGGAAGAGCCATGAGTAGGGTAAGGAACAGCACAGAAACACAAGGCCAGATAATAGCAGCACTAAGACCACAGGAAAGGATACAGAATCGTCCAAGACCCCAAAAAACTGCTCCTACTCCAATGGATAGGGCAAGTTATGCTCCACGAGATAGCCAGGTACCAAGTGCAAGGTTTGAAGAATATATAGAATCGGTGGAAGAGTTTGCACAACATGGTACCCCCTATTTTGAGGAAGAACCGGTACGACGACGGATACATTTCTCCGAATATAGGGACCCAGATAGAGGTGCCCCTTTGAGAACACCATGCCCCAGAAGTGAGAAAATAGTTCAGTCATTTACACCAGGTCCAGAGGAAGGACAGGGAGGCATGGTACCGTATAAAATAGTAGCAGCCGTAATGAAGACAGCAGGCCCAAAGAAACATGGGGAGAGTAGAATTGAGTATTCACAGAGGTTAAAACAGTTAGCGAAGAAAATGGGGGCATCAGGAGAATCCACCAAATTGATTGATTTACATACAGTGGGAGAAATAGTTACAGGCGAAGTCGCAGATTTAATAAATGAGTTAGATTTGGGAAATGAGAGAGCTAATTTAATGAAAGAGATGACAGAGGCAGCATATGCAGGGGAACACCTCACACCATATATCGACCGAATATATGAGGTTAATAAGGAAGAGGGGGTCGATGTAGTCAGATTCCTGAGGGAATTAGGACCCAAGATTCCAGGAGGAAAAAGCCTCTCAATAATACTGTTAACGACCTCTAGAAGAGAAATAGGAAGAGAACTGGTTAAATTTGATTTGGCAGGCAAAGCATTTAAGGATAAACACACAAAAGGGGAACAAAAAAGAGCAGCTGCCCAAAATAATGTTTCAACACAAAATGCTCAGATTAGACCACCAAACCGACAGATACCTGACAAATCGGAACAAAATCCAGCACAACCAGCAATGCCACAACATGGGTATAATTTGCGGTCACAAGGGCCACCTCCACCACAAAATCTAGATTATTTACCAAGGGGACAATTCCTAGCCCTCAGTCGGGAGGAAAGAGACAGATTCATTGAGGATAGGAGAAGAAGAGCAGCTGGTCAGGGGAGGATTGAGCAAGGTAGATATCAACCACCAGAAGGGTATCCGGGACGCTCGCGAGGGGGATTCCGAGGAGGAGGCAGAGGAGGCCCCGGTATATATGGACAGGATTCGGCTTCTCCCCTTAAACAGGCTATACAAAATCTAACCACAGAAACAGACAAAGGAGAATTAGTAGTAGTGTACAAGGGGGTAAGATTTATAGTGGACACAGGGGCTGAGATATCAATGATAAGGGAAGAAGCTGGAAATCCGACAGGAAAGAAATACATAGTAGAAGGAGCATTAGGGAATAAGGATATTAGACCAGAAGTTAGATTGGGAGAATTACTGGCAATATCAGGAACTGATAATCTGATGGCAGGGAAAGATTTAATAAAAATAGATACTGGAAAAATAAGGATATTAAAACCAATTGATAACATGGAGGAAATAAGGAAACAGAAAGAGAAAAGTATTTTAAATGACGAAGCTTGGAAGAAGATGGAAGAAGTACTGATGGGAGCAAACCTAGCGATAGGTAAGAATGACACAGGTTTGCTTAGCCAGCAATTTCAACACACAATTCACGGGGGACAACACAGACCTCAAAAACAGTATCCTTTGCCTAGAGGAGCTAAGAGTGAGCTGGAGATAATAATCAAGGAATTGGAGCAGCAGGGGATTATTCAAGGGGTCACATATGCCTCAACAAATAGTCCACTTCAGGTAGTAAGAAAACCAGATGGTACATTTAGAATGGTAACAAATTACAAAGCTTTAAATAAAGTCACAAAGAAGGACAAGAGATATTTAATAAATCCACAAGCTACCTTAGAGCAAGTCGCGGGAAAAACTTACTTAACTAGTATAGATTTGGCGAATGGATTCTGGAGTGTTCCATTAGACCCAGACAGCAGGGAGAAAACAGCATTCACCTTTGGAACTAAGCATTATGTATATTGTAGACTTCCACAGGGATATGTTAATTCTCCAAATCACTTTCAGGCAGTAATCAGGGAGCTGATTCATGATGATTTGGCCTTAGTATATATCGATGATATATTAATTGGAGATGACGATCAGGACAAACATGTGGAAAGAGTGGCCAGGATCATTAAGACACTTGGTGAAGCAGGCTTTAAAATAGGGCTAAAGAAATGTCAAATTGGGAGAAGCGAAGTCAACTATTTGGGTTATTCAGTATCGAAGGAAGGTAGAGAGGCCAGTATTGAAATGAGGAAGAAGATAGCTGAAATTACTGCGCCGGTTTCGAAAAAAGGGGTTCAAAAAATAATGGGAATGTTGGGATATCTAAGGCCAGTAGTGAAGGACTTCAGTCTCTATGCTAAAGCCATTTATCAAACCTTGAAAGGGGATTTTATTTGGACCCGCGAGGCCCAGAGAGGGTTAGATCAGTTAAAGGCAGCAATTGCGATATCGGGGTCATTAGTTGGGAGACAAGAAGAGGATGATTTAAGCATTAAATTAGACATATATAAAAATGGATATGGTATGGTACTTGCTAATCTTAGCAATCAGACACCTATCAAACATCTGACAGGAAACTGGTCGAGAGCTGAACAAAAGTTTTCAAACATCGAGAAATGTCTAGCAGCTATAACAAAGAGAATAGCAGAGATAGAAAACTTGTCGGGTGGTAAGAAAATTTATGTCACCACTGAGTTTTTGGAGTTAAAGGAGCTAACCAAGAGACAGATTTGCCAGCAAGGCGCGAATACAGCTCGATGGGAAAGATGGGAAACCATTCTTCTAAACCCTGACTTAATGTTTGTTCATAATATTCAAAAGGGACAGAAACTTGATGAGCCAGTTAGTAAAACGGAGTTGGTGAATGCTTGGGTATTATATACTGATGGTAGTAAAGTCAAGAAGGACGAAGAACAAGCCAGATGGGCATTCATTTTAAAAAATTCAGGAAACATAGTAGTGGAGGAACAGGGAGTAATCATTGGATCAGCTCAGACAGCTGAGGTAGAGGGAGTATTGCAAGGGTTGAAGGAGTGTCACCAGCGAAAGCTGCAGGAAGTTACCGTTGTAACCGATAGCTTTTTCGTGCAGCAAGGATTGGAGAAAGATTTGGAGTTTTGGAAACTAAACGGTTGGACGAACGGTAGAAATAAACTACTGGAACAGAAAGAACAGTGGGAAGAGATAGATAAAATTTTAGCCGATATGGAGATCCAGACAATTCATCAAAAGCACACACAAAAGGAATTGGGGAACTGTGTAAGGGGAATCAGGAAGTGGATGAATTAGCCAGACTTAGGACAATAATCTTGGGGACTCTTGGGAACTCAGCAGCCGACCATCAAATGATAATTAAGCAAGTACATGAAGCCACAGGACATGGGGGTCATGTTGTAGTCTCAAGGGAGTTGAAGAAGTTGGGACTTAAAATAGCCTATTGGAGACAACATTTAACTGCAGTAAGGAGAAAATGTGAGAGATGTATGGCCTGTGGAGGACAGAGAGGAAATAAAACATATGGGAGCATAAAAACTGAGAAACCAATGCAGGAATGGTCATTAGATTATGCAGGACCACTTTTTCCCAGAAGCAGCAAAGGTAATTTGTATTTTTTAGTCAAAGCTGATAGCTGCACGGGAGAAATTGACCTTAGAGCAACCAGCAAAGCAAATGGAGCCACAACCAAAAGGGTATTGGCAGAAATGATGACCTCCAGAGGTAGACCAGAATCGATCCGAATGGACAACGCGCCACACTTTAGAAACAATACTGTTATTAACTTTTGTGCTGACAGAGGAATAACAATCAATTGGGCCGTGAAATATGCACCTGAGAGTAATGGAATGGCTGAGAGGTCTGTAAGAAAAGTAAAGGATTGGATCATAAAGAATCAGAATAATAAAGGCTGGGATAAAGACATTGAAAGAATAGTATTTGATCTTAATAGCAACCTTGGAACCTCTGTCCCCCAGGGACAAGGAGACCCAAGTGAATCTGGGAATTATCAAGTAGGAGACGAAGTTTGGGTGAAGTTACCAACTAAGACTGCGGGGAAAATCATTCGCGAGACTGTAAAATGTAAAGACAAGATTGTTCAGATTCTGGGTACACATACAATTGAATTAGAGAAGCATGGTGTCTGGAGCAAAAGAAATTGTGTCACGCTTGAAACACACGACCCAGTGAGCATCAGAGGAGTTTGAGATTCTTCGAATCTCACTCAGGGGTGCAATGACAGAAGGAGGCTTGACTACATCAAGGATATGGAATATAAACCAGTTCAAAAAGAAATGATGGCAAAAGGAATCCGGAAGTCCTGGAGAGGGCACTTCTGGGATAATCCGAATTAAAGAATAGGGCCCTCTCCACCCTTGATCTGTTCATTTGCTTTTTCAGGTGGAAAAAATTAATAACAAACCAGGTCGCAAGAAGGAAGAGAACTACACTCCAGAGAAGAATCTGTTCGACAGGATTGGGGGGAAACTAATGATATAATTGGCTACAAATTTGAGGGAATTAAATGCAAATTAGAATATCAAATTATAACTGGACAGTGAAACCCCCGGTCAGACATCTCTAACTGGACATTAGTTGATGGATGATCTGTGGTCTCCATGGGGTATGTACTACGCAGTGGAATCATTAAGGTCTCGGCAGCAGATAGCAGCGACTGACGAGGAACCCCAATATGATCAATGATAATAGGTTAAGAATTTCAGTAGCTTGATACTACGGCGGGAAAATTGTTACCAATGCAACAAAACAATATTGCATTGAAGAGCTATAATCGTTGATAAGAAAAAATTTTTATTTTCATGTAAATTGATAGGGACTGTTGTATATATATGAGAAGGGGGGTATGTGTGTCGGTAAATAACTTGATCCGCATTTCTAAACTGTGAATGTTTTAATAGAGGGTTAGTTAGTATGTAATAATGATTGTTCCAAAAGCCAAGAAGCGATGTTTCGATATTGATATTAAATTGTTAACAGTTGAAAATATGTAAAGTGTAACACACAGTCTATTGGTTAGGTAATGAATAAGGTGTTAAGATAAGATAAAAATTTTACTATGTATAGAACAATAGGGAGAATTTGTTTGGGAAGAAAAAAAAAAGAGACGGTTCAATGCGGTTTTGTAAATGCTGAAATGAAAAATATACACGTTGTCAGAAAGATGTTCTCTCATGTAAACCAGGGGTTGGCAGACTTACATGATTCACGACAATGTTAGACATTAATGGGGAAGTTAGGAATACAAGCAGGATCAATTGAACATTTTAAATTAATAAGACTAGGGGATCAGTGGGGGGTAAAAGATATCACAATTACCACATTCCAATCAGAAATGGAAAACAAGTTGGACTGGAACGGAAAACAAGACTCGTATTGACACTGGTCGGTGATATGCATACAAATGACAATGATCAGGGATGTAGGTTAGTACAATTGGATGGGGGGACAATAAACCAATTATAGTAATGTTTCAAATGTCAAGACGGGGTGTTCTGGAAAATACAGAATGTGTCATTTGAAACATAGAGGTCTGCCAACATCTGATCGAGGAGAGTGCAGGGAAAGATCCCACAAGAGGTTGGTGGCAGCTGAAGGGCACAGAAACTGTGGGCAGCAATTTCAGTCTATCAGAATGGTTATTACAACCTGCAGCAGGAGAAAGGCAACAGAAAAAAGTTTTAAAAAATCTCTTTGTGTTGTTGGAAAATTGTGATGGACTGCCCCTTTAAGACCCGAAGTCCGATCCTTATCAGAGGTCCCGATCAGAACAGCTGAAACAAAGAAACCAGCGTGGACTTCAGACTCCTCCCCTTTTTCTCCCCACGAGGCAAGAAGCAAGAAAAAAGACACCAGCAGCAGAACACCAGCGGCACCCGAAGAAGGAAGAAGGACAGCAAGAGCAGAGGCCCAGCAGAGGGAAGGCCCAAAAGAGAAGCGGCCCAAAAAGACCAGACCAGACCAGAAGGAAGACGGAGCAGCAGCAGGAGAGAAGCAGCCACAGAAGACAGAAGAGGAGGAAAAGAGAAAACTGCACCAGGAGAGATGACCAGGAGGCTTGAAAGTGAAAGAGAGAGAGAGAGAGTCTGAAGGCCTCACCAACCAACCAGACAACATCAAAAAGTAAATAATGTTTTTAATTTAATGAGATAAAAAAGAGTATGTTAATAATAAAATAATTTAACCTGAAAAAGTGGTTATTAGCTTACTTCACTTCCTTAAGAACGCAGGACCCTGGACATCAATGCCATTAAGGGGTAAGTAAGTAAAATTCTTCAGTGAAGGTAGGAGTTATACCGGGGGATAACTTGAAAGGAGAGTTTGACCCGATTAGCACTCTCAGAGGCCTGTACTGGAGTCAGGGAGGTAGTTCCCTGTTCGCGGTTTTTAGAATATTGGCCCGTAAGGTTCTTTGGTATAAAGGGAATTCTAAAACATATAGGTGAATTTAAAAAACACATTGCAGAGACCAGTTTGAAGTTGCTACAGTACCAGCTTAGGGTGGCTCAGATCTGATTTGTACAGCTGACTGTAACACCATTGAACAAAAGTTAAATGTTTACATTAAGTCACGAGATGCCTGTCCTGTCAATCTCATGCTAACATTGGAAAGATTACTTGGCAATTCCGCCCGAGGAACTATTTACATTTAATATCACATGGGTTACCGTTATGTGTGAAGTTTAAGTGATGGGTGACTAACCTCTTGGGATGGTTATATCATTATCCCAATTTGGGTTAGACAACTGCAAAGGTGAAAGTTGCCTCCAATTGATGGAGACAGTGTTGCATAAGAACCCTGTATGACAGCTCTCAAAGGTGAAAGTTCGCTCGAGGCAAACAGCAATTAAATGGAAGTGACCAGAGGGACAAGTGCTTCATTTGAGAGTATAACAGGCAGAGCAAAAAGGAGAGTAAAATTCATCGCAAAATATTTCTGATTTAACCCAAAGTTGCTTGTTAAATCCACTTTAGGAATTGTTATTGGGTACGCAGAGAAAGATGTGCTTGTTTTTCACTGACGAAAATTAGAATGTCCAACCTCAGCTAAGTGAGTTGCAATGAATTTGATGATGAGGCCTTTAAATGCTGGCATTTTATCTGCTCGGAATGGAATTTGCTGTAATATTGATTCCGAGGCAGCGGGAGTGGGCCTCCAAAGAAGTGGGTCCCACCTGATGTTCAGCGTTCACAACATCCCCTGACTACATAAACAGTTAAAAATCACATTGCACTGCCCAGCAACATATTTAATACTCTCTCATCGAATATGTTTTCCATTTCTAGCTCATATAAATTTACCAGGTTTGATATCAGGACCTTTATCCACTCGCAATATGTTCACTATCCTTTGTTCCAGCCTTCACTGGTGACTCCAAACCTAGCCATTCAGGAGAGGCAGTAGGCAAGATGTACCTCTGTGAGAAGCCTGGACACATTGGATCTCACCGCAGTCTGAAGGAATGACAATTCCTGGGCGCCAAGGACCCAGGTTCAAGCCTGGCCTCGGGTCACTGTCCGTGTGGAGTTTGCACATTTTCCACCTGTCTGCAAGGGTCTCACCCCTACAATCCAAAAATGTGCAGAGTGGATTGGCCACGCTAAATTGCCCCTTAATTGGAAAAAACTTATTGGGTACTCTAAAGTCCATTGCCCCCAAACTTTCTGCCCCAGCTGTCAGTTCCCTGAGTGGACAAAAATACCCCATACAAGGCATTGAAGGAATTCACATAAATAGCAGAGAGTCAGTGTAACCAGGGGCGGGATTCTCTGACCCCTCCTCCCGCCGGGTCGGAGAATCGCCGGGGGGCGGCGTGAAACCCGCCCCCGCCGGCTGCCGAATTCTCCGGCGCCGGGAATTTGGCGGGGGCGGGAATCGCGACGCGCCAGTTGGGGGCCGTTGGCAGCGGCCTCCTCCCACCCCCACCGGCGATTCTCCAGCCCGCAATGGGCCGAGTGGCCGCCCGTTTTTGAATGGACCCGCCGACATATGTTACGACAGGAACTTACTGGCAGGACCTGGCTGCGCGGACTGCCTCCAGGGTCCTCGGGGGGGCGCGGGAGGATCTTGCCCCGGGGGATGCCCCCGTGGTGGTCTGGCCCTGTGGGAACATGCTATTCCTCCGCGCGGGCTAGTGTACCGGTCCGCCATGGCCAGTGCGGAGACAAACCCACCCTGCGCATGCACTGGGATGATGGCAGCACACGCTGACGCTCCCGTGCATGCGCCAACCAGCGGAAGCAAACCACTCCGGGGCCGGCCTAGCCCCTGAAGGTGCGGAGGGTTCTGCACCTTCGGGGCAGCCCAACGCCAGAGTGGTTCACGCCACTCCTTCGCGCCGGAGTTGCCCGCCCCGCCGGTTTCTGTAGAATCCCGCCCCTAATCTCTGTCATTTGCTGATAACTGCTAGAAGTACGGCTAGCAGAATTACACCACTGACCCCTTCCCGAGCAGCTCCCCTTTCTTTGAAGCCAATGTGGTAACATGATTTAAAACAGCGCAGAATGAAGTTTACATTAAATGGCCTTTGGTGATCTTTTCATTATCAGTCTTCTGGCCTCATCTTAGGTTCGTGACAGTTTTTCGTGACATGTCATCTCCTCCCACACCTGCAGTCAACATGCCTTGGTGGATGTGTTAACCTCCAACCCAAAGGTAACCTGCTGTTGAGGCAG
The DNA here is from genome assembly GCF_902713615.1 of Scyliorhinus canicula. Lineage (NCBI taxonomy): Eukaryota > Metazoa > Chordata > Chondrichthyes > Carcharhiniformes > Scyliorhinidae > Scyliorhinus > Scyliorhinus canicula. The sequence continues at coordinate 162,713,853 of NC_052154.1, forward strand.
CACTATATTATCCACAAGCACCTTATGCAGCCATTCCCCTCGTGTGGGCTTTCATACCGGATTCAGCTAAAGTGCCACCGGTACCTTGTCTCTCACAGCTTTACCCTGGTCATGGCCACTTTAATTCCAATTATGAAGGGACTTAACAAATGCTCAGAAATTGTCTCCTCGTTACCTTTCTTTGCTGCTAACTCACAGGGCATTTATATGACACCAAAGCCGGGGTCAGGCGTGGGATCAGTTCTTGCTTGTCAGTCCTTAAAGAAAAATGTTCTGACTTCATAACTATCGTTGGCTTTGAAAGAATGAAATTAGCCCATATCTCTGCATTTAACTCTTAAACACTGTGATACATCTCCCTCACCTTGTTACTGTTCGGGATAATGTTGGCAGGATTGGCAAAAAGCTTGTTCAAGCAAAATATAAGTGAAAATAAATGTAGTAGCTAATTGTTAATTGCATTGGCAAAAGCTGAATCTTACATATGCTGAACAGATTTTAAAATGAAACATAGGCAGTATCATTATTAATAAATCAACAGAGTACAAATGGCTGCTACTTGGGTGGGTGGAAACAAGTTTTGATTTCTGTATCTTTTAATTTAATCCAGCATTCATGGCCAATGTTCTCCCAATATTTCCCCTGTTGCCCTACTTTTGGTGGAGAAAGGTTGAATTGTTTGAGGGAACAACAAACAAGTGCCGACAGCGCACTGCACTGGTTCAAGATGGCGGCTTACCGTAATCCTCTCAAGGGCAATTAAGGATGAACAACAAACACTGGCCTTGCCGGGATGGAAGAATCAGCAAAAGTAGAAAAACAAGACAAAAATTAAAGGAAAAAACAACAATCTTGGAATCCTGGAAATACTGACAGTCAAGAGAGCTTTCCATTCCTTCAAGTATTCTTCTTATACTATTCAGTTGGCATTAAAATGCTACAGCTGCTGCTCAACAATACCTCAGGTAAAAAGTAATAACGGTATTAATTTCCTTGGACTGAGTGGGGTTTTCACAATGTGATTTTCTTGGCAATACAATAATTATTTAAAATATGGGCATAATCATTGTTTCCACTGAGGTTTGAACGAAAACCTGTGGAGTTAAAGAATGTCTAAGATTTGTTTTGAGTACAATGAAAGTAACATCTGGAGGAAGAGTAGCCTGAATATTAACAAGGGCAGTTTGTGCAGGTTGTGGGTTCGTGTGGAGTAGGGAGGGGATGGGGAGGAGGAATTTCGAATGGGAAAACTGTAAGCTTGGGTTTCCATTCAGGCTGTGGAATTTTAAATCCTACCTGACCCTTGTGAGATTTTGATAATAGTATATTCCTAAGGGTTTTGTATAGGGTGAATTAACGGTTATGAATTTTTAAGTTCGTCACTTTTTAAATAGTTCCATTTGAATTTCTGCTGACAATTAACAATCAACGTAATTGGGGAACAGGAAGGCCGTTACTTGCAAGGAACCACACTTAAATGTAGTTTATGACTTTGATGGCACCTTGGGTCTGAATTCAAGGAGCAGTCTGCTTTGAAAGAATAGCTCAAAGTGTGGAGTTCAACAGTTTGAACTTAGGATAACACCTTGGAAGGATTTTCCAGTCATTATTGGCAGCAGGGTCTTCTGGTCCTGTCGATGGGGAACCCCCACCATGGATTTCCCGGTCGCAGGGGTGGATTCATTGGGAAATCCCATTGATACCAGAAGATCCCACCACCAGCTAACAGGAGACTGCTCCCCATCACCGAGATGGGGGGCAGCACGGTAGCACAAGTGGATAGCACTGTGGCTTCACAGCGCCAGGGTCCCAGGTTCGATTCCCCGCTGGGTCACTGTCTGTGCGGAGTTCTCCCCGTGTCTACGTGGGTTTCCTTCGGGTGCTCTGGTTTCCTCCCACAGTCCAAAGACGTGCAGGTTAAGTGGATTGCCCATGCTAAATTGCCCTTAGTGACCAAAAACGATTAGGAGGGGTTATTGGGTTACGGGGATAGGGTGGAAGTGAGGTCTTAAATAGGTCGGTGCAGACTCGATGGGCCGAATGGCCTCCTTCTGCCCTGTACGTTCTATGTTCTAAACACACAGCAGGTGATGTGGAAAACCCCTCACCCCTATTTTTGAACAAACATCGCTTTAATTAATCTGAGTTAACGGGAAACCTTTATTTTCTGATATTATTTCAGGAAGTGTTTTTACATTTGTTCTGAAAGGTTTTAGTATTTGTAGGATTGGCTCAGGGTTTGTTCATGTGAATGTTTATGGCAGGTAAACTATTGGCAAGAGGGTGTGACTTTGTTTATACATTGTTAATCTGTACCTAAAGGATGTAGCATTTGTTCGCAATGAAATGTAAACTTCTGGGGCCTAAGAAAATAAGAGATTAAAGCTTTATCACAGTGCATGTCTCAAGGTGGCACAGTGGTTCTCACTGCTGCCTCACTGCACCAAGGACTTGGTTTTGATTCCGGCCTTGTGTGACTGTCTATGCAGAGTCTGGACGTTCTCCCCATGTCTGTGTGGGTTTCCTCCAGGTGCTCCGGTTTCCTTGCACAGTCCAAAGATGTGCAGGTTAGGTGGATTCAGCTATGCTAAAATTGTCCCTTCATGTTCAAAGATGTGTGGGTTAGGTCTGGTGATGGGGTTGCAGGGAGGGATAGGGCGGAGAAGTGAGCCTCGGTAGGTTACTCTTTCAGAGGTTCGGCACAGACTCGATGGGCCGAAAGGCCTTCTTCTGCACTGTAAGGATTCTATGGATTTATTTCCAGGCTACCTTCAGGTTAAGCAATTTCCAGACTGTAAAAGTTCTCTTCCTTGTTTTCAACCCTTCCATGGCTTAACTCCTCCCTATTTCTGTGATCTACTCCAGGCCCATAAGCCTCCAAACTTACCTGTGCTCCTCTAATGTTGGCCTCTTGAGCATCATCAATTTGAATTGAACCAGCATTGCTGGCCTTGCCTGTGCCCTAAGCAAAGAAATTACATCCCTAAACCTCACCAACTCTCTACCCCACTTTTCTCCTTCTAGATACCTTCTGACAAAACTTTTGGTCATCTGCCTCAACGTCTCCTCATGCATCTCGGAGGTCATATTTTATTTTGCAATGCCCTGTGAAGCATGTTGAGATGTTTTATTCTGTTAAATGCGAGTTGCTGTTTTCTTGTTGATCACTTCACGCCCACGTTCTTTTCCCATTTATCTTTTCCAGGAAACCTCCACTTTAGAACATAGAACAGTACAGCACAGAACAGGCCCTTCGGCCCTCGATGTTGTGCCGAGCCATGATCACCCTACTCAAACCCACGTATCCACCCTATACCCGTAACCCAACAACCCCCCACCCCTTAACCTTACTTTTTAGGACACTACGGGCAACTTAGCATGGCCAATCCACCTAACCCGCACATCTTTGGACTGTGGGAGGAAACCGGAGCACCCGGAGGAAACCCACGCACACACGGGGAGGACGTGCAGACTCCGCACAGACAGTGACCCAGTCGGGAATCGAACCTGGGACCCGAGAGCTGTGAAGCATTTATGCTAACCACCATGCTACCGTGCTGCCCCTCATTCATTATTCATTAACATCCCTCACTCCATCTCATCTCCTGACTATCAGCTTCTCCTCGGTCTTGTGATAACTGAATCTTTAAGATATCTTAATCCTCTTGGATCAGGTAATATATCTTTCAAAACCACTCATCATCTCCTGTGCTTAAAATAATTACTTTCAATGCTTTTTTCCCCGCTGATGTCTCCCCCATCTCTAACTTCACCTTTCATTCTATGGTTCAGGAAGATGTGATCGTCTCCCTTCCAATTCGCTTGCCACTCCATGGTCGAAGCTTTCCAATCAGATTGACACTTTTGCCCCAGGACAAAACTACATCCTCTTCATCTCAATTACTCTGCTGCCTTTGACACTATGTAGTCACCTCTAAGGCACTGCTCTCCATGGTCTCAGTCCTATTTTATTGCACGACAGATATATTTCCTCAAGCGGTTTCGCCTTCCATATCCACGCTGCCACCTGTGGTGTTTAACAGGACTGTATTTTGGCCCACTCCTCATCATCACTTAACTGCTGCCCCTTGGAGGTGTTATATTGAAGCATGGATCGACTTTCCTGCCCACAGTATTTTGATGACATCCTCTTCTGCCCCTTCTCCTTCCTCAACCCCACAGATAATGCCATCAGTTGCAACAGCTGAGCTGACATCTACACCAGCATAATTCAAAACTTCCTTCAGCTTAATGCTGAAAAATAAATGTTATCCTCTTCATTTCCCCACAGATACCTGCCTCCTGCCTCAAGTCAAACTCCACTCCAAGCTACCAACTCAAGGAGTGATCTGGCATGCTCAATCTCAGCTTTCAAAGCTACATTGAAATTGTTACCAGGGTCATCATCTTTCATTACTTTTCCTCCTCCTCTCATTGTCAAAATCCGAGTTAATATTTTTTAGCACTATTGCTGGACTGTTCTATCACTGCCCTTGCCAGACTCCCCGCTTCAACCATTCGGGAAGCATGAGTCATTCAAAATGATGCAGCCTGTGCCCTTGAACATACTATGGTCTTCATCCTCATAATCCCATATTAACCCATTTATTTTTCACCCCTGTTAAAATATCAGGCCAAAGAATTACAGACATGTAAAGGTATTCCATGGGATTCTCCCATTCCATTGCGGTAATGCATGATATACTGTGCAACCGACTATTTTTCCCATCTTTGAAGATAGAGCAGCGGACTGCACTCACCCTGCCCCTTGCATACACACACCACCCCACCCAACATGAAACTCCTGACGTTAATACTGTTTTGTATGCTACTATTGCATAGCATAATTCACCCCGTTATTATTGAAGCCTCACTACAGATCAACCATGATCGAAATGAATGGCAGAATAGGTTTGAGAGTCTAAATTATGCATAGCATAATTCACCACATTGTTATTGAAGTCTCACTACTGATCAACCATGATCAAAATGAATGGCAGAATAGTTTTGACAGTCTAAATTACCCATTTCTAATTTCTAACCATTTCTAATGTTCCGAACTAATTTTTTTGCCAACTTCTACAGAATACCATATTTAAATTTTACTTGAAATCTACATTTTTCACATTCTTACTGTCCCTGTTGAGATGGGAAGCAAAATATAAATACATATCTACGTCAACTGGGCTACTCTGTAAAATCATAATTTTTATTTTTTTAAATGGACAAGGCTTTACGCTGACCATCAAAACTTATACCAGAGGAATTTCTAACCTTCAGATAAACCGGCAGAGTCTTGTTGCTTTTAAAAGAGGTGCCAATGGTCTTTCCTGGAGCTGCTCAAAGACTCTTTGCATTTCTATGAGGAATAATTCCAGCCACCAAAGATGCTGGGTGGGATCTACTGGTCGCATTGCACCCGAAAAGCAGCGCAGCGCAGTGTAGCATGACCAGTGGATGCCGGGAGATCCCATTTCCGGGATCTACCTGGCTCGCAAAGCCTTGTGTGGTCTAACAAACGGGGACCAGATAGAATAGCACTTGTGGGGGTCGCCCAAGGGATTCGAGGTCCCCAGACATATGCCCTCTGGGAAGGGTGGTGGCCTAGCACTGCTGGTGCCACCTGTGGACCTTGGCAGTGCCAACTTGGCATCCTGGCAGTGCCATTGTACTGCCAAGATGCCAAAATGTCATTGCCAGGGTGCCAGGCTGGCACTGTCAAGGTTCCAAGCTGCCACTTTTTCTGCGGTAGGCCGGTGTATGTCCTATGCACGTCCAGGTCGGGCCCGGGGCTTGAGAGATCGGGATATCTTTTGAAAATGGTGTTCAGGGGCGGGATTCTCCCCTACCCAGCGGGGCAGGGAGTCCTGGCGTAGCGGAGTGGAGCCAACCACTCTGGCGTAGGGCCTCCCCGCACCGAGAATTCCGCACCTTTAGGGGCCAAGCCCTCACATTGAGGGGCTAGGCCCGCGCCGGACTGGTTGGCGCCACACCGACTGGCGCAAAACCGGCGCCAATGGCTTTTGACGCCCGCCGGCCGGTGTCGGGGCTGGCTGAAAGGCCTTCGCTGGTTCGCACATGCGCCGGTGCGTCAGCTGCCGCTGACGTCACCACCGGCGCATGCGTGGTAGGGGGGTTCTCTTCCGCCTCCGACATGGTGGAGGCCGTGGCGGCGGCGGAAGAAAAAGAGTGCCCCCACGGCACTGGCCCGCCCACCGATCGGTGGGCTCCGATCGCGGGCCTGGCCACTGTGGGGGCACCCCCCTGGGTCCGATCGCCCCGCGCCCCCCCCCCCCCAGTACCCCGGGGGCCCGCTCGCGCCGCCGATCCTGCCACCACCAGAGGTGGTTCAAACCACGGCGGCGGGAGAGGCCTCCCAGCGGCGGGACTTCGGCCCATCGCGGGCCGGAGAATCGCCGCGGAAGGCACGCCAATCGGCGGGGCGTGATTCCCACCTCCGCCAATTCTCGGGTGGCGGAGAATTCCAGTCACGGCGGGAGCGGGATTTTCGCCGGTCGCGGGTGATTCTCCGACCCTGTGGGGGGTCAGCGAATTTCGCCCCTGATCTCTTGATGCACTGAGGAGTTCTGGTGAGCGGTGGGGCCGGGGCGGGAGTGCAGGCGATACGTCCGTGGTGGTGGTGAGGGGGAGAATGCTGCCGATGATTGTCGGGGGAGGCGGTGGGGAGAGCTCCCAGTACCTCTATGGTGGGGGCTGTGAGCCATTAAGTTGCAGGGCTGAGCAGGGCACTCTTTAAAAATGGCACCCCTATCTCTGTGGAGCCAGTTGCTGGCACTTTCAGGCCCCGCCCCACCAGAGTGATGGTGAAAACCATGTCCGCACATTTTTTTTCTTAAAAGAGGCTCAATGACTGGAGAGAAAACTGGTCTGCGCAACTGGAGAGCTACACGCCAATTTTCACTCTGAGCCTGACACTTTGCCAAATCCTGGTAAGATTCCTCCCACTGACTGCGCACGGGAGTCAGCATTTGTACAGAATCGTTTTAAACCATTTTACTTGCAGACACTTACTGTTACTTGTTCAGCTTTGCAAACTTAAAATACCAATATCAGTGCCTGCCTGCATAGCAGAGCATGGTTATAATCCCTACAAGAACAGACAGAATAGATGTGACATTTTATTTTGATCCACATGTCTGGGCTGCATTAGTTTCAAATGCACGTTGCCCCCTCTATTTCTTGTATATTGCATTGCAGGTATTTATTGAATAAATTGAAAGAGTTTCAGGCATATCTGTAACACAGAATCCTCTTTAGCAATGACCTTTAAATAGACTTGTAAAATAATGATCTAATTATGTGGAATAATCTGAAAGTGAGCTAATAAATGAAAGCGTACTGTGACTACTGGTTTGCCTATATTTACCTCATTAATGCAGTACAATCAGAGGGAAAAGGGAACAGCAATGTAATATTATAGGGAAGGTAACAGTAATATAGCTATGCACCTGAGTAAAACATCACTAATTGCAGTGTAGGTGATACTTATTACAATAGGTTACGGGTAGTTATGTTGTCAAAATACACAATACAACTTAATGGCATGCAGAAAATTTGAAATTAAAGGAACGATTGCTCACCAGAGGTTCTCTGAAGAGAAAGGGCTTCTCCGCATACCATGGGTCACTGAATCCTATCAGTAATCATCACATGAGTAGATGCATGCTTGCACTTTTAAATTTGAGCGTACACAAATGCTCTCAAGAGACCCCACTCAACCACACTCTGGTGAGTGGATATAAATGCACACTCACCATTTTCAGTTAAACTCAACCAATGTCGGCAAGTTCAGAGTGCCTTGTTTAAATTGAAGTGTCAAACTATAGGTTTTTAAATTGGGTTCCCTAGACTTGATAGGAACTTTATTAATCATTCGGCTTCTTCAATATATTTTTGACGTGAGGTAACTAACGTGTTGGCCACAGTATTAACCCTCCTGGGCAGGAGAGGATCGTGGAGCAGGGGGTGGGTATTGAAAATAAAGCTGAGGAGCATCTGCTGGTTAAAGAAGACAATTGTCCTTTGTGGTCTATCTCCACCCCTGGCAATGGTCACAGGCCATTTCCTCCTAATTGTTACATCCTCTCCATGTCCAATTGAGACTGCGCTCCTCCATCCAAGCACCGGTCTTCAAGCTTCCTTTGATGACTTCTTTTTTTACACTGTCTCCTCCAACCTTTATCCTCATGCAGTGACCTCCAGCTTTCTACCTTCCTGCCTTTCCTTTTCCCACCCAGTCTGTTGATTCTTCTGGCTGCCCAGGTGGGAGACTGAAGTAAAAAGTTGAAATCCTGTTATTAAATTGAGCAGGATCTCTGTCCCTGGCCTTGACATTATCAACAGGGAGTCAGAGGCTTCCCCAGGAAGAAATATTATTATTCGCATGGAATGCCTGACACAAAAACACTTCCAGACCAGTGAGGTAGACTGTATTTGTACACACACAGAAACAAATTGCTTGCTCAGAAGAGGGTATTAGATGGGTATTAAATGTGCTCCATTTGGACTGACCACTGTCCTTGGACACGGGTTTTTAATTTAATGGTTATCTAACTGGAATTATGCTGAACTTGCGCTCCAATCAATTGTGCCCTTCTCCTTTTTTGGATAAAGGCTGACCGAGCAACATGTTGTCTAGTGATGAAGGAATGTTTGGAATTATATGTCTTACATTTACATTCAACCAACTCCAGGTTTGTACATTATGGGCGGAATTCTCCGCGCCCCCGAAAAATCAGGAAGGCCATCGTGAACGCGGCCGAATTTCACGACGGCTCTACACGGCCCGTTTCCCGAACGATTCTAGCCCCGGAAATGGGCTAGGAGCGGGGCCACGGGAACCACGTGGGGAAGGACGGCAAATGCCCGCGACCCCCGAATGATGCCAGAATGGCGCCCGAGTGACGGAGCTCCACGTCGTAAAAGGGCGCGAGCGACCAAAACCAGTGAGGGCCTGACAATGAAGGAGCCACGGAGGGCCGCGCCGAGGTTCGGGGAGACTGACCTCGAGACTGTCCTCGATGAGGTGGAACAACGCAGGGGCATCATCTGCCCTAGAAGTGGGCATCGCCAACCTGCCAGCATTGTGCAACGGGCGTGGCGTGAGGTGGGCATGGCAGTGAGTGCTGTGGGGCAGACCCCTCGGACTGGGGAGCAGTGCCAGAAGAAGCTCCACGACCTCACCAGGGCTGCCAGGGTAAGTGACAAGAGGGTCACAACAATCCCCCCCCACCATGTCTTTCATCACCCACCTCCCCCCGGGCACGAGGGGGAGGGTGAGTGAGGGTGAGAGTCGCTCGGGGGTCTGGGGTTGGGAGGATGGCACTCCTGGCTGACCTCCTGCCACCCTCTGGCGTGCGGCCCTGGGTGCGGTGGTCGCGGCAGATGGGCGCCTGTGTGTGGCAGCAGACGGCCCTGGACGTTTGTGAGCACGCCCTAGGGATGCCATCCAGCCCCAAGTTGTCACAGACGCACATGAGCCTGCGACCCCCTGGAGAGATGCCATGGTGTAGCTGCAACTGTCCCCTCAACCTGTGCCAATATCTGAACGTCCTGATGTTCCCTGCCGAATTATGATGATCTATCCATGCCCCCCCCCCCCCCCCCCACCTCCCCGCCCAACAGGACAAGACTGCTCACAACAACCGGGAGAGGAACAGGACAAGAGGGGGTTCATCCATCATGCACCCCCTGACAGTCTTTGAAGACAGGGCACTGGACCTTGCTGGGGGACCTGGCATCCGGGAGGTCACGCATTGCGAGGTTGGAGGTGCAGAACCAAGTGAGACAACTCTGCATGACACAAAAACACTTCCAGACCAGTGAGGTAGACTGTATTTGTACACACACAGAAACAAATTGCTTGCTCAGAAGAGGGTATTAGATGGGTATTAAATGTGCTCCATTTGGACTGACCACTGTCCTTGGACACGGGTTTTTAATTTAATGGTTATCTAACTGGAATTATGCTGAACTTGCGCTCCAATCAATTGTGCCCTTCTCCTTTTTTGGATAAAGGCTGACCGAGCAACATGTTGTCTAGTGATGAAGGAATGTTTGGAATTATATGTCTTACATTTACATTCAACCAACTCCAGGTTTGTACATTATGGGCGGAATTCTCCGCGCCCCCGAAAAATCAGGAAGGTCATCGTGAACGCGGCCGAATTTCACGACGGCTCTACACGGCCCGTTTCCCGAACGATTCTAGCCCCGGAAATGGGCTAGGAGCGGGGCCACGGGAACCACGTGGGGAAGGACGGCAAATGCCCGCGACCCCCGAATGATGCCAGAATGGCGCCCGAGTGACGGAGCTCCACGTCGTAAAAGGGCGCGAGCGACCAAAACCAGTGAGGGCCTGACAATGAAGGAGCCACGGAGGGCCGCGCCGAGGTTCGGGGAGACTGACCTCGAGACTGTCCTCGATGAGGTGGAACAACGCAGGGGCATCATCTGCCCTAGAAGTGGGCATCGCCAACCTGCCAGCATTGTGCAACGGGCGTGGCGTGAGGTGGGCATGGCAGTGAGTGCTGTGGGGCAGACCCCTCGGACTGGGGAGCAGTGCCGGAAGAAGCTCCACGACCTCACCAGGGCTGCCAGGGTAAGTGACAAGAGGGTCACAACAATCCCCCCCCACCATGTCTTTCATCACCCACCTCCCCCCGGGCACGAGGGGGAGGGTGAGTGAGGGTGAGAGTCGCTCGGGGGTCTGGGGTTGGGAGGATGGCACTCCTGGCTGACCTCCTGCCACCCTCTGGCGTGCGGCCCTGGGTGCGGTGGTCGCGGCAGATGGGCGCCTGTGTGTGGCAGCAGACGGCCCTGGACGTTTGTGAGCACGCCCTAGGGATGCCATCCAGCCCCAAGTTGTCACAGACGCACATGAGCCTGCGACCCCCTGGAGAGATGCCATGGTGTAGCTGCAACTGTCCCCTCAACCTGTGCCAATATCTGAACGTCCTGATGTTCCCTGCCGAATTATGATGATCTATCCATGCCCCCCCCCCCCCCCCCCCACCTCCCCGCCCAACAGGACAAGACTGCTCACAACAACCGGGAGAGGAACAGGACAAGAGGGGGTTCATCCATCATGCACCCCCTGACAGTCTTTGAAGACAGGGCACTGGACCTTGCTGGGGGACCTGGCATCCGGGAGGTCACGCATTGCGAGGTTGCAGGTGCAGAACCAAGTGAGACAACTCTGCATGACAACCCCCCCCCCCCCCCCCCCCCCCCACCCCCAGCCCATCCTCTGTCCCCTCACACTCTACCCACTGGACTCCCCATCCTCTGTCCCCTCACATTCTACCCACTGGACCCCCCATCCTCTGTCCCTTCACACTCTACCCACTGGACCCCCCATCCTCTGTCCCTTCACACTCTACCCACTGGACCCCCCATCCTCTGTCCCCTCAGACTCTACCCACTGGACCCCCCATCCTCTGTCCCTTCACACTCTACCCACTGGACCCCCCATCCTCTGTCCCCTCAGACACTACCCACTGGACCCCCCATCCTCTGTCCCCTCAGACACTACCCACTGGACCCCCCATCCTCTGTCCCCTTACACTCTACCCACTGGACCAACCTACACCCGGCCGAGTGTGTCTAACTAACCCCGTATTACTCTGTTCCCTAGGGCGTGCTCACAAACGTTCAGGGCCGTCTGCTGCCACACACAGGCGCCCATCTGCCACGACCACCGCACCCAGGGCTGCACGCCAGAGGGTGGCAGGAGGTCAGCCAGGAGTGCCATCCTCCCAACCCTGGACCCCTGAGCAGGACGCACAAAGGACGGCGACACACTCAACAGAGTCACCTGAGGGAGAACCAGATGTGGGCCGCGTGCAGCCTGCGCTCGGATATGACTGGAACGAGGACACAGCTGATTTTATGACGGACGAGGACCTAGAGCTTACGGCACTGCTGTCTCCCACACCATCCACCATCCCAGAGATACTCACTTTAGTTGGGCAATTAAGTGATGAGTCTCCTGGGTCACGGTCTGGTGTGCACCACACAGCTGAGCCGGTACAGCAGGTGGAGGTCGGAGCAGCCGAGGGGCTGGACGGTCAGAGGGCAGCCCAGGCCCAGCATTCAGCTGCCGCCCAGACGTTTCCCGGGTTCCTGGATTTACTCGACCCATGTGGATAGCCGATGCATTTCGAAACCCAGGGACAGAATGACGGGATGAGACTGTCTTCCAGCAGCTGAAGACGCAGTTAGAGGAGTCAAACCGTGTCCAGGAGCAGGGAGTGGTGCCGCTCATGGCAGCCACCCAGGCCGACACCGCACGGGTGGCGTCCGCGGTCGAGGAAATGGGTGACATGGTTTTGGCCATGCGTCAGGTTCTGCAAGACGTTGGGCTTCACGTGCACGCGTCATCCACGGCCTTGGAGAGGGCTGCCCTCTCACAGGCAGCAATGCGCCACAGCCAACATGACATTCCGGCGCGCTACGGACCCTGGCCGAGTCTCACCAGGTCATGGCCGAGTCTCACCAGGCCATGGCCCAGTCCCAGCGCGCCATGGCACAGTCCCAGCAGTCAGTCGCGGAGAGCATAAACTGCCTGACACATGTGCTGGATGGCACCGTGCACTCACAGGTTGAGGTCGCACAGTCCCTGGCGGGAATGTCTCACTCCCTGGACTCCGTCTCAGCGAACCTTCGGACTTTGGTCGATACCGTTGCAGGCCTCCAAGACTGGCAGCTCCAGGTGTCGGTGGGGCGACGGGGCACCTCCCCGCTCGCACCTCCGTCCCACAGTGAGGCCCGGGGGTCACCGGGCGCCCCGAGGGAGGAGGAGGTTTTGGGGCCCGTCCCATTAACTCCATCATGGGACGTCCCTGAACACTCGGCCTCCCTACGTCCCATCTCTGGTGCATCGGGGTGGGCAGCGGGCAGAGCGGGGTGGCACCACGTCATCCGAAACCCCCGCAGAGCAGCCTGGCCCATCAAGGCCGGGTCGCCCCAGGAAACGAGTGCCAATGGGGAGACATGTCGCAGGGGGTGATTCTCAGCAGTCCGCCTCCACTCCTGCTGTATCATCTGGGGATCCACTTAGACGTAGTGGTAGGGTCCGTAAGGCAATGAAGAGGCACACATAGTAAGTTGGCACGGGTGAAGGGCACAATTTAGTAGTAGGGGCTAGGGCATCTGTACATAATATTCACCATTAAACGCACTGTTGAACCTAACGTGTAAGTGTGATTTTTCCGTTGACACAGGGATCGTGATGGTGACCGAGTGTCGCTGGGGTTGACGAGCGGTGAAACTTCGGTGCCGGGTGCGCAGTCCCTTCCCCCCCCCCACCCCCTCCCACAGCTACCCCATGCGGGCACGTGATGGACTGTCCCTGATGAACTCAGCGACCACTGAGATGGATGGTTCAGCTACTGTCATGAGTCAGACTTTGTCTAACGATTCTGAGCTCACAGCTCATCGCAGAGCGGGCCATCATCATTCAACGTGGCACTGATCACACTCGCTGACACAGCCATCAATGTCGTGCCATACCGTTGTGCCGCAGTGGTAAGGGTGATTTAGAACTGGAGCAGTGTACGCAGAGCGGGGGTGGGGGTGGGGGGGGGGGGGTTTGGTGGTGGTGGCAATTGTGTGCTGACCGTCTGCACGACTGGCGATCCAGGTGGTAGTGTTGGTGTTCAGCGGGGCCGTCGCACGCGGCGCGAGAATCTTACTGCCACCAACGCATCGCGTGCCCGCTGTCCTCGCCGGTGCCATCGTGCAGCCTCCTGGGCATTACCAGCACCCGGGTCGTGTCTGCGTGCTGTGCCCGACACACCACCAACCTCCTCCTCCTCCTCCTCCGTCTCCGTGCCAGTGGCTTCTCCTTCCGACTCCTCCACCAGGGCATCTCCCCTCTGCATCGCAATGTTGTGCAGCGCACAGCAGATCACTACAATGCGAGCGACCCTGTCGGGCTGGTACTGCAGGGCCCCTCCGGAGCGGTCCAGGCACCTGAATCGCATTTTCAGCATACCGAAGCAGCGCTCCACCACACCCCTGGTTGCTGCATGGGCCTCATTGTAAAGGATGTCCGCGTTGGTCTGAGGCCTCCGTATGGGCGTCATCAGCTAAGACCTCAGTGGATAACACCTGTCGCCCAGCAACCAGCACCTCAGCCGGGGGGGGCCGTCCCTCAAACATATCAGGGATGAATTACTGCGCAAGAATGTACGTATCATGCACACTCCCAGGGAACCTTGAGCACACGTGCATGATCCTCATGTGGGGGTTGCATACCACCTGGATATCCATGGAGTATGTCCCCGTCCTGTTTGTGAACACCTCCCTGTTGCCTGCAGGCGGGTGCATGGGGTCGTGAACACAATCAATGAGCCCCTGGACCATCGGTATCCCGGCCACGTTGACAAATGCACGGGCTTGTGTGTCTTGACTTGCTCGGTCCTCGGGAAAGATGATGTAGCGGTCGGCGATGGCATAGAGGGCGTCGGTCACATCCCGGATGCACCTGTGCGCCAATGACTGCGTGATCCCGGATAGGTCCCTGCTCGGAGACTGGAAATAGCCGGTCGCATAAAAGTTAAGTGCCACCGTCACCTTGACGGCAACCGGGATCGCGTGTCCTCCTCCCATTCCACATGGGGCGAGGTGCGCCACGAGGTGACGGATATGTGTCACCGTCTCTCTGCTCAACTGGAGTCTCCTCCTGCAGGTGATGTTCGGCATTGTCTCGAAAGAGATCCGGCCACGGTACACCCTCGGCTTTGGTCGTCGCCTCTGGCGCCTTGGCTCCACCATCAATGCTTCCTCCTCCTCCCCCCCCCATGCTGCTTGACGACGGCCAACTCCGCGGCCATTTCCTCTGCTGCTGCAGCTGGCCCTGCATCCACTGCGGGTTGTGGCTGTGGACGCTGCTCGATCTCCAGCTGCAGTGCAGCAGCCCCAACCACTGCGCAGAACATAGCCGTTCGGTTTGAATACATTTTGCTCACCTACAGAAGGGTGGTGGGGGGCAGAGAAACGACATGTCAGACGGAGGTTATTCGACACCTCGGCAGCTGCCTGCCACGGGATACCTGTGTGTCCCGGTGGCCTGGTCGCGCTGCTGACACACGGCCAGCCTAACCCCTGGTCACTTTCCAGCGGGCAGTTAACAACACGTCCTCCTCACCGGTGCGTCAGTGGGCTGTGCCCATCAGCCACAGGGGAACCAGCGGCCGTGTCCTCGTGATCGTCCTGCCATGGCAGGGCGGCTGACATGACATGTGAGTGGACCCCCTCCACTCACTCCCTCTCCCCCCTCCCCCCCCTCCCCACTCCCTCCCTCCCCTCTCCCCCCCCACTTCTCCCTCTCCCCCCCACACTTCTCCCTCTACCCCCCCACACCTCCCTCTCCCCCCCCACACTTCTCCCTCTCCCCCCCACACTTCTCCCTCTCCCCCCCGCCACTTCTCCCTCTCCCCCCCGCCACTTCTCCCTCTCCCCCCCCACACTTCTCCCTCTCCCCCCCAAACTTCTCCCTCTCCCCCCCAGACTTCTCCCTCTCCCCCCCCACTTCTCCCTCTACCCCCCCACTTCTCCCTCTACCCCCCCCACTTCTCCCTCTCCCCCCTCACTGGCCGCTGTGTTCTCGGGGATGCCTTCCCCAGCTTGCCGAGACTCCGGGACGGTCCGCTCACCTCCTCACTCCTTGTCAGCCAGCACGACTGGCTGGCGACTTTAAGAAGCAGGTGTGAACGGCGACGTACTGACCTTGCGTCAAGGCGTCGGGACTCGGCCCATCCGTCCCGGAGAATAGCGGGGGTGCCGGGGAAGCGACTTTTTGTCTGCGTCGGGCGATTCGCCGTGGTTTTGCGCGCGATACACGATTACAACAAATTGGCCGGTTGGGAGCATAGTGGGAGCGTATCGGACCGGCATCGGGGGGGGGAAAACGGCATGGCCCGCTATTCTCCCAACCCGGGTCGGAGAATCTCGCCCTATACCTCTGACTTGAGGGATCATTGCAATCAATTTTTTTTTCACTAAAAGGAGGCTCTAACCGCCAAGGACACAAACCAAAGGGTGGAATATAAGATGCTGTCACTGATGTAACATCTGGGACATTTGCTATGACAGCGAGCAAGAATCAGTGAGAATCTTTGCTAAGGCAAGTCTGATATAGAAGTGATTTTGTATGATTGGGACCTCACATTGCATGATGGCTCATATATTTCCCTGGGCTAGTACGTGGTCAATTCCAGGCCCACATGCCCCAGAGTCACAACACAAGTGAATTATCCAATAATTCTTATTAAAAATACCCAAAGTCTTTGGTCCTTGCCTGCTCAATAATCACAGTCACATGGTTCATAAGTTTAAACACAATTACTGTTTATTTTTAAGAAGAACTATAATAAGATATGCAATAAATAGAACTGGTTAACTATCATTTGACTCTTGACTCCCACTTCAACTGTCCCCACCCTCTACCGACATGCACAAGACAGACAAACACGGGGGGGTGAAAACTAAGTGGAGGGAAGAAAGAGTATTTGTTTCAGATGATGGTTTTAGCACACTTTTCTTCACAGCAAGCTTGGAGATCAAAGACTTTGGTTTGCAGCCTGTATTGATCTTCTTTGTAGACTCATTCATTCAGGTACACAATAGGTTAGAAATGCATAACTCGCAGATTCCAAGGAGAGGCAACTTACTTTTCATCAAGCTGCGCTTTCAGTTCGTCGTTTGTCTTCAGGCCTCTGCCTTTCTGGATTGTTGGGCAGTTCACATCAGCTTTTTCTGGAGAGAGTTAATAGTGTCTGGACTTTGCTTACTGGTTCTCCTGTCAATAGATTCATCCAGGCTCTCTGTCAGTTCAGAAACACAACCTTTCTGGGGAAAAGCAGAGAGGTTCTTCTCTTCTTCTTGCTGCCAGAATCAGAACTGAAACCCAACTCAAACTTTGGACTCTGAAAATCCAGTGGGATCAGATCCAATCACCACCTGTTACCGGGCAGAGCACAGCCTTTTGGGACCAATTCATTGGCCACCAGCCAAACCAGTCAATCTGAATCCCAACTCATCTCTCTGTCACTGATGCTCGTCAGTCTGCAGGGGGGGGGGGGGGGATCCATACAGCCAGTGATGCTCTGCACAACTACAGGCCACAGTGGGTGGTCAGTGGAGTGGGTTGGAACATGGTTGCCTTGCAGGCCCCAGCAATGGCAGTCTGTGCCTCGACACCCTGGTCCCTGGGGTCACCCCGACCCCTTGGACGTTCCCCAGGCCGCCTCCTGCTACTCTCCCCAGCACTGCCCCAGCCAGCAGCTGCGCCTATGGAACATGTGTTACCTCATCTCTCCCTCAGGAGCCATGGCGCCTGTTTCCTGATGTTAAATAGCACAAGTGAACCTCGCTAATTCCTCCTTGTGGAGGAGGAGCATCATGAGAGGTCCGGAGAATGCCGGGGAGGGCCTGTTAATGATATGCCAATGGCATTTACTGTAGAATCGGCATGCCAGGCCGGCATGCGGCGTGGATCGCATTCATGCTGCTATTGAGGCACTGGAGCATGGCTTTCCATGCAGTGGTAGGCGCTGGTCTCAATTTCCGGCTATCACGCGATTCTTTGCCCCAATCGTGCTTCACGATTCTGGCGTGGCTGGACAGAGAATTCTGCCCGATGTATTTGAGAACCTGGGGCTGGCGATTCTCCGACCCATGAAAAGCGGCGAACTCTGGGAGTACGCCGCACCGAGTATCCACCACCCGAGGCCATTGCCTGTGGCCCACCCCACTATTCTCCGTCCCCGACCGGCTGAATTCCCGACGGCGTATTTCCAATGCAGTCCTGCCGTTCGGGAAACTCGCGAGGTGGCTGCGGATACAGTCCGCGGCCGCCACAGTCGGGAGCAGCCGATCGGAGGGGACTGGGGTTTCTGGTGCGGGCAGTCCCGATCGGGCGAGTGGCCGATCGGGGGCTCTATTTCCGCGGTCCAGGTCCACGGTCGAGTCCGCCATGACCCAGAAGTGCGGGGGGGGGGGGGGGGGGGGGGGAGCGTATCAGCAGCTGGAGCTGCGAGCTCCATGACAGCTGCCTGCTAGCCCCCTGCAAGGCTGTGAATCTGTGGCCTTTTGACGCCAGTTTTCCTGACGTAAAAGACCACAGTTTTCATGACAGCGTGGAGACATAGTCCCGGAAATGGAGAATCCAGCCACTAAACTTTACACGAGGGCACTTGCATTAGGGGGTTAAGTGGTTCCAAGTCCCCAAGTCTCGACTTTTCCAATTCTTTGGTAAATTTGAATACAGTATTTTAAACTTGAAACTAAAAGAATAATTGGTAACAAAGGACAAATACTTAAATACTGACAGGGTGCTAATGAACGCATGACTTGAAGGTTGTGAAATAGCAATGATCTGCTGTTAGTTCTGGACAATGTGGCTGTGCGATGGCCATTATTCATGTATTCCAGCTGGTGCACACTGCCATTTGTGACCATCAAATAAAGGAAGCTGAGGAGAGGCCGGCATCAACTTCCTGGTGAAGATGGACTGAAGATCATTAAATTCATACATAACAGTACTTTCATTGAAGTGAAACATAGAAATATTGAAAATAGGAGCAAGAGTGAGCCATTCAGTTCTTCAAGCCTACTGCGTCATTCATTATATTCATGGCTGATCATCCAACTCAAGAGGGTGTTACTGCTTTCCGCACCACATCCTTTGATCCCGTTCACCTCTCGAGATTTACCTACCTCCTTCTTTAAAACATACAGGAATTTTCCATTTGGGAGATGAAGGGCAGTACGGTAGCACAGTGGTTAGCACTGTTGCTTCACAGCACCAGAGTTCCAAGTTCGATTCCCGGCTTGGGTCACTGGCTGGGTCTGCACATTCTCCCTGCGTCTGCGCGGGTTTCCTCCGGGTGCTCTGGTTTCCTCCCACCAGTCCCGAAAGACGTGCTGTTAGGTGAATTGGACATTCTGAATTCTCCCTCTGTGTACCTGAACAGGTGACGGAATGTGGCGACTAGGGACTTTTCACAGTAACTTCATTGCAGTGTTAATATAAGCCTACTTGTGACAATAAAGATTATTAACTTATTAAAGGGTGAATTCTTCACCTCCCCAGCTGCGAGTTTCACAGCAGCCCACTATCGCCGACATTGTGATTCTCCGATACCCCCACTGACCATTGGGATTCCCCATTGTAGCCACCCTACGCCACTGGGAAACCTGCGGGTGGAAGTGCTCTGCCGGCAAAACGGGGAATCCCGCTGCCAGCAATGGCTCACCACAATGTTTCAGCCTCAACTATTTTTGGTGGTAGCGAATTCCTTGGGTGAAGAAATTTCTCCTCATCTCAGTCGTAAATATTCTATCCTATGTCCTCAGGCTGTGACCCCTGGTTCTGGACTCTCTCACCATCAAGAACATCCTCCCTGCCTCTACCCTGTCTACTCCTGTTCAAACTTCATAGATTTCTATGAGATGCCCCCTCATTCTTCTGAACACCAGCAAATATAATCATTCAATCTCATTCCCAAGTTTAGGCACAAATCTTTTTGAGAACGGTATTGAAATTCATGCTGGGATTTTCCACGGCTCCCACCTTAGGCCGCCGATGGGAACTTCTGGTCCCACCGCTGTCAACAGACTTTCCCGTTTTATGCACTTCCCGCTGCCAGGAAACCCGTGGTGGGGGTTCGGTGTCGGTGGGATCAGAAGATCCTGCTGGCGGGAATTGCCGGATTAATCAACCAGGTATATTAATTCATTCCCTCCTACTGTCACTGGCAATCCCAGTTTAATGTCAAGAATCTATCGACCTATCAAGCTCCTTCCTCTGCGTTTCAACTTGCCTAACTCCCCTAAAATATTTGATTCCACTATTTTTTTTCATGGAGTATTCCAAATATTTATCACCCTAACAATAAAATAACGTTTCCAAGGATTTGTTTTAAATTTTCTTTCACTGGCGTAAGTCTACATCCCCTTGTCCGACCAGTTTAAGTAATCTTAACGTGCTATTTTGCAGTTACTTCAGTTAGTATTTTATGTATCTCAATGAGATGTCCCCTTAAATTTATATCCAGACTGGATAACTGAAGCCCCTCTAATATTTTCCACTGCTTATTTCCATTACATTTTGCTTATTCTTGTTCGTCTTCGCTGCAGCCATTGAATGCACTGTTGTCCGGGTGGGATCATTTTTGAAAAAAATGATGGAATGATGTAGAATGGAATAAATAAGGTGGTTAATATTGATTTGATTTTCTCTGCAACATTTGATGTCTAAAACGTTCCCGAGGAGTTGGAAGAGGTGCAGAGATGAAAACTGGCAAGGAAGGGGTGTTAAAAAAGGCTATGATATTTAAATATACTGGTGTATTTTGAAAGCAGTTTTAAAGTTTTGTTTTATATTGTAACCCCTTAAGTTTTATTACACATATATTTAAATATTACAAGGCAGTAAACCATTCAAGAGAGAATTATGGAGTGGCTTAAGGTAACAAAATTGATATCAAATAAAACCACAGAAGAGAGGCTTAAATGTCATGATATGCAGCAGGATTAAGTTAAAGCCTCCATCGATAAACATCATCAAAGAGGAGCCAGTGAGAGATAAAAGACAGCAGGTATTTATGCTTTATTTAAATAAAACACGCTTATGATATAGATCATGAAGGAATAACTAACGCATGATGCTCTATTTAATTCACATATTACTTATCATTAAAAATATTATACACAGATGAAATAACTATTCCTGTTTTGTTTTTGTTGTGGAGCCTGAAACTTCCTCCAGATTCTCCTATCATTAGTGCATTCATTTTAACCATCTTCTAAATCCATTCCCATTCCTCATCTTCTGTACTAATCCTATTCCCATTCTAACTACTACAGTGGTGCATGAACAACAACAAAAAAGCCTTGTTAGAAAAAACGTGACCTTTTCACAATATGAGGTATAATATGGCACACGGTGAATCTGCCATTTACACAGCCTTTCACCGTGAACCTGACAGATATTTCACATTGCTCCATATATTGTGGCTGCTTTAGAAAATCAGAATCGGGCACCAAAAATATAGATAATTTCTTTAAACATGCAACGCTCGTCCTTTGAATTATTTCCTGTTCTGCAGATGGATCTGCCAGAAACAAATGTGTTTTGCTTTACCTATATTTATTAAAGGTTTACGATTTAATATATTTATGCACCAAGTACTGCAAGGAGTATTTATTTTCAATGTAATGTGCTTTACATCTACTGCGACGGTTTATTCTTTTAAGCCTTTATTCAGCCCATTTGGATGGCTTAGAAGCTCTGACGGGCAGCACAACTCGATTCTTGAACCTTCCGCATTGGGAGTGCTTTCCAACCACAGCCATAACTAAGGCAAACAAAGCGGCGCAGTGCATTATCCTACAAATTTCTCCTGGATTTCTTACATAAGTACGGCAACTATATATATATATATATATATATATGGAGTCTCAGGGACAGTGATAACGCTGGGTGGATCGGAGTTGTCACAAAACGTTTGCCTTAATAATAGCTCCTAACCTTGTCCCATTAGTTCCTGAATGGAAAATGTGGCAGATATTAAATGATACGGGGGCGGGGGGGAAGACAAAAACCTTAAATACTGCTTTAACCCTAACCCTTTCCCACATTCTTAAATCACATGAATTGCAGAATAAACAATATGAGTATTTTTTGGGTGGACAACTAAACAAAAATGAACCTGTCTGTGTTTTATGGTGCTTATTTTCAACATTAGTTTCTTCATTTTTTTTTAACATGCACGACTGATTATCGCTGGAGCTGCCCAACTCCCCAGCAATGAGAACACCCATAAATAACAACATTTAAATTGAATGTAATGCACATTTTTGTAACCTACACCCTTACAAGTCCGAACGCACTCGATCACCGGTAGCTTTATCATGAGCATTGTTTTTATAAATCCCAAACAATCATCATCAGTTTCTTTGTGTGTGAATGGTTGCAGGGTGTTTTTTTCCCCTCACCTTGACCAGTGAACCACATCACACAGAAACCTGCACAAGTGATGGGATCAGGACCAGCTGTGTCAGCAAAGAGAGCGCACTGGTCTGAGTGGTATTGAGAAACTGTGGACTGTACAAGGGATCGCATTCATGGGACGAACCTGTAACCTATAAGTAATGAAGTTAGAAAGTCAACCCTGAAAGCTTACTCACCAATAGAAAATTCCTCTTATTTCATTGTGAGTAACTTCTATATCACGAATCCGCTGATTAAAACACATGTTAAATTAAAATTTGGAGCTAAATATTGTGTGATGCCAATATGCTACTAGTATTTTTTAATTTACTCCAAAACATCCTAACAGCATGTGACACCTATGTGACAGTTATGTTATACAGTAATTTCAAGAGGCTGCAATGCGACATTTTAAGTTGCTGACAACATGAAGCACACGATTCGTCAGACTAAAGTTAAAGTCTGCTTCTGGCTGGGTGATTTTGGACACTGCAACTATTCGATAGCACTTTACCATTTTTTTGGTCTCGGGGAGTCCCTCCCCAATGAGGCCATACTCAGAACGATTTCCTACTGGTGAGCTGATGTTGCCAGCAGGAACAGCTGTTCGCAGATAGGGGCGTCATTTTGAACAGCAGGCCTGGGGCTGGATTCTCCGCTCCCCGACAGCTCGGCGACGGGGTGGAGAATCCGTTTTGACGCCAATATCGGAAGCGGCACCGGTTTTCTTATTATCCGCCCCCTGAAAAGCGGTGTACTCTAGCAGTACGCCACTCCGATTATCCACGGCCTCAGGCCATTGCCCCGCGATGCTCCATCCCCAACTGGCCAATTTCCCGATGGCGTGGGTTACATGTGCTCCCAACATCCGGGAACCCTGCGTGGTGACTGCAGACTTAGTCCGATGCCGCCACAGTGAGGGGAGAGCCGATCCGCAGGCATGGGAGGGCTTCATTCAGGGCTGGGGGCACTGTGAGCGGGCGGTCCGGGACGCGTGAGCGGCCGAAGGCGGCACTACTTTTGGGTCCAGGTCTGCCGGCCAAGTCCGTCATGAAGCACAGCGCGGCCGATGCAGGCCGCCGTCGTGCAAATGCTTGGCCACGGACCCGGAAATGCTCAGGGCCATATCGGCAGCTCGAGCCGTGAGCTCTACGCTGCCTCCCTGCTAGTCCCCAGCAAAATGGTGAATCGATGGCCATTTTCCGCCAGTTTTCCTGGCATAAAGGACTACCGCTTTCACGCCGGCGTGGGGACAATGTCTCCAAAACGGAAAATCCAGCCTCTGATCTGTCCCCACCAATCCCTTTCAGGACCCCCAAGCAATGTTGACAGCCCCAGCCCCAAACTCCTCTAAGGCCCTGGGAACACCCCGCATTATCCCTCCAATTGGCAAGGCACCCCTGGCTCAACCCCTAGCAGTGCCAACCTGGCACTCAGGCACCCTGGCACTGCGAGCCTGACACTCTGCCGGCTAGCAAGGTAGCAAGGGTGTGTCCCTGACCACCTGGGGGTCTCTAATACTCTGTGAGACCCCCCCCCCCCCCCACACACACACTGAGGTGCTGCTATGCCTGATCCACATTTGTGTAGACCAATACTAAATGGTGCCCTGGCAAGGTTTCGTAGCTGCAGCCATTGACTCTCAGGCACCAGGTGAATCTTCCGCCTGGGCATTTAAATGAGTGTAATGACTCATTTTAATATGCTGATTTGGATCTCGCCCAGTGAGGTCGCGATCCAGATTGTGCCTTTTGAAGCGAGTCTCTCCCAAGATTCATCGGGTGTGCCCGGATCCACACTGGGCACAGCATGATCGCTGAACCGTGCCGTAAAATTTCTTCCTGCGACCACTGCAAGCCTGGGCTAAAGACTTTGCATGTTGCAGCACCACAGGTGGTCTGTCCTGGAATTGCGTGTGTTCTCAAAAGAAACTCTGCATAATAGGTATTTCGGAATTCTAAATTTACAGATTGAAGTGCACGGCCATTGTTTACTGTCAACATCCTGGGGGCTAACACTGACCAGAAAGTGAAGTGCAATAACCAATCCTCTGGCTACCAGAGCAGGTTAAAGTTGGGAATTCTTCAGTAAATCACTCACCTATTCAACAACCCCCTTTCCCCAAAGCCTGTCCACCATCTCCAAGGCACAAGTCAGGAGTATGATGGAAGATGCAACATTTTCCTGGGTGAGTGCAGCTCCTGTAATGGTCAGGAAGTTCAATATCATGCAGGGCAAAGGAATATGATTGATTAGCGCCCCATCCACAAGCTTAAACATTCACCTTCTCCACCAGTCATGCACAGTAGCAGCAGTGCATACCATCTAGAGGATACAGTGGAGCAACTCCTTTGACAGCACCTTCTACCACCTTGAAGAACAAGTGCAGCCGACACATGGGAACGGCGCCGCCTGCAAGTCCCCCTCCATTCACAAATAATCCTGACTTGGAAATATGTCGTCATTCCTTCATCAATGCTGCCTCAAAATTCTGAACCACCTCTACTTGTAGGTGTACCTACACCACAAGATCTGTAGTAGTTTACAAAGGCAGCTCACTACCACCGTCTCAAAAACAATTAGAGATGGGAAAGAGTCGCTGGCCTCGCCAGCACTGCTCGCATCCCAGGAGCAAATTAACGGAAAAAGCCTGAGGCCAAATTGTCCAGCCATTCCGGGAACTTCCGCCACATAAATGGGAAATCTAATTTCCAGCGGCAGGACCAGAAGGTCCCAACACCACCAATGGCGTGACACCTCGGCCTGGAAAATCCCACCCTGAATTTCAACATTGTTCTCAAAAGATTTTGTGACTAAGTTTAGGAATGAGAAATTAGGATTATGAATCCACATTCAACACACAGAGCAAAGGTGGCCATTTTATATCAGCTGAAATGTGCACTTAATTTTTTTTTCATACATTTGGAGTACCCAATTCATTTTTTCCAATTAAGGGTCAATTTAGCGCAGCTAATCCACCTAACCCTTTCACATCTTTGAGTTGTGGGGGACGAAACTCACGCAAACACGGGGAGAATGTGCAAACCCCACATGGACAGTGACCCAGAGCCAGGATGGAACCTGGGACCTCGGCGCCCTGAGGCAGCAGTGCTAACCACTGCACCACTGTGCTGCCCCAATGTGCACTTAAGTGAGGGCAAGGTTTTGCATGTATTTAATTATCTTCAGTCCTTCTTCACCAGGAAGTTGATGCCGGCCTCTCCTCAGCTTCCTTTATTTGATGGTCACAAATGCACCAACTGGAATACATGAATAATGGCCATTGCACACCCAAATTACCCAGAACTAACAGCAGATCATTGCTATTTCACAACCTTCAAGTCATGTTCATTAACACCCTGTCAGTGTTTAAGCATTTGTCCTTTGTTACCAATTATTCTTTGAGTTTCGAGTTTAAAATACTGTATTCAAATCTGCCAAAGAATTGAAAAAGTCTAGACTTGGGGACTTGCAACCACTTAACCATCTAACGCAAGTGCCCTCGTGTTAACTTCAGGTTCTCAAATATATTAATCTTCTGGATGGAGGTCAAAGGCTTATTTATCAGAGCTCCTGATTCAACATTTTTATTTTATTTTAAAAAGACCAGTCTTTCAAGAACTATTATCTCCCTCTCTCTTGTCCTGTTTCACTTGGGTTTTTGGCTTTGCTTTTACTTGTCCTTCAGAAAACGTGACCGCTCCCCTCCCACGTCAGAGCCTCTTTGAAATAGAGGAGCAAAGAAGTTGTTTCTTTTTGTGGTTTTGTCTCGTTTTCACAAATACCTGATTCACATTGGGTAAACATCTGATATTCAAAGGTGTCTTCAGTGATTGCGAAAAAGATCAAAAACGTGGACTGTTTCTGTGAATTCTTCTGCTGCTGCAGATTACACAAGGGCAGCCTGGTTTACGGTGATACGTCCAGTAGCAGATTATTTGTACTGTTGCTTTGCAGTGGAGGCAGCAAGGTCTGGAAAATCTGACACTTCTCCAATGTTTATTTTGAAGGTCTGTCTGACCAGTTTGAATCATTGAAACTTTATAATTCCGAACCGTGGGCAGCACGGTAGCATGGTGGTTAGCATAAATGCTTCACAGCTCCAGGGTCCCAGGTTCGATTCCCGGCTGGGTCACTGTCTGTGCGGAGTCTGCACGTCCTCCCCGTGTGTGCGTGGGTTTCCTCCGGGTGCTCCGGTTTCCTCCCACAGTCCAAAGATGTGCGGGTTAGGTGGATTGGCCATGCTAAATTGCCCGTAGTGTCCTAAAAAGTAAGGTTAAGGGGGGGTTGTTGGGTTACGGGTATAGGGTGGATACGTGGGTTTGAGTAGGGTGATCATTGCTCGGCACAACATTGAGGGCCGAAGGGCCTGTTCTGTGCTGTACTGTTCTAATAACACTGTTGTGATCTTTCAATTGAAAAACAAACGTACTTAGAATAATGCAGAAAGCAAGTGATTCCAGTTTTAATGCTCAAACAGGTTGCAAAATCTTTGAGTGACCTGGAGACACCTGACTTCAGTAAATTACTTTAAAATCCAGATCTGAATTATGATCAGGGAAAGTTAAATCTGCCTCAGGAGGGGAGGGGGTCTTATTTTCAACAACTCTCCCCCCGCCCCCCCCCATTCCAATGCAGATATACTTGTTCTAGCATAAACTGCCAGGTTAAGGAACTCACCTCACTCATTCACTCTGTGTTTTCCTGCTAATTACTAGGTTTGTTTCTCCCACTGTTTTTTGAAATTTCTTTTTCGTTCATGTTTAAAATTTTTCCTGTCAAGTGGAGAACTGATGGACAAAGAACAAAACTGCCCAGTGGGAGGGGAGAGGCAGTGGGTGTTATATGTGTCACTATTTATTTTACTCCACTTCACAGCTCTGTGTTTCTGTATTCATAACGCAGTTCCATGAAACAGGAGGCACCAACTTTGAA
The DNA here is from genome assembly GCF_902713615.1 of Scyliorhinus canicula. Lineage (NCBI taxonomy): Eukaryota > Metazoa > Chordata > Chondrichthyes > Carcharhiniformes > Scyliorhinidae > Scyliorhinus > Scyliorhinus canicula. The sequence goes on from NC_052154.1 coordinate 162,740,809, forward strand.
AGACGAAAGCTGATTTCACCTCCCATTTAATTTTGGGGGTGGGGGGAGATCTGGTCTGGCAAAGCGTAATTCATCCAACTTTATTCCCTGTAAGAGTGCACAGCACCATTTTCTTGAATCACAGGGTTCGTAGCAGTTTGAAAAAGTGACTTCATAAAAACCTTACAAATCAAAGCAAAATTGTTGAAAATTAAAAGCTACACTAATGAACAGAGGAAATATTTATTTCCTGTATTTTGTTTTTTAGGTTACAATAAAATAATCTGCAGTCCCGTTAAAGGGAATGTACTAGCTGGATTAAAGTAGTGTATCACATTGAATAGCAATTAGTAATTGTAATTTTGTACTTGTCCGCGATTGTGAAGGTTACTTGCGGTTCACTGTTCAATATCTCAATCAATCTACAGATAGGTCTTGAGTGAGACAGGTAAGCATACTCCAAAGCTGGATAAGGAGCTTGGTGGCAGAGGGAAACAAACAACACAAGGGCCTCAATTTTCATAAAGCCCATAGGCTCCACGCCTTAGCCAAAATGGTGCCGGGGCCCTGAAATCTGTCTCTGAACCTGGCACCCACCATTTCCACTGGAGGTTGGGGAGGGGGGGGGGGGGGGGGGGGGAGAACAGGGGTCTTTCACACACGTGGTTCAAGGAGGAAACTGCACCTGTAAAAGTGAAGCTGCTTTCAATACTTCCAAACTTACATTACTGGCATTTCCATGAGTGGGGATGTGGGTTGGCATGGAGGGTGGGTGGGCGCAATAGGCTGGCAAGGAATGATTGAGGGTCATGTCCTGGGGTAGGCATAGGGGCACAGATAGGCATGGAGGGTACGAAGGGCCATGAAGGTAGGTGTGAAGCATGAGGTGGCATGGATGGGAAATGGGGAGTGCATGGGCTGAAGGAATTTGAGGATAACGGCTAGCGGGCTCTTTGCTTTATTGCTTTTATTTTGACTGAAACAGACCCAGGGCCTTTCAAACAGCCCACCTCAGCACCTAGCAGCCCCTGTGCCTTTCTCCAAATGTTTTCTGTGGTCAGCTAGCCTGACTCCTGATAGCACCTCCTACCTTCACTTCCCCCTCCCGGAACAAAGATCCAAAGATTCAGGTCACATTCTGGTTTGCAGAGTCAGCAATTTGGGGCACTCCCGACTTGGGAGCGAACATTTGGTCTCAGAAAAAATAGGCTTCATGCAAAGCAACTGCTGTTGATACTAGGAATGTGGTCTCCAACCACAATGACTTAACACGTGGCCTCTAAGTACATTAATATATCAATATAACCAAGAGCTGTGGATTTTGCACAAAATCAAGACGAGATAATTACATTTTTTTGCAGAATCTATGCAAAACCCACAGGAACCTGAATGTTTTCCAGATCTCATGGGCAATCTCCACCCTGCAGGAAATATTAAACGTCTAGCCTTTTTCACAAGTGAGTTGGTTCAAAGGAGCCTGGGAAATAAATGGATACACTTACCCGTCTTTCGACACTTTCTATACAAGTCAGAAAATATTGAATTAATCAAATAAATGGATTTGGGTGCTTAGATGCCGACAATTTGTTCAATTTGTAATATATACCTCCAGCCTTGGAAAAATATAGTAATTTAATATTCTGGTCACCGGCATGACTGCAAATATTTTTGTTTCTTTTTATTTATGATAATTCTTACAACCTGGAGAAACAAAGAATTGGCTTCATCGTTACAATTGTAGGTACATTGACACATAGAGAAAGGATATTACAGGAACCTTTTGGATGGTAAATCTTCGAAGGATCACAAACCCCCATGTCTGAATCCAAATCCTTTGCTCACAATATTCCACAACACATAGCAGTAATCGGGGTTTGGCACTTCCGGCACTGTTTTGCAATCTGACAGTACTGTAGTACTGATTGAAATTAAGATAAATTAATTCACGATGAGCAGCTCATTGCATCTATCTATGCCAAATCTGTCCTAATCCCATGACATAACTTGGTTGTAAAGTGAAAAATTCCTTGGAACTAATCAATAACAGAAATACACAAAATAAAGTCAATTGAGACGAGAGGTGAAAGAACACAAGCAATAAAGATTTGGCTCATTAGTTGGAAGATAGTTAAGTTGGAAGCTGACACAATCTGTCCAGGTTGGCAAATGCACACAGGACACGGTCTATGCCAACCTTGACAGAGGAAGGAAGGCAACATTTGACAGCGTGAAATGGGTTGTATTTCATGGCCACCCTTTCACCTTTTAATACCACAGTCAGTTTATGGTATTTGTTTAAGGCGTATATATATATGTGTACTTAATAAACGTTTTTTATTCCCTCATCCCTCCCAAAATCTTCTGTCCTTTTCTCTGTCAATATTTTTTTCTCACTCTTACTACCCACAGTTAATTCCTGACTCTTAATAATAATAATCTTTATTGTCCCAAGTAGGTTTGCATTAACACTGCAATGAAGTTACTATGAAAAGCCCCCAGTTGCCACATTTGGGTACACTGTTCGGGTACACAGAGGGAGAATTCAGAATGTCTAATTCACCTAAAAGCACGGCTTTCGGAACTTGTGGGAGGAAGCCCGTAGGAAACCCACACAGATACGGGGAGAACGTGCAGACTCTGCACAGACAGTGAGTGACCCAAGCCGGGAATCGAACCCGGGACCCTGGCGCTGTGAAGCAACAGTGCTAATTACTGTGCTACCGTGTCGCCCTTGATGAAACTGCCTTTGACAGTACAGAAGAGAAGTTTACTTCATTGCTTCATCTGCAACCAACAACGCCTTGAGCAGACGGTCATTCATGACACTCCAAGCCTGACTGATTTTGTGACAACAGCCACATCTTCTGACCTCAGTATCAAACCAGACAACAAGCCATTTTGGTAAGAAGTGTGTGATCTCCAGATTGGTCCTTGGCAACATTATTTGACTACGGGCACGGTTTTTTCAAAAAATGACGAAGGACACGATTTACCTCCTGATTCCCATCAGGGTGAATCGTGGGAGAACCCCAAATCGGGGTCTGCACTGGGTGTGAACACCTTACGCTCACTTAAATATCTTGACGCCGTTTTCACCTGGTGCCTGGGAGTCAATGGTCACAATGCGAGGCCTCAACCGGGCATCATTTAGCACTGGCTGCCGCAATTGGTGGGCGGTCTTGCAGGTCAATAGAGACCCTTGGGTGATCGGAGCAGGGTAGTACTCTGGCACTTCCTCAGGCATCTGAGCACCTTGACACTGCGAGCCTGGCACACTGGTAGTGTAAACCTGGCCCTGCCAGGGTTCCAAGTTGGTGGCAAGGTGCCAGGCTTGCAGTGTCAAGTTGCCCGGGTTCCAGATTGGCATTGCCATGGGCTGCGCTTTGGGGGCCATGCCCATGAAATGGATTGTGAGGGAGCGAGTGTTTGAGGGGGCTGAAGAGAGGTTGGAGGGGGGGTTCTGAAAAACACGGGGTCTTGAAAGTGGGGGGGGGGGGGGGGGAGTAGAGATTGGGGCAGCCTTTTAAAATATTGCCCCGATCTGTGAGGAGCTGTTCTGCAGGCATCTCAGTTCCTCCGTGCAGGAAAACTTCCTGAGTGTGGCATTGATGAGGAGAAACTCCCTGAGACCAAAAGAAATGGCTAAGTGCCGCTGAACAGCCATGTCAATAACCAGGAAAGACTCCGCCAAATGTGCCTGGAACCAGACTTTTACACTATTCCAGTGAATCGCATCCTAAGTATAATTTTGGGCTCATTTGGCAGGGTGTATCCCACCTGCTTTTTGGGTGAGTTGCAGACCTGGATTCACCCACACTTAGTCATTTTTTTGGGCCTTGGGGAGTTCCTCTCCGATCCAGCCCACACTCAGACGATTTTTCAGCACTGGGAAGTTGAATGTGCCGGCGAGACTGGCTCCTCAGAAATCAGGGTGCCATTTTGAAAGGGTGCCCCGATCTCAAAGTGTGCTTGAGAGTCCCCCCACACACCCCACCAACAGACAATGCCACCCCTCACAGACATGGACCTCATTCCCTTACACCCTAAATGCGCACACCCCGCTATGGGATCACTGAGTTCCCCCCCTTTAAGGCCACCCTTTTCAGGATCTCCCCTTCATCCCCCCAACCTTTAAGACACGCCTTGATAGCTCCTTCAACCCCCACCCTTCTTAACCCCCCTTCACCCCTCTTCCATGGGCATGGCCCCTCTCAGGCCTTGACCCTTGGAACCCTGGTAGTGGCAACTGGTCACCGAGCTGCCAATTGCTGCCTGTATGCCAGGGAGACTCAGGGTACGTCTCAGCCCTGTCTCCAACCACTCGGGTGCTCCAATGGCCTCCGAGCCCTGCGGAGTGGCCATCAGGCCTGGTCTCCACTCAGCTGCTGTGAAGGCCCTCGGTTCCAGAGGCCTTAGTGCTCACAGATGTCGAGAGAGCTGCTCCCCTGGCTGTTCTATGGTGCTCTGCCCCTTCGTGCTGGGAGCTCTGTGAAGCAGCACGCGTAGTGAGGGGAAGGCAGCTGCTGTTTGGTTGCCTCTGGTGCTGTTGATGCAGGTGTCTGGCTCCTGATCAGAGGTGCAACGTGATGCAGAGCTCATTCCCATACATGTTGGAGGCTGACAGCACAGAAGTGCAGCTGGAAGTCAGTAACATCCAAGACAGGTGAACTGACCTATAAGAAATTGGATATCACCTGTCATGTTGGGAGAGCATACTCTCGGAAGGGGTGCTGTGAACACCAACCTTGTGGCTGGAGCTCATCATTTTCACGGATCAAAGACCCCCCGGTTATTCAGATTTCCGTTATCACCAATGTGGGTTTTACCTTAGGTTGTCCTTAGTCTGGATCCATAGAGACTTCTGGAGGCAAGGCTGCTGCAAACTTTATCTTTTCTTAAACATTATTCTAACAATATAACTTTATAGGCAGCACGGTGGCACGGTGGTTAGCATTGCTGTGCTTACGGTGCTAGGGACCCAGGTTCAATTCCAGCCTTGGGTGACTTTGGAGTTTGTACGTTCTCTCCGTGTGTGCGTGGGTTTCCTTCGAGCCCTCCAGTTTCCTCCCACAGTCCAAAAATGTGCAGGTTAGCTGGATTGGCCGTGCTAAATTTCCCCTTAGTGTCCAAAGATATGCTGGTTATGTTAAGGCATTATTGGGATTGAGCAGGGGAGTGGGTTGGGTAGAGAGGGTCGGTGCAGACTCAGTGGGCCAAATGGCCTCCTTCTCCACTGTAGGAAATCTATGATTCTGGATAGGTTTGTTATAAGAGTTGGCACAAGACTTTACACAGAACCGACCTGCAATAGGCTCAGTTATCATGTGATCTTACAGCACTGATAATGTAAACTGCCTGTTTACATATTTAAGGTTCAGCACTTGCACGGCAAGTTTCACTGAAGTAGCACTTTGTACTCGTTAACCCTGCCGGGTTCTACACAGTTTGGGAAACCCATGCACTGATTGTTAAATCAGAAAGCTGAGTGAAACCCTGAGTGAATTGTCCCGTTGCATATTTCAATAACACACGTGACAGCTGCAGGGGGTTCCCCACGTCTTGCAAACCTATCATTGGTAAAACCCAGAAGTGGAATGGATCATGTCAGGTCCCTGACTCGATGCCACCATTTTGCTTGTTAAACCCTACCTGCATCTGAACTTGTCTCCACCAGCCAGTTAAAATCCTGCCCTCCGTATCTCCGCAAAGATTCATTAATGTGATTGGTTAAGGAGAAACGCAGTTGCTTGTTCAATTTATACAGATCCCAAAACCTTTGTAAAGGACGCCAATCTGAAATGGATTTCTAATCTCTGCAAGTTCCAGTTCAAAATTCCACAAAGGTTTGCAGGCAAATGTAAGCGTAGTGAATGCCTGGCAGTGTTTATTCACGGCTGACTGCAATACCAGAGCCATTATCATATCTTACTTACTATTCATCCTGTGATGAATGTAGGGTTTTCAGATATATCGTGTGGCATGCATTTATTGCAGTAAGAATTTAAAGACTAGGTTAGTATTTTAAAGAATCCTGAGTTGAACAAATTTTAGAGTCAGAAGTACAATTATGCCAACATAAAAAGCTTGGGCTAATGGAATGTTGTGTGGATTAATGGGATTCCTTGTGGAGTTAATTAGATTTGGTAAAATGATGTAATCACTGGGTGGGGCCAAGGTATCAAGCATTTCACAGAACAGTAGTGTCAGTTAGATTGGTTAAATTGCCCCTTAATTGGAAAAAATATATAATTGGGTACTCTAAATTTATAAAAATGAAGGTTCGCCCACCGAATGTGTGTCACTGGGATGGTGGATGGTGTGGGTGATAGATGTGTTGCATCTTCGGTTTCCTCCTCGGAGATATCCTCCGAGGTGTTAGCAAGGGTTGAAGGGGGTCTCTGCTGGTGGATGGCCCGGGCTCATCGATTGATGTCCCTGCAAGGCAAGGGACATGGTTTTAGTAAATGACAAGTTTAAGGTTGGGCACTCAAAGACTCAGTTGAGAAATGACATCTGGATGTAAGTGCAGTGGTCGCTGTCACAGGCCCGCTCCTGGTCCTCCCCTGTGAGCTTCTTCATCCAGCCCATCTTCTCCCTCTCATGCCTGTTATGGGGCACGATTCTCTGCTCCGACGGCAGAGTGTCGACACTGGCGGCAAAACGAGAGTGTTTTACTCTGGCGTCGGCGCCCGTTCCGGGACCCCATTCTCCGGCCTACAGGGGGCTAGCACAGCGCTGGAGCGGCGCCGCTCCAGCTGCCGATCGCAGCATGAACTCGGCGCTGTGGGATCCACGCATGCGCAGTTTGGCCGGCGGCAACTCGTGCATGTGCAGTGGCACCGGCGCCAACGCATGCATGTGAAGTGGCCTTCTTCCCCGCGCCAGCCCCGACGCCAAATGGCGCAGAGCTACAGGAACCCCCACGGAGGAAAGGAGGCCCCCAGCCAGAGGGGCTGGCCAGCCAATCGGTGGGCCTCAATTGCGGGCCAGGCCACTACGGAGACCCCCCGGGGTCGGAGCCCCCACAGGCCACCCCCGGACCTTTCAACGCCGAGGTTCCGCCAGCTCAGAGCAGGTTAGAATGGCGCCGCGGTACACAAAAGAGAATATTGTGAGCCTGGTGGGTCTGAGGTCAAGAACAAAAGCCATGTGTGGGATGAGGAGTGGCTGATGGGGGAGGGTTTGTAGATGGCGTTGGGTGGGTGCTGGGAAGATGAGAAGTGGAGGCATATGGGTTCAAGGTGACATTCTGGCAGTGGCAGAAGGATTGAATGCCAAGGGGAGACAGGAGGCACTTACCCTTGCAGATCGTACAAAGGCATTCACCTTTTTAAGATATTGTACCCCTGCCCGCACTGACCACTGCTGCCACCACCTCCCAGGCAGAATTTGACTGAATGCTGGGGTGCTGCCTGCCAACCTGTGGATAGATTGCCTCTGCTCCAACACATCCAAAAGTCTTGGATGGGCCCCCTCTGAAAATCTTGGTCTTCAAGCAGCTGTTTTCCTGGTTTGAATATGTCTGAGTGCTGTGGAGCCACTTAAATGCAGAACCACCTTGACTGAAGTTCTCAGATGGTCAGACAGAGGGTGGTAAATCTATGGAAGTCTTTGCCACAGAAGGAGGCCAAGTCACTGAGTGTATTTAAGACAGAGATGGATAGGTTCTTGATTGATAAGGGGATCAGGGGTTATGGAGAGAAGGCAGCAGAATGGGGATGAAAAACGTATCAGCCATGATTGAATACCGGAGCATACTTGATGGGCAAATGGCCTAATTCTGCTCCTATGTCTTATGGTCTTGTGGTCATATGGTCCCCTGGGCGGGTGAATCAGATACTTTGAGCTTAAAGTGTGTTTTTATTCATGTGGCAAAAAAGAATTTTCCGAAGTGCCTAAAGCTCACAAACCAGATCACGGCAAGCAGGAATACCACCGATTAACAACATTAACTCCCCTTAACCATTGGTCTCCTGGACTGGAAGCAGCCAGTCCACACCTTATCCAGCATCTGACGCTCACTCATATCACAGGGCCGTTCCATCTTCATTGCATGACGGGCCCTGGACTATGCCCTCGTCAAGTCAAAGTCACATTTGCCACATTCCCACCCGCCCACCACCCCCACCCTCGGTGTGGTTCTCACCTCCCTTTTTCTCAATATCACTGGGGGTTCTGATGGGTGAGTATGGCTTATTCGCAAAACCGTAAATCGGTGGTTATTGAAGGCATCAACATGCAAATGCTTTTGTTAACAGAATAGAGAGAAGGAAACACTTTGGTCTGGATTCTCCGTCGACGGGATCCTCCGTTTCACAGGCAGCGCACTCCCGCCCAGGGATTTCCCAACGGTGTGGGGGTGCCCACAGTGGGAAACCCCCACGCAGTGGACCTTAATCCAGGAGGATGGTGCTGTATCACCTCAGGCTAAGGGAAATGTAAGATTTAAATTCGTTCAGTTAAACATTTTGAAACAAATTCTACCTGACCCCTCGCAAGCTAAAGGAGATGAGTATTGGGACGATGAATATACAATAAATTTGATCGCAGCTGTTTCCCATTCCCACTGGGAATACTCACCAAATCACAAATTGGTACAGATCGTGCACACTGTTGTTCAACACGGAGGTGCAAAATGAAGCAATATTGCATGGTCCAGATGGCAACTGCCGTACTCTGTCTGGGCTTTCTAACTTCCAAGAAATTATAACTAAGCTGTTGAAAAACTGACATAATTTCTCCTCTTGTTGCGAATTGTGAAGAATTGAGGTTGTGGTGAACTTTAACCCGGAGGGATGATTCTACAGATGTGATGGTTCGGTAGATGATGCAAGTTGCCCAATGGATGAAAATGTCATACGGCTCCACGGGCTGGAAGGTGTGGAATCCTCTAATTAAAGCCGCCAATGAGAAAATGCAAAGAAACCCGGTGACTGGGAGTTTGAACTCAACGATAGAAATCTTCCGAGCATATGGAAATGCTTCACCTCTGCAGAGGAATGGCATAGAAAATTGCTCTGACTTATAAAAGTCCAGCATGCATGGCCCAGTTGAACCAGGAACATTCCTCATCACAATGGACGTCTTGGCCCTCTACACCAGCATCCCCATGACGATGGCATTACTGCAACAGCCTCAGTACTCAACAGCAACAACTGCCAATCTCCAGACGCAATTCAGCAACTCATCCGCTTCATTCTGGAGCACAGCGTCTTCAACTTTGACAACAAGTTCTTCATCCAGACACACAGAACTGCCATGGGGACCAAATTCGCACTTCAATATGCCAACCTCTTCATGCACAAGTTTGAACAAGACCTCCTCACCACACAGGACCTTCAACCGACATTACACACATCGATGACATTTTTTTCCTTTGGACCCACGGAGAAGAATCACTGAAATGACTACACGATGACATCAATAAGTTCCATCCCACAATCAGACTCACCATGGACTGCTCTCCAAAATCGGTTGCGTTCTTGGACACACTCATCACCAACGAGGACGGTCACCTCAGCACTTCACTTTACCACAAGCCCACGGATAACCTCACAATACCCCACTTCTCCAGCTTCCACCCAAAACACATTAAAGAAGCCACCCCTATGGACAAGCCCTCCGTATACACAGGATCTGCCCAGATGAGGAGGAGCGTAACAGACATCTACAGACGCTGAAAGATCCCATCGTACAAACGGGATATGGCGCTCGACTCATCAATCGACAGTCCCAACGCGCCACAGCTAAAAACCGCACCGACCTCCTCAGAAGACAAATGCGGGATACAACCGACAGAGTACCCTTCGTCTTCCAGTACTTCCCTGGAGTGGGGAAACTATGACATCTTCTTCGCAGCCTTCAACACGTCATCGATGAAGACGAACATCTTGCCAAGGTCATCCCCACACCCCCACTACTTGCCACCAAACAACCGCGCAGCCTCAAACAAACCAAATTTGTTTGCAGCAAATTACCCAGCCTTCAGAACTGCGACCACAACACCACACAACCCTGCCATGGCAATCTCTGAAAGACGTGCCAGATCATCGACTTGGGTACCACCATTACACGTGAGAACATCACCCACCAGGTATGCAGTACATACTCGTGTGACTCGCCCAACGTTGTCTACCACATATGCTGCAGGAAAGGATGTCCCGAAGCGTGGTACATTGGCGAGACCATGCAGATGCTGCGACAACGAATGAACGGGCATCGCGCGACAATCAGCAGGCAGGAATGTTCCCTTCCAGTCGGGGAACACTTCAACAGTCAAGGGCATTCAGCTTCTGATATCCTGGTAAACGTTCTCCAAGGCAGCCTTCAGGACGTGCGATAACGCAGAATCGCCGAACAGAAACTTATAGCCAAATCCCGCACACATGAGTACGGCCTCAACCAGGACCTTGGATTCATGGCGCATTACATTCACCCCCCACCATCTAGCCTGGACTTGTGAAATCCTACCAACTGCCCTGGCTTGAGACAATTCACACCTCTTTAACCTGATATTACCCCTCTCTCTGGTACTGTAAAGACTTAATTACCTGCAAATGCTCACATTCAAAGCACTGTCTTGCATCTTTGACTTTGTCTATATATATATTTCTGGAATCTACCTCTTCATTCACCTGAGGAAGAAGAAGCAGTGCTCTGAAAGCTAGTGATTTGAAACAAACCTGTTGGACTTTAACCTGGTGTTGTAAGATTTCTTAGTGTGCTCACCCCAATCCAACGCCAGCATCTCCACATTATAAAATACTGACTGAGAAAATGGGTTTCATCAGTTGATGCCTGTAAAACAAACACGGGTGATATATGTCTCTCAGTGGGAGAGGCTGTGTTATGGTTGTCAATCAGGCAAGGCTGCAAGATGACTGTGAGATGGGTAAGGCTGTTAAAAATAGGTTATAGATGTGTAAAATGGGTGATATATGCTTGTAAAATGAGTGTGGTTACAATATGTCTGTAAAAAGGGAAAGACTGATGTACACTGTAAAATGTGTATGACTGACAGACACTGGAGAATGATTGTAGGGGTGCTGGGTTACAATGACTACTGACCAAGTCGTTATAACAACAATAGTTACTCAGTACTCTGAGCAACTCTAACATGCTTCTACCCTGCCCGTGCTCCAGAGAGAGTTCCCGCGCTTCCGTCACAGGACCCTTTAAGTAGCTGCGTCATCACGTGATCGCTCTGTCCACATCTGCCCAGTTAAAGTTTGGACAACCTGTGGTCTTCAGATGTAACAGTGTACGCAAACAATAACTGTGTGCAAACCATTTTATAAAATGCAGATTGAACACGTTAACACATAACTGTTGATATAGGGTGAAACACGGATTAAGCTGTTGCAGCTGATGCATAGCCCATAGTGTCCACCAACCCCTCTCCCCGCAGACAAACGGCAGTTGTATATGGATCCATTACATAATCCTGGAATCTTGTATTTGGTTTGGTCATATATCCTGAGCATGTGTTTATGCCAGTTGGCTGTGCTAGAAATGCTCTCAGGCTAGTGGCGTCAATGTAGATGACTCCCATGTACCCAGTATCTGCAGGGCCTGCTGTGCAGGCCACTGGATGATCCTTCATTTCCACTGGTGTAGTGGGCCCGTATTGTAGGCTGGATGGCTGGGGTGCAGTGGCGATTGATGGTGCTGGTTCTGATACCTGTGTAGGCGATGCCGGTTTTGTACATAAGGGGCACTGTCTGAGGCTACCGTGTAACTGATCAGCTGTGAACCACCACAAACCTGTTGTGGCAGCATGTGGTTTCCATCCTGACCATCTGACCAGGTGTTAATGGGCAAACTCTGTGAGCCCTGTAATCATCGTCCATTTTGCTTCTTAATTAGAGTGGTCTGGGTTTGGGCTGCAAAAGAGCCTGGACAGTAGGGATGGTGGTCCTGGTACACCTGGAGAATTGGTGTTGTGCTGAGGAGGGCAGACCCTCTCTTGGTATGTTTTTCAGGCTGAGGAGTGCAGCATGATAATCATTGTGTTCCTGGGCACATCTCCCTCAAAGATGCTTAGCTGAGCAAAACGTCCATTCTCCCAGGTGATTGGTCTATGGTATAGGGGACTGCTAGTAGTCCCAAGTGTGAGCAAATTCTGAAATTTCCGTGGAGATGAATTGGCGAGTGTTGTCTGTCATCAGTCTCTGAGGGATGCCATGTGTAGCCTCTTGAGTTTGATGATGACTGTGTTGCCCATCATGTTTGTCAAGTGGTTGAGTTCAAACCACCCAGAATATGAACTGACTAAGACCAAATGTTGTTTCGCATTTCATTCAAAAATGTCAGCCGTTGGGAATGACCATGGAATGTCCGGGACCTCGTGTCGGTGCAGTGGTTCTTTTGTTTGAGTGCATTGCATCATGCAATGCTTCCCTTTCCATGCCGGCGTACATGGAGGCCCAATATAGTGATTCCTTGGTCCTGTATCAGGTTGCTTCGAACCCAGGGTACTCCTGGTGAAGTTGTTGGGTGCAATACCTCTGAAAAGCAATAGGGGTGAGGAATCGCTGGTCATGCAGTATCAGTCCATCCTATACAGTTAGTTCATCTCTGATGGGGAAGAATGTGTGGAGCTCATGGGAAGCTCCCTTGAGGATTTTGGCCAGCCCTTCATGATGGCATTGGAAGTTGCCTGCATTTGATATCTGCCGGTGAGGCATCTTTAAGTTCCTGAATTCAGTGTGATGCTGTCTCGAAGACTTAACTGGCCTTACTTTCTGTTCGACTATGTGAAACTTGAAGCTGCCCTGTGTGCAATGGAGAGTGCACCTTCAGTGCAGAAGGTTTGTCCAACATAGGCCTCAAGGTCCACCTGAGTATTGGAGTCCGGTGCTGCATATGTGTCTAAATCCCATAGCGTTTGCCTGGGCAATAAGTTACACTTATTGGGGGCAGCAGGGTAGCATGGTGGTTAGCATAAATGCTTCACAGCTCCAGGGTCCCAGGTTCGATTCCCGGCTGGGTCACTGTCTGTGTGGAGTCTGCACGTCCTCCCCCTGTGTGCGTGGGTTTCCTCCGGGTGCTCCGGTTTCCTCCCACAGTCCAAAGATGTGCGGGTTAGGTGGATTGGCCATGCTAAATTGCCCGTAGTGTCCTAATAAAAGTAAGGTTAAGGGGGGGTTGTTGGGTTACGGGTATAGGTGGATACGTGGGTTTGAGTAGGGTGATCATGGCTCGGCACAACATTGAGGGCCGAAGGGCCTGTTCTGTGCTGTACTGTTCTATTCTATTCTATACTTTACTCCAGTGTCAATCTCTATCTTGAGATCTGCATTTCTGAAAATCACCCTTTTCTGTGATGATATCTACACTCTTACAGAGAGTGTTGTTGGGGGCTCAGTAGTTTGTTTATTCTGGCTGAGCTCCAGTTTGTTCACTTTGCTGATACTCCTAACCTTGGAGGACCAATTCGCTGCAATGTTGCTGGTGGCAAAGCAGGGCTGCTGTGGTTTTGATCTGCAGCATTTTGCAAAATGATTCCACTTGCCACATTTCATGCAACGTTTACCAAAAGCCAACCATGCTGTTCTTACCTGAGTGTGACAGCCACTGTAGTTGGGGCAGGCATGCCCTCTACCACAAAAACCTAAACTCCTTGCTGATTTTTTCAGACTGTTCGTTTAACATGCAAATGCTAACAGCTACTTATAGCGTTAAAGCTTTCTCTCACACCAGCTTGCAGACAGAATCACTGACTATTCGATCCCTGACTAAATCATCAGTACGGGTGCCAAATGCACAATTTTAAAATTAGTCTTTCAAGGTTGCAGTATATGATTGTATCTATTCATTAGATTTTTGATTTGTAGTTTTAAATAGATGCCTGCCAACTACTGTGTTCTTCACTGGCAGGCAAATGTCTTCAAACTTTCTAAAGGTTATTTCCCCTCCTTCTCCTCTTCCATTTGAAAGACAAAATATTCAAACTTCTCGACGGCCTCATGGTCCACTAGATTTAGTAAAGTTATGCCTGTACCTTTTCTGATTTGTCTGATAATCCGGCACTGCAATATATATGACACTCCTTTTCAAACTTTGCCTAGTTGTCCTCAATGTTTTCATCGTGAGTTGATGTAACAAAGTTCCTGTTCCATACTGCCAACTCCTGATACCATTTAGAAGGGCTGGGTTCCAATGACTGGGGACCATAAACTTATATAAACAATAGTTTATTCAGTACTCTGAGCATCTCTTACATATTGTAACACTGCCCACGCTCCAGGACTACTCTTGAGCTCCCGACACGTGACCTTTTAAGTAGCTACGTGATCACCTCATCAGGTGACCAGTTGGTCTACAATGATCAAGGCTGGCGAATACTGTAAAACAAGAAAGGTGGGTGTACACTGTACATGGGCAGGGCTGGTGTACACTGTAAAATGGGCAGGGCTGGTGTACAATGCAAAATGAACAAGGCTTGTGTACACTAAAACGGGCAAGGTTTGTGCACACTGTAAAATGAGCAAGGCTGGTGTACACTGTAAAATGGACAGGGCTGGTGTGTACTGCAAAGTGAACAAGGCTTGTGTACACTGTAAAATGAGTAAGTCTGGTGTACACTGTAAAATGAGCAAGGCTGGGGTACACTGTAAAATGGACAGGGCTGGTGTGTACTGCAAAGTGAACAAGGCTTGTGTACACTGTAAAATGAGTAAGTCTGGTGTACACTGTAAAATGAGCAAGGCTGGGGTACACTGTAAAATGAGCAAGGTTTGCGTACACTGTAAAATGAGCAGGGCTGATGTACACTGTAAAATGAGCAAGGCTGGTGTACATTGTAAAATGGACAGGGCTGGTGTGTACTGTAAAATGAGCAAATCTGGTGTACACTGTAAAATGAGCAAATCTGGTGAACACTGTAAAACAGGCAGGGCTGGTGTCCACTGTAAAACAAGCAAGGTTTGTGTACACTGTAAAATGAGCAGGGCTGGTGTACAATGTAAAATAAGCAAGTCTGGTGTACACTGTAAAATAAGCAAGGTTTATTGCGTACACTGTAAAATAGGCAGGGTTGGTGTACAATGTAAAATTGGCAGGGCTGGTGTACAATGAAAAATGAGCAGGGCTGGTGTACACTGTAAAATAGACAGGACTGGTGTACACTGTAAAATAGACAGGACTGGTGTACACTGTAAAATAGACAGGACTGGTGTACACTGTAAAATAGACAGGACTGGTGTACACTGTAAAATGAGCAGGCTGGTGTACAAAGGAAAATGAACAATGCTGTTGTGCAATGTAAAATAGGCAGAGCGGGTGTACACTGTAAAATAGGCAGGGCTGTGGTGTATAATGTCAAAAAAGCAGGGACTAAAATAAAATAATCTTTACCTGAATATGTTCTCATGTCTTGATATGACCAGCTAAAGATTTAAACTGGTGCAGGTAGCAGGCATATAATGGGGAATGCTTAAGAAGAGAAAAGGATATAGGAGTGAAGGAAATATGTTAAGAAATCTAAACTTCCTGCATAACCTCTTAAAAATCCCCAAATCCTTGTCAATGCACAAGAACATTTCGAACATTCATTTACTTCTCTAAAATAGGAAAGTTGAAGCTCTGGTAAAAAACAGACACTTAATCCACCCCCCCCCCCCCCCCCCCCCCCCCCCCCCCCCCCGCACCCCCACCAGCTTGTGTTTTTGAAATGAATCAAAGGATTATAAACAGCCAAACAAATGCAGCAACTAATGGTTTTTATCTTAATAATTGTCAAAGCTGAAGACATATTGCAACTTCACTTCAAACTATCTTTGAACCTAATTCCCTACGAAGCAGTAAGGAGGGGAAACAAAACAGACTTTGGGCATGGAATCTCACCCATAAGACAGATAAATACATCATCAAACAGTTCCAAAAGTTTCATTCCATCAAACTGAACTCAATAAAGCAGTACAACTTGTGAAGTCAAAGGCAACAGCTACAGAAGACAAACAAAAGTTGACAAACATAATCAGAGAATATTGAAGCTCACTAACTGCCCTGATTAAAAGCCTATGTGTGGCATTGTAAAACAAGCAATAACACGGGATCTGAATTGGGACACACACCCGTAATTTAACAGATTACCCCACATAACCCAGAGATGTTGCAAAATTGGATTGAAAATTTATTTTCTGTATATTCCAGTACTTTACAATCTATAATGAACAACGAAAAATACTGGTATTTATAGCACCTTTTATGATCTCCGGATGTCTTAAAGCAGTATACACACTAGTCATTGTAATGTAGGAAATGTTGCCATAAAATGTGCACACGTCAAGGATCCACAAATAGCAATGTGGTAATGACCTCGGCCGGGATTCTCCCCTACCCGGCAGGGTGGGGGGTCCCGGCGTGATGGAGTGGCATGAACCACTCCGGCGTCGGGCCGCCCCAAAGGTGCGGAGGTCTCCGCACATTTAGGGGCCAAGCCCTAACATTGAGGGGCTAGACCCGTTCCGGAGTGGTTGGCGCTTTGCCGGGGGGGGGCACGCCGACCGGCGCGGAGCGATTCCCGCCCCCGCCGAATCTCCGGTGCCGGAGAATTCGGGACACGGCGGGGGCGGGATTGATGCCGGCCCCCAGCGATTCTCCGACCCGGCGGGGGGGTCGGAGAATCCCGCCCCAGGTAACCAATATTAGGACTGTCAGTTGGGGGAAAAGTATTATCCAGGACACACTTTGTGGAATCCTTTATGCTCACCTGAGAGGGCATTCATTTAAAGCCTCATCCAAGAAATAACACCAACAACAATGCAGCATCACATCAGTACTGTTTGCAGTGTATAAAGCTAGAATTTGCACTCAAGTGTCTGAAGTAGGCCTTGAACTGCACAAATCAACTCTGAAGCATTGAACAAAGGTATTTCTCCGCCCCTCCCACCCCACCTCATTTCCACCGTTGATATTAATTCTTCATAATATAAAACTTCTTGCCACAGTTGCAGCTTATCTTTAATAAAAGTGCTGCCGAATTCCAACCCAGTCTCATTGACCAGGGAACAATTTCCGTCCGGGTTAAATTCTAAGAGTCCTTGATTGCTCTTCCTTGAAGGTTGAAATGCAGAGGATTTTGGGGTTTCAATAAATCAATTGGACTCAGCTTTTCTATACTCATACCAGCTTCCCTGCTCCCCAAAGTCGCTTCAACACCCCCCTCCCTCCCCCCCCCCACCCCCACACGACCCAATGATCCCCCCCCCCCCCCCCCCCCCACAAATCCTGCTGGCTTTGTTTCATGTCTCTCAAGAGACATTGGTCTGCCCCTGTTAGATTACTTTGTGTAATATATATATTACTCTTTTGAACCCGCTGAGTTGTTGAAATAAGCAATAGTCTTCTTGTAAAGAAAAACTAATTTATTGAGTAATATAAATGAATATCGCGAGGTCTTTTTACTTAATACTCAACTGGTAAAACAAATAAACAATTGTAGATATAACTAATTCAATTACACATTAGAATACTTTGATAACTAATAACTTCTTCTCTCTAGCTTTCCTACGTCTGTTCTCTCTGCACTCCTGATACACACTCCTCTTAGAAAGAGCGGGAAAGCTATTTATATAGGTCCTGATAGTGAGACATCTAGTGTTCAATTGCCTGTACTAGCTTTAGCACTGATCGTGTATACTGACATACAGAGATCACTACACCTACAAATAAAAATATTGGTCTTGCCAATTCCCAATTACTCTCGAAAATATGCTGCTCCAAATTCCAGCTTTCCTTTTTCTTTGCACCCCCAAGTATTACCTTGTCCTCCTTGGAGGGCTGTCCCAGAGCCTCTCGCAACTCATGCCTCTGCCCCACTGTGACTGGGAACCCCTGGTCACACAAGGATTGCTGCTCCAGTGTATGGCAGCTTCAATGGCCGCAGAGATTGGAGTAGGGAGTTGAATTGGAAACAGGGCTCAAGAGAGGCCTCTAGTCTGTGTTAGCTGCTGTTCACAAAGTGTAACAGAACACCTGGAGTGCAAAGTGTTGCCTGTAGGTGGTTCATGCATCTTATGGTGTTTTATGTTCCATTTAATCCATAAAATCCTTATAGTGCAGAAGGATTCCATTCGGCCCACCGACCTACCTAGGTCCACTCTCCCACCCTATCCCCATAACCCCATCTAACCTGCACATCTTTTGACACTAAGGGACAATTCTAAGCATGGCCAATCCACCTAACCTCCAAATCTTTAGACTGTGAGAGGAAACCGGAGCACCTGCAGGAAATCCATGTAGACACGGGTAGAACATGCAAACTCCACACAGTCATTCAATATCGGAATCAAACCCAGGTTCCTGGTACTGTGAGGTAGCAGAGCTAACCACTCCCCTGCACCCCAACCATCTCTTGCATTGCAGTTTTTCACCTCGCTTTCAAAGAATTTTGCAGCACATAATTAGTGGATTGTGTTGCCTCCTGAGGAGATTGAAGCTCCAACACAGGGCTACTTGCAGAACTCAGCAATTCACAGAATTACAGAATCACACAGTGCAGAAGAGGCCCTTCGTCCCATCGAGTCTGCATCAACACTTGCAAAACACCTGACTCCCTACCTAATCCCAAATACCAGAACGTGGCCCATATTCCTGAATGTTATGACGTTCCATTAACTGCAGATCAGATCTGAGCTCCGCAGTCCTGCCACAACCAGTAATGAATGGTGGTGGACAACTAAACAACTCACTGGAGGAGGGGGCTCCAAAAATATCCCCATCTTAAATGATGGGAGTGTCCAGCACATCAGACAAAGCGGAATTATTCGTAACAACCTTCAGCCAGACATGCCGAGTGGATGATCCGTCTCAGTCTCCTCCAGAGGTCCCCAGAATGGCAGATGTCAGTCTTCAGCCAATCCGAATCACGCCACATAACATAGAGAAAGCGGGTGGAATTCAACTGAACAATTTCTAAGGTCGCAATTCTCCGGAAATTTTTTTAAGTGTGGTAGTGAGCGGAAATTGCTGCGAGCTGCCCGGCGCTCGGCCCAGCGAGGTTGACAACGCAATTCAGCGTTAATTGATCCACTTAATGAGACCTCATGAGCTTCTCGTCGCAAATGAAGGCTTCTCAGCTGACACGCCGGGACTGAGCTCACCAGCTCACCCCCCCCCCCCCCCCCCGCCCCTCCACACCTCCACTGGCCGGGATATTCAGTGGGAGATGTCAGCGTCACACCAGCAAATCCATAGGCGCTTGGAAGAGTCCCAGAGGCAAGGGGCGCAGTGGTTGGCGCCGGCAATGAGTGGCACCAAGGCCAACACTGCTGGTGTGCCAACCACAGTGGAGAGCTTAGTGCACGACATCAGCACCATGTGTAAAGGTGTCCAAGGCATGGCACAGCCAGTGACGGCCATGGCTGAGTGTCTTGGCAGAATGTTCGACTCATTGGGAGATCTTACCCAGTACCAGGCTGACCTTGATGACGTTCTGCAGGACATTTCCACGCTCAGCTGGGCATAGCCGAGGCACTGCGGAGCTTATCCCAGTCACAGGCGGGCATTGCCGAGGTGCTGCAGAACATGACCCAGTCATTGTGGAGCATCGCTGAGGTCATTGGCACCATGGTGCAGACCATGGGAAACTGCAACGGCTGACAGAGCCAGATGATGCAGGAGCAGCCGGGGCTTGAATCACCTGCTCCTCAGTCCCAAGATGAACCCCAGGGCACTGTGGGCACTGACCAGGAGGCAGGGGCGCTGGGTGCTAACCCGGATTTATCCCATTGAGTGGCGATGGTGGCCAACAGCTCCCCCAAATTTGACCCCTCCGATGAGCCCACATCGCGAGATCAGCACACGGGACAGGGCAGCACGACAAATGAGCTGGGGCCATGCGGCCCCAGTGGACACCCGCCAGGAGCATTGAAGGCCATGGGATGAGTTAGGGAGCTGGCAGCCTCCACCTTAGATGTGCAGCCCGGGGAAACACCAAGACTCAGTGGGAGAGCTAAGAACGTCAAGCACGCTGAGGATCACTGAGGGCAGCGGGGGAGGGGGAACGGCGTGCGAGGGGTAGGTAGGGATGTGGGGGGGGGGGGGGGTTGGGGGAACTGCACCATCAGGAGTAGGGTTTGTACAACACATTAAATACCTTTTCATACAAGCATTATGATGCCTCTCTCACTTCTCCCCCAATGCGGGCTGACCTCCGTACCTTTTGCCCTCTCTCCAGGCATCCCCTCCGCTCCCTGTGGCGCTCACCCACTCTCTGGGCATGGGCATGTTCCTGGAGCTGTATCCCATCCCCTGGGTGTTCTGATGTTGCGTGTGTGGTGTTGCCTCCCGCAGTGTCCAGGCATCAAGGTTTGATTGGGATGCTAGGCAATGACTCCCACATGCGACATGGCCTGCCCACCCATGGGAATCCACTTGGAATCTGTGAAGTGCTCACTTAACCATGATTGCCAATTCCCTATTGGCGATAGCCTTCAGCAGTGCAGCCAAAGACCTCGGCAGTCGGTGGGGGTTATGAGTGGTGGTTGGGACAGACCAGCAGGGACAAGCGTTGCCCCCGGAATGGGAACACATGATCCAGGGGTTGGCATGGTCGTCTCATGAGTGGTTTCTCCCCAGTTGCCCTCCCCACCTTCCCATGATGGCCCACCCCTGCGGAGGGTCCCCAACCCCTCACCGAGCACTGGAATGGCAAGCCCAGCAACCCCAGGCTCTTCCCCTGTGGGCAAAGATGGCTACTCACCTCCTCAGCTCCCCACAGATGCCATTCCGCCAGGTTCACTATTTTTAAAAGGATTACTAATCGGTGCCAGCGTGAACACTTGCTGGGGAGGCCACTGAATGACGGGAGGCCATTTGATATGGGGTGGCTCTCGTTAATTGTATGGAAATGGGGCTAAGTGGTGAAAATTGGTTTCTTGCTATGCTACAGTGAGGTCCCGATTTCGTCTGCGGGAGCAGGCCAGTTACATCGCAAACTGTTTGGCACCTGCCGCAGATCTTGTTTTTGGCCTCTCTCGCTATTCACTGGCCTCATTACGCTTGAGCGACAGCATAACGAGGCCGGAGAATCGCACCCTAAATGTAATTTTGGGCGGATTTGGCGGGCGTTTTTCGTCGGCATTTTGGGTGTGATCCACACCGCGGTTCAACCACAGTTATTATTTGAGCCTTGGGGTGTTTCTCCCTGGTCTATCCCACGCGTAGAATTTTTTTTATCATTGGAAGCTGAACTCGTTGGTGCAATCGGCTCCTCAAGGTTGGAGGTGTCATTTTGATATTGGCCCCAATCTCTAAGTGAGCTTGAGGGTCCCCCATACTCCCCACCCATGGGTAAAGTCATCCCTCGCACACATGGGCATTACTCCACAACCCCAAGTGAGGACAACCGCTATGGGGCCGCTGAGGGCCCCCCATTTCAGGCCTCCCCACCACCCTTTCTGCCCCTCCCCTTTCAGGACCTCCACACTTAACCCCCCAAACTTTATGAGGCCCCTTCATAACCACCCTTCAACCCCCCCTTCCCACCCTTCATACTATTCTCTTCCCCCATTTATGGGCATGTACCCCTTCAGGCCCAGACCCTTAGAATGTCACCCTCACACCTGGGCACCATGGCACTGCCACCTGGACACCCTGGCAGTGCTCTTGTAAGTCTGGCTGTGCCACACAGGCACCTTGGCAGGGCCAGGGTGGCAGTGCCATGGTGGCAGGCTGGCAGTGCCATGGTTCCAGGTGCCAAGGGGCACCCTGCCCTGTCCCCGACCACCTAGGCCAATGGCCTGTGAAAATCTCCAGGTGCCGCTCCACTTGGTCCACGTTTCTGTGGACCAGAGCTAAATGGAGCCCGATCAAGGTCTCGCTGGCGACGATGCTAGTTCTCAGGCACCAGGATATCATTACACCCTTGGTTCAAACATGGATAAAAGAGCTGAATTTCAGGGGTGAGGGGAGAGGGCTGCCCTTGACATCAAGACCGCATTTGACCAAGCATGGCATCAAAGTGCCCTTGCAAAACTGGAGTCAATAGGAATCAGGGGGAAAATCTTCTGCTGGTTGGAGTCATACCTGGCATAAAGGAAGATGATTTTGGTTGTTGGAGGTCAGTCATCTCAGCTTCAGGACATCGTTGCAGGAGCTCCTCATGGTAGTGTCCTAGGTGCTGACTGAGGCTAATTCCTTAAAGTAAGATATGAACAGACACCATCCCTTGTGAAACCCCTCCTCATACCTTCTTAGGTTAAACTTAACCTTCTCTAGGCTTAGAAACTCGATTAGGTCGCCCAGCCATACCGAGGCACAAGGTGGAGCAACTGACCTCCAGCCCAAGAGGTTCAACCTCCTCGCCACCAGCGAGGCAAAAGCGAAGACATCTGCCCCCCGCCCCTGTCTGGAGTTCCGGCAAGACCGACACTCCGAATATGGCCCCCAGGGGACTGGGTTCTAGGTCCAACTGTAACACTGTCGACATGCACTATAGAAAGTGCCCCAGAACCTCCTCAGTTTTAGGCACGACCAAAACATGTGCACATGATTGGCCGGCCCTCTCCCGCATCTTTCACAAACGTCCTCAACCCCTTTGAACAGGCGACTCATTCTTAACCTCGTCAAATGTGTTCTGTGAACTACTTTCAATTGTGTTAGTGCCAACCTCGCGCTCACTGGCTTTCTACACACGGTAAAAATACTCCCTTAAATGTCAGCATGACTCTCAACACTATTAAACGGTAAGCTCTAAATAACAAACAATTAAACCGTGTTATGAGAAGGAAAAAATACAAATAGAGTGCACTCCTGTAGTTGTAAATCAGCAGGATTCATAATTCAGTGTGCTTCATAAAACCACCATGGCAACTGCAGATCTGATACCGTAATAAAGGCCACGTTCAACAAAACCACGATACTTTAATTTTACCAATTTAATATGGAATAAAACTCCCTTTAGTGATGTTTTTGCCATACCAGTTTTTAATATGAACTGCATATAGTAAATTCTGTTGACAACCATGGCAGAAGCATTCTTCATAACTCCATTTGATCTTAATTCACTTATTTATGGTTTTTATATAGAACGATGCAGGAATATTTATTGTGTCTACTAAAAATCTATCATAATGCAGACTCCTGATGTTAGAATGATAACAAATGTGCAGACTGGTTTGAATATTGTTATAAAACTAGTGGTAAAATATTACTTCGCAATATTGTACCCAGTTATGATAACATTGCATTAATTTATTAAACAAGTACATCTCCTGTGGCATTGCTCATTGTGAACAACTGGTTTGTTCATAGTAAATAGGGATGCTAAGGATGAATGAGCATAGGTGTTATAAGACTTTGGAAGAAAAATAATGGGCGCGATTCTCCGCATGCCACACCGGGGGGGAGAATCGCGGGAGGGCCGGGTGAATTACGCCACGCCGCCTTGGCACCCCCACGCGATTCTCCCACCCCCCCCCAAAATGGCGTGTCGCGTTTTGCAACAGGCCGCTCGGAGAATCGACACTTGCCGTTTCTCACGGCAACCGGCGATTCTCTGGCCCGGATAGGCCGAGGGGCCTGCTGAACCCGACTGGTTCACGCCGGCGCCAACCCCACCTAGTCGCTGCCGACGTGAAGAGCGCGCGACCAGTGAGTGTGGGGCCTGTGGGGGGCAGAGGGAGGATTGAGCACCACGGACGTGCTCAGCAGATGTCTGGCCCGCGATCGGTGCCCACCGATCGTCGGGCCGGCGTCTCTAAAGGACACACACTTTTCCCTCCGCCGCCCCGCAAGATCAAGCCGCCATGTCTTGCGGGGCAGCGGAGGGGAAGACGGCAACTGCGCATGCGCGGGTTGGCGCGGGCCAACCTGCGCATGCGCAGCTGATGTCACTTTGGCGCCACCGGCCGCATCATTCCCGGCGCGCCGCTTTGACGCAAGCGTCAAGGCCCGGCGTGCGAAATTCACGCGCCGCCGCTCCTATCTCCCTGGGGGGGGGGGGGGGAATAGGGGGCGAGGAGCGGCCTCTGACGCCGGATTGAAACACTCCGGGTTTCACTCCGGCGCCGGCTGTTTGTCTCCCGATGGGAGAATTCTGCCCAATGAGTGGCATACAATGACTAATTGCCATTTAATTGTACCCACTGAGATTATATATATATATCATTTAATATCATGTCTTAATGTTAACGCGCAGGTTCAATTGGCAGTTAAGAAGGCAAATGCAATGTTAGCATTCATGTCAAGAGGGCTAGAATGCAAGGCCAGTACTTCTGAGGCTGTATAAGGCTCTGGTCAGACCCCATTTGGAGTATTGTAAGCAGATGTGGGCCCCGTATCTAAGGAAGGATGTTCTGGCCTTGGAAAGGTCCAGAGGAAGTTCACAAGAATGATCTCTGGAATGAAGAACTTGTCGTGTGAGGAACGGTTGAGGACTCGGGGTCTCTACCCGTTGGAGTTTAGAAGGATGAGGGGAGATCTTATTGAAACTTACAGGATACTGCGAGGCCTGGATAGAGTGGATGTGGAGAGGATCTTTCCACTTGTAGAAAAAACTAGAACCAGAGGACACCATCTCAGACCAAAGGGACGATCCTTTAAAACAGAGATGAGGAGGAATTTTTTCAGCCAGAGGGTGGTGATGGTGAATCTATGGAACTCTTTGCCGCAAAAGGTTGTGGAGGCCAAATCACTAAGGCAGAGATAGATAGGTTTTTGATTAATAAGGGGATCAGTGGTTATGAGGAGAAGGCAGAAGAATGGGGATGAGAAAATATCAGCCATGATTGAATGGCGGAGCAGACTCGATGGGCCGAATGGCCTACTTCTGCTCCTATCTCTTATGATCTTATGGTCTTAATAGGTTCCTGGTTCTATATTAACGGGTTGGTTGGTCATTCAGCCTAGTAACATGCCAGTGGCTGGTGTTTCTGCTGTACCTTATTCTCTTCTCTTCCCAGTTTCGTTTCCTGTCCACCCTCCCTAGCAATGGCCTCGTTTATCTTTCAGTTCCATTCTGAAGGTGCGCGCACCAAAACAGTACATCACAGTTTTGCAGAGGTTTTGCCTGAATGCTTGTGGCGCCGGCTGCAAGAAGAACATTAACATTTGTTTGATCGTCCTCCCGTTGAGTTCGGGAGATGTGGTGGAGATACTGCTGATGGACTTTCTTTCAAACTCTTATGCATCCCTGGTACACAGTCCAGGACTTAGCTGCAGTACAGGAGTGCAATGACAACTGCTCTGTTCCAGGACTTCAGTTGACATGAGGAAGTCTTCGCTACTGAACACTCGTTGCCATAGTTTGTAGAAGGCTGAGCTGACACAGCTGATCTGGTGTTCAATCTCATTGTCAACAGTGACCTTTTGATAGAGGTTGGCTGCCAAGGTAGTGGAAGTGCTCAAGATATTCAAGAATCTCTCCTTCAACATAAATGGAGGTGGAACGTTTGATGGAATACTAATGATGGTCTGGACATTGCGCTGGACAGCCAAAAAAGCATCTTCCCCGTCAGGTCTGAATTTTTTCAATTCCTAAATGACCAGTATTCCAAGGGACTACAAAAAAATGCTTCAAAGGCACTCTGAAAATCTCCTTGATGCATGGCAGCGTTGATAATAATTGCTACCAGTCATTCAAAATGGTGATAACTTGTCCAGCAAGCTGCATCACGCCTCGAGTCCCAAAGCCTATTCAGGTGGATGCAAAAGATCTTTGGCAGTGCCTAAAGAAGAGTTCCTCTGGTGGCCTACACAACATTTATTTCTCAATCAACAGCCTCAGAAATGACTGGGGGCAAATTGCCGCAAGGTGCTCCTCTGAATTCAACCACTAATAATCTAGAGTTTCTGTGACCCCCAGTGTTACAAAGGATGAGAGGCGGCACCCTCATGGAACACCCCCCCCCCCCACACACATTAACCAGCAATTTATCTCACCGCTGTTTGTAGTCACTTGCTGTGTCTAAAGTAGCTGGTGCAATGGCCAATAGAACAGCAGCAACATTTTGAAAGCTAGTCAGTGGTTGTCAAGTATTTTAGACTACTTTATTTTATTTACTTTATTTTACTTTACTTTGCTTTATTTTAGAACAGCGGGGCTGTTTAGCACAGGACTAAATCGCTGGCTTTGAAAGCAGACCAAGCAGACCAGCAGCACGGTTCAATTCTCGTAACAGCCTTCCCGAACAGGCGCTGGAATGTGGCGACTAGGGGCTTTTCACAGTAACTTCATTTGAAGCCTACTTGTGACAATAAACGGTTTTCATTTCATTTCATTTCATAGAATACCTGGGGGCAATGAAGGGCACCACAGCTGCAAGATAGTCTCTTACCTCTACTGCATTCGTTCTTCAGGTCACCGAGGTGATTTCCTACACGGTTTACAGCTTTTACACGTCATTTTGATAATCCATTGGTTTTGTGTTCTTTTCAGTCTTTTGGGTTACCTTTTGTCTCGAATTATGTAAATCGTGACATTATAGCAAGCCACTAGTTATGAAGAAGATGAGACCAGTAACACCCATTTCACTAACCATGTATGATAATCAAAGCTGTGCGTCAACATTTCTAAAACAAAACCCATTTCATGCACAACTGCAACCTAATAAGGTGGTTAAAGTGGTCTCGATAACACAAAACAAACATAGAACATACAGTGCAGAAGGAGGCCATTTGGCCCATTAAGTCTGCACTGACTGTGGAAGGAAACGGGAGCACCCGGAGGAAACCCACACAGACACGGGCAGAATGTGCAGACTCCGCACAGACAGTGATCCAGTGGGGAATCGAACCTGGGACCCTGGCGCTGTGAAGCTACATTGCTATCCACTTGTGCTACCGTGCTGCCCGCATGTGGATTTAAAAGACAGAAATGAAGTGTGACCAGACTAAGGCTAAATTCTAAGTGGTAAACAGTCACAGGATCAGGCTCAATAATCCTGACATTGATAAAAAATACGATTTGCAGCAATGCAGAGTCTTGCATAGCACCCAAAGTACTGCTACATTAATAATAAAAAAGTTTGCAATTTGGACAAATCATTTTCAAATTGGAAGTTACGGGTATTTCAGCCCTCATTGTCCCTGGAGTCACAAAATGGTAAAATGCAGTGTGCAATTGTTATTATTTACTAATGAAATCATATGGCTTGTAAGGAGAAGGTGACATGCTAAGGCAATGTAAAGGTAGAGACAGAATCAGACCCCAGTCAAACCCAGGCTGCTTTCAGGTTAAGAATGATGTACAGGCTGAGTTGAAAGTAAGTTAGGGCAGTAAGCACAAGCATGCTGAAGATCATTACCACAGAACAGGATAAAAGCACTTGCAAATTCCATTCAGTTTCTATCTGTGGTGGCTCCAGGCACTACCAGGTAGATGGGAAGATAACAAACACATATTTTTATTGACAGCTAACAAAGGTAACTGATGAACAGGCACAGTCTCTGATATGGGTGCTAACACTCTGGCTCCTGGGTTTACTGTGACAAGAACCCTGCTCCCTGAGCCCCGCGCTTGTTCCTCATTAGTCAGGCTTTGCGCTTCCCCGCACACGATAGGCCCTGAGGCAGTCGCTGGTGCTGTGAGGGCACGTCCCTTAAAGGGGCGCACTGTCCCCTCCAAAGTGCCTCGATAACATATGTACAAATAAGATATGTACAATAATTCTATACGATATAAGATTAAGGAAGCAAAAGAGAAGAGAGTCCAAACAGTCCATCAGAGCATTAGCCTATGAGGAGTTTTCCTGGGTCTCATGGACAGTCTGAACCCCCACCTGGCACCTCCAACTCGGAGGCAACAGAGTTGTCAATCTTAGCAGAATATTCCTGAAGGACAAACAACCCCACTGAGTTATTTACTTCTGTAGCTTGTTCCTGAGTCAACAATGGGGTCTCCTCAAAATTTCTGGATCCCCTTTGTTCCGGCTCCACCACAGGAGCACTGGTGTTGTCTGCCGGCTGCAACTGTTCCGAGATTGGGGTTGCAGTAACTCAGCTTTTCACGTGGTCTACGCGTTTCCTTGCTGGTCTGGGACAGTGCCAAACAGATGAGACAATGGTACTATTCCACCTATATGCACACCAAGGACAGGAAGCTTGAGAAACTTGGCATCACCACCAACAGTAACCAAGCCTCCCCCGGTACCACAGTAGAAAACAATACAGGGAAATCCATTGTCAACTTGTCGGACTACACCCTTCATCCAGACGAAATCAAAGTCCTCAGCAGAGGGCTCAATTTCTGCACCACCACCAAAATGGACCCCATCTGGGGCTGGTTTAGCACAGGGCTAAATCGCTGGCTTTGAAAGCAGACCAAGGCAGGCCAGCAGCATGGTTCATTTCCCGTACCAGCCTCCCCGAACAGGCGCCAGAATGTGGCGACTAGGGGCTTTTCACAGTAACTTCATTTGAAGCCTACTTGTGACATTAAGCGATTTTCATTTCATTTCATTTCATTTCCATCAGTCTCGCGGCAGACACGGAGGTGAATGAGGCTCCGGGAGTTCTTCCACAGGCCCCAGAGGCCACCAGCGAACCCAATGAGACAACCAATTAACTGGAACAGCAGACCGAGAGATCTGCAGAGCAGCAACCAAAGAGGAAAGAGTCAAATTGGACCCCTCCGGGAGACCATTGCCCTAGATTCGACATGTATGCTCAAGCCGTCAGGAGTCGCGTCAATGCCAGATTCATCAGTCGCATTCACAAGACAGCCCCGAACATCATGTCACCCAAGCATAACGCAAGCCATCCATTCTCAAGACCAACCGCAACATTGTCATCAAACCAGCAGACAAAGGAGGGGGCACCATCATACTGAACAGAATGGACTACTTCAAAGAAGTATACCGACAACTCAACAATCAGGAACACTACAGACAGTTACCCGCAGATCCCACCAAAGAACACACCCGCCAACTCAACTGACTGATCAAGACCTTGGATCCTTACCTTCAGAGCATGCTACGTGCTCTCATCCCATGTACTCCCCGTGTTGGAGATCTCTACTGCCTCCTGAAAATACACAAGGCCAACACACCAGGCAGTCCTATCATATCAGGCAATGGGACCCTGTGTGGTAACCTCTCTGGCTACATCGAGGGCATTTTGAAATCCATCGTACAAGGAACCCCAGCTTCTGTCACGATACAACGGACTTCTTACAGAAACTCAGCACCCATGGACCAGTTGAACCAGGAACATTCCTCGTCACAATGGACATCTCAGCACTCTGCACCAGCATCCCCCATGACAACAGCTTTGCTGCAACAGCCTCAGTACTTAACACCAACAACTGCCAATCTCCAGACGCAATTCTACAACTCATCCGCTTCATCCTGGGTCACAGCGTCTTTATCTTCAACAACATGTTCTTCCAGACACATAGCCTTGGGGACCAAATTCGCCAACATCTTCATGCACAAGTTTGAACAAGACCTCCTCACCACACAGGACCTTCAATCGATGTTGTACACCAAATACATCAATGACATTTTTTTCCTTTGAACCCACGGCAAAGAATCACTGAAACTACTGCACGATAACATCAATAAGTTCCATCCCACGATCAGACTCACCATGGACTACTCTCCACAATTGGTTGCATTTTGGACACACTTATCTCCATCAAGGACTGTCACCTCAGCACTTTGTTTTCCCGCAAGCCCATGGATAACCTCACAATGCTCCACTTCTCCAGCTTCCACCTGAAACACATTTAAGAAGCCATCCCCGGTGGACAAGCCCTCCGTGTACACAGGATCTGCTCAGACAACGAGGAATGTAATGGACATCTACAAACACTGAAAGACGCCCTCGTAAAAATGGGATATGGCGCTCGACTCATCGATCGACAGATCTAACGTACCACAGCAAACAAACTGCACCGACCTCCTCAGAAGGCAAACATGGGACACAACCATCAGAGTACCCTTCGTCGTCCAGTAATTCCCCAGAGCAGAGAAACCAAGACATCTTCTTCGCAGCCATCAACACGTCATCGATGAAGATGAACATCTTGCCAAGGCCATCCCCACACCCCCACTACTTGCCTTCAAACAACCGCGCAACCTCAACCAGACCATTGTTTGCAGCAAACAACCCAGCCTTCAGGAGAACAGCGACCACACATCCCTGCCATGGCAACCTCTGCAAGACTTGCCAGATCATCGACATGGGTACCACCATTACACATGAGAACACCACCCACCAGGTACGCGGTACATACTCGTGCGACTCGGCCAACGTTGTCTATCTCATACGTTGCAGGAAAGGATGTCCTGAGGCGTGGTACATTGTGAGACCATGCAGATGCTGCGACAACGGAGGAACGGACATCGCGCGACAATAACCAGGCAGGATTGCGTCCTTCCATTCGGGGAACACTTCAGCAGTCTAGGGCATTTAGCCTCTGATCATCGGGGAAGCGTTCTCCAAGGCGGCCTTCAGGATACGCGACAACGCAGAATCGCCGAGCAGAAACTGATAGCCAAGTTCCGCACACATGAGTATGGCATCAACCGGGGCCTTGGATTCATGTCTCAGTACATTCACCCCCCTACCATCTGGTCTGGGCTTGCGAAATCCTACCAGCTGTCCTGGCTTGAGTCAATTCACACCTCTTTAACCTGTGATTATCCCTCTGTCCAGTTGCACTGTCGAGGCCTGTAAAGACTTTATTACCTGCAAAGACTCGCATTCAAAGTAATATCTTGCATCGTTGAATTTGTCTATACATGTGTTTATGGAAATCACCTCTTCATTTACCTGATGAAGGAGCTGCGCTCCGAAAGCTAGTGATTTGAAACAAACCTGTTGGACTTTAACCTGGTGTTTTAAGACTTCTTACTGTTCCCACCCCAGTCCAAAGCCGCATCGCCAATCATGGCCACCCGGTTAAGATCATGCATTTCACTTTGGACAGGACTGGGTCCCGTTGCGTCCAATTCTTTATGTGGCCAGATGAAACTGGCAGGCTGTCCAACAAGTTCAATGCTAAGATGATTTGTAGAGGTACCATGGTGGGTGCCAGGTTCTTTGGAAATGGGGGCCCACTCAATGCAACAGCTTTCGAAATCTCTGTACATGGCCTATGCTAAATGATGTGGCTATGGGCCGCCAGCAACAAGGCCCATAATTGTACACTGGCACTGGCGATAGGTGGCATCAGCAGAGATTTATGGTCATTATTGTGAAACGTTGCTCGTAAACATACTGGTGAAATTTCTTGACACCATAGATCAAGGCAAAACCTCTCTTTTCATTTCGCGTGTATTTACGCTCAGCATCAGCGAGCATACTGGAGGTGAAGGCCATTGGCCTCTCTGAGCCATCCTCAATTGTATGGGATAGAACTGCCCCTATCCTATATGGTGAATCATCGCAGGCTAGAATGATGGGTTTCCTCGGACCAAAATGAACCAATAGGCTCGATGACCTGCTTAACGTGCTGGAAAGACTTGCTCATGTGGTTCCTTCAATTGCCAACGCTGGTGTTTCCCCAAGAGCATGAGCAATGACATTACCAGGTTGGGAATAAAGTGACCATAATAACTTACCATCCCAAAGAAGGAAATTCGGCCACGTTCTTAGGTGCCGGGAATTCTCTTATGGCTCTCACCTTGTCAAGTGCCTTGAACAGGCGCCAGAATGCGGTACTAGGGGATTTTCACAGTAACTTCATTACAGTGTTAATGTAAGCCAACTTGTGACAACAATAGACTATTATTATGTTATTATTTTTTGTCTTCGAGTGGGTGGAGGTCTTTTGAGTCCACATTGAACCCTAGGTAAGAGACCTTGTTAGTATGGAATTTGTATTTCTCATGTTTGTGTTGGATTCTCAAATCTCCGAATCTTCTCAACACCTCTTCTAAACTTGCTAAATGCTCCTCATGTGATGCTCCTATTATTAGGATGTCACCCTGATAGACCCGATGGGACACCTTGAAAGTGATTCTTGTTTCTGCACTGGAATATCGCATAGGCTTAGGAGATATCAAAACATAATCTGATGTATTGAAACCGGCCTTTATGCATGTTAAACTTCACAAACTTTCAGGAATTTTCAACCAGTTCTAGTTGCCCGTAAGCATGACTGAGGTCAAGCTTGGTATCTGTGAGCCCACCACCAACTTCGCACAAAGGTCTTCAATTCATGGAATTGGGTATTCATCTACTTCGGCTGCCTGTTTGATTGTAAGTCTGTATTCCTGGTATATTATAGCGGGATGATCTGGCTTTCATTTGGGAAGAATGGGGGCTGACCATTCTGAAAATTGTATAAATCTTGGCATTTACTCTCTTTATTCGACTCAGTTCGTTCTGGAACACTTCCTTGTATCTGTTTGAGACTCCCTGAAAGATACAGTCTTAGGCTTAAAACATTTCCAACCAGTTCAACTTGGTTTAGTGCAACCAATCCCACCCCATCAGGCTTGATCAATGCCCAGATAACTGGGCATCTTGTTGCTGATATGATACTGGAGTCACATTTGTTCCCAAAATCTTAAGGGTCTCTCCTGTATATGTCACCAACATGGCTGTTGTCTCACTCAAGTCCAAAGACTGAGCACCTCCTCAAAGTTATTTAAACATTTGTTCGGCCGACGTCCCGGTGTCAATCTCCACCTCAACTGTTTTTCCATTTACTGTGAGGACTATCTAAATTGGCCTGTTTTGCTCACTCTCCACCATGTTTAATCTGTATGTTTCAGATTCTTCATCTGAATTCTGCTCCACTGTTTTTTACTGGTGTAATGGTTTCCTGATTTTCTTTTTGAATTGGCCCATTCTGGTGGGCGTGGCATTGTGCCTGGATATGGCCCTTCCTGTTGCACTGAAAACAATTAAATTCTCTGCAGGAGGAAGATTCCAGGGGGTGATCGGTCATCTTGATTTCTGGGCTAATGGCTCAATTTTTGCTCCAGCCATTTACTATGATCCTGTTTCTAGGACCGTGGTTGAACTTTCTCTGTGCCTGTCGACAGAGTTGCGTGCCTTGCAGCCATACCACCCCACACAGCTGCTTCACCTCACTCTCTTGCATACGTTTCAAACTATGATGTGCCCCTTGCAGTACACTCTAGGAAAATCTTTGTTTCAGCCAGGAGCTTCTTTTGCGCACTTATGTCGTTAATACCGCTTCCTAAACGATCCCTCAGCATGTCACCCAGTGCTACGCCGAATTTGCAATGCTCGGCCATTTGCTTGAGTCTGGCAATGAAGGCGGAGATAGGATCTCCTGGGTCCTTGACAGCTGGGTTGAACTTATATTGCTGTAGTGTGATTGAGGGCCTATGATTGAAATCTTCCCTGACCAGCTTCACCGACTTGTGAAGTGACTTTGTCTCAGGAGCTTCCGGGGACATCAATTTTCTTATAAGGTTGTAGGATGTTGGCCCACAAACGAAGTTTCTATTTATTATTCCCTGTTATTTCATTTGCCATATAGATGTAATGGAGCTGCTCAATATGGTGGCTCCAGTCTTCAACCCCCTGAATGAATGGGCCTAACTTCCCAATCATGGGCCTTTTTCAATCACTGTTCTTATCATCATAGTTTTCCAACTCTGTGTTCATCTTGGAAGCTTTTCCCTCCCCCCCTCGTACTCGACGACTGCAGCTTGCGACCGATTCGGGTTATCCTTGTCACCAATAGGGTGGCTCGCAACAATATCAGATAAATGGTAATGATAAAGGACAAAGTGTTTTGAGGCAACTCACAGTGGTAACTTATGTAGGCACAGAGTCTCTTGTATGGATGTTAACACTCTGGATGTGATTTATTTAGATTCCAGAAGGCCTTTGACAAGGGGCCGCACAGGAGACTGTTAAATAAGTTAAGAGCCCATGGTGTTAAGGGTAATATCCTGGCATGGATAGAGGATTGGCTGACTGCCAGAAGGCAGACAGTGGGGATAAAGGGGTCGTTTTCAGGATGGCAGCCGGTGACTAGTGGTGTTCCGCAGGGGTCTGTGCTGGGACCACAACTTTTCCCAATATACATTAATGATCTGGAAGAAGGAACAGAAGGCACTGTTGCTAGGTTTGCAGATGATACAAATAGCTGTAGAGGGACAGGTAGTATTGAGGAAGGAGGGGAACTGCAGAAGGACTTGTATGGGCGAGGAGAGTGGACAAAGAGGTTGCTAATAATAATAATAGCTTATTGTCACAAGTAGGCTTCAGTGAAGTTACTGTGAAAAGTCCCCAGTCACCACATTCCGGCGCCTGTTCGGGGAGGCTGGTACGGGAATTGAACCCGCACTGCTGGCCTTGTTCTACATTACAAGCCAGCTGTTTAGCCCAGTGTGCTAAACCAGCCCCTGTATGGAATACAGTGTGGAAAAGTGTGAGGTTATGCACTTTGTAAGGAGGAATGGAGGCATAGACTATTTTCTAAATGGGGAAATGCTTAGGAAATCAGAAGCACAAAGGGTCTTGGGAGTCCTTGTTCAAGACTCTCTTGAGGTTAACGTGCAGGTTCAGTTAGGAAGGCAAATGCAATGTTAGCATTCATGTCAGGAGGGCTAGAATACAAGAGGGATGTACTTCTGAGGCTGCATAGGCTCTGGTCAGACCCCATTTGGGGTGTTGTGAGCAGTTTTGGGCCACATATCTAAGGAAGGATGTGCTGGCCTTGGAAAGGGTCCAGAGATCACAAAAAATGATCACTGGAATGAAGAGCTTGTCGTATGAGGAACAGTTAAGGACTCTCGGCCTGTACTCGTTGGTGTTTACAAGGATGAGGGGGGACTTTATTGAAACATACAGGATACTGCAAGGCCTGAATAGATTGTATGTGAAGAGGATGTTTCCGCTGGTGAGAAAAACTAGAACCAGAGGGCACAATCTCAGACTAAAGGGACAATCCTTCAAAACGGTGGTGAGGAGGAATTTCTTCAGCCAAAGGGTGGTGAATCTGTGGAACCCGTTTCCACAGAAGGCTGTGGAGGCCAAATCACTGAGTGTCTTTAAGACAGAGATAGATAGGTTCTTGATTAATAAGGGGATCAGGAGTTATGGGGAGAAGGCAGGAGAATGGTGGTGAGAAAAATATCAGCCATGATTGAATGGGGAGCAGACTCGATGGGCCGAGTGGCCTAATTCTTCTCCTATGTCTTATGGTCTTATAACAACTAGCTTCCACATGTCATAGATTTTTAATTACACTCATTCTTGAACCTTCAGCTTTGCGGAAGCCGTTAGTCGGGTTTTGCCAATTTCCTCAATTGCCATGTATGAAAGAATTGGAAAAATTTTATAAGATTTGAATGTATTGTTAAAACAATTTATTTATATCTAACAAAACCCAATAAAGTGAAATCAAAAGATTGCCCATAATTTTATCCCCTTTTCTGAAGGTTCATACAGAGAAATAGTTCCACAAGTGCCAACTGTCCTCACCCAAATTGCCGTTCTTCATCATTCTTGCTATCATCATCTTGACAGGTCATTAGGCCAAATTCACTGGCCTCTAACTCACAGGTTTGCCATCAGGAATCACTGGATCACTGCTACCTGTTGCGTTCTTCTGTTTATTGTAAGTGTTCCAATCACACAATAAGGATTGGTGAAGCAATAACGTGGGTTCTTTATTTGCAGATAAGAACATGGTACCTGGGTGCTGTGTAGACATCTTCGACCTGTAGAACCGCTACTTTGTTTCATCCACATAGTCCTGGGATTATATGTCACGTCCTGTCTTATGGTTGATAGTGACAGACAGCTGTTTAAAATACAATCCTTAAAGGTACATGTACGTCATTCGCAACAGCATCCTGACAGACTCTTTTCCCTCCCTTAGCCCAAGGTTTCTGCGACCAATACCGTAGAGCACCTACAGCCACAAAACGGAATTCAATTTTGGGTCTGCATAGCTGAGTGTCATACACAGCCTTAATTATCTGATCCATGGGGAACATTCCTCAAAAGCCAAGATAGAAACTAAGGGCCTGGATAATAATGGACTATCTTTCATTGCACACTGCCTATTCTCATTTCCATTTGCAACACTTAAAATGAGAATCTGACCAATTCTGTAATGGGTAGTGAATTCACAAGGCTCGTTTAAGCCCAGGCATCAAGTTAAACATTTATCTCGTTAGCTTCCCCCAGAATAATCTGAATTCTGCAGCGGTATCAACTATGCCAGTCTCAAACAGCAACTTGGTGCAAGTTGAATTGGAACAAGGGGAAATGTTCAGAATGATTTAATGGGACAAATACAGACTCCTATTTCGGGCGGGTTGAGCAGAGTGTTTCTCGGCGGCTGCAGCGCGGAGGAAGAACCTGCTATTTAAAGGCACTTTGCAGCTCGCCAATGCAGGAAGACGAGTCGTGGATCAGGCGCCATTTTTAAATGCCGCCCCGATCTTCCACCCCCCCCTCAGCAATCCTCCCGCAGCCTCCGGGCCTCGCCCATTGCACCCAACCTACCTCTTAAGAGATCCTCGAGCCCACCTCACCCCACCTCTTAAGGGCAGGTACCCCCGGCCCTATTCCTGGCACAGGCAACCTGGTACCCTTGCACTTTGGTACTGTCAGCCTGGCACCCTGACAGTGCCCTTGCCAGCCTTGCAATGTCACCCAAACACTCTGGAAATGTCCTAGGGTGGCACTGCCAGTGTGCCCAGGTGGCAATGCCATAGTGCCAGGCTGGCAATGCCAAGGTGCCTAGGTGCCAGCAGGAGTGCCAGGGTACCACCCTGCCCAGAGCACAACCACCAAGGGTCTCTAATGGCCTTGGGACACCACCCCAGGTGCCGTTACACCTGGTCCAGGTTTGCGTGGACCAGTGCGAAACGGCGCCCTGGTGAGATCTCCAAGGCATGGTCATTAGTTCGCAGGCACAGGGAGAATATGGTGCATGCATATTTAAATTAGCCTAATGGCTCACTTAAATATGCTAATCTAGGCGAGATCCAGATCGCGATGTCCCACGAGTTTCTGTTGAATCTCGCAAGACATTTTGAGTGTAACGAATCCCGTGAGAGGCCTCTTGCGAGATTCAATGGCCTCATCACGTCACCACGTTGGGCACGACAGGGCCATTAAATCGCGCCCATTGTTATTTAGGTTGCACATGACATGCTGCACTTTCACACAACTTCCACAAAGCCAGTGCCACCTGCTGCAATCCCAATTGCATTACAGCTGAACTTCTTTGAAGTTACGGAACGTATTTTACACACGTGACAGAAGCTGGAAGTTCTAGTGCAGATTCAATAACACTTGTGTCGATGATTCACCAGAAGAAACCACAATCAGTGTACTGAAAACCCTGTTTTAGTTAATAGTTATGACCAGTCGATTATTACACAACTTTAAAAAATAACTGCATCACCATCATTCATTCCATTCTATGAGACCAATCTGACTCAAAATATATTAGAGATATCCCAGGAAGCTTCTCAGAAAAAATTTAAAATAGGCCCATTGTATGCAAATTCCTTCAAGACTGGCATGTCATTCACAAACACAGATGATGATAAATTACTTGAGTGCTGCTTTTGAAAATGTTGACTTTTTCTTGGCTACCTTGATCTTACTGACTGAAACATTCTTGGAGTGTTACTTTTGGTTAAAACTTGACACCAGGGTGAAGATGGAGACAAAGTCAAACTGCTATATTCAGTAGTGATGTTATAAAGTTCCAGCTCACACAAAAGCAGCAATTTGTGCCAGAGTAAATGATGGGGAGCTGACTCAAAGTTGTCGTTCACCTGAAGCACAGGAGATAGATTCGGCCCAATGTTCTGATGGGAGCCTTCCTCCCTAAATTAAGCAGGTTACAAGTAAGGAAAAGAAAGACATGTCAGAGAGTTTGAACTGAAGCATGCTTGGACAATAATGGGAAATCCAATGCGGCAGTACTTTCAAAGGATTGCAGCTAGTCCTTAAAGGGCAAGTTACCATGACGGTAGAAGATAGTAGAAATTGATCGCAATGGCAAAGCAGAGATTTGGGAGCAATATTTCTTGGTTTGGTGAACAGCTGGAGGTATTACTGCAGAAGAAAGGGGGATTCACACTTTTTGGACTAAAGGATCAATAAAAACAGTGATTACCACTGTTGCTTCACAGCTCCAGGGTTCCAGGTTCAATTCCTGGCTTGGGTCAAAGTCTGTGTGGAGTCTGCACGTTCTCCCCGTTGTTGCGTGGGTTTCCTCCGGTTGCTCCGGCTTCCTCCCACACTCCAAAGATATGCAGGTTCGGCGGATTGGCTATGCTAAATTGCCCTGAGTGTCCAAAAAGGTTTGGTGGGGTTATGGGGATAGAGTGGGGATGTGGGCTTAAATAGAGTGCACTTTCCAAGGGCCGGTGCAGACTCCATGGGCCAAAGGCCTTCTTTTGCACTGTAAATTCTATGAAGTTGTCACCTGCTTCATTAGTTACCTGGGTTCCTTGCATCCAGATAAGTTTGTTTCCAACATCTGAAGGAAAATGATGCCATGGCCACAATTATAAGGTCAGAACCTCTCACACCCTCCAGTCGGTACTGTTTTAAGTATTGGCCATATTCATTGCCTTTTTTTGCACACATTCTCTCATTATGCCAAAGCTAGATGACACAACTCTTGTCAGTGGAGCTGGCAAACCTGGAACAGCAGATAGATGCTCAGAAGTCCAGAACAAGGTTATCATCCAAGATTAGGGGAACTTCTCATGAATTCAGCGAAGAGCGAAGCTCAGATTTCCATCTCCCATCATTAATTTTCCATGTTTTTTTCCCTTGGATGAATTCAATCACTTTGATTGCCAACAATGGCTGATATCAAACTGTTTCCTGTGTAACACCCATTGATGTATGTAATGATATTTCTGTTCAGATTCCACCTGATCTTAATAAGCAAATCCCCTCTGCGCATGTAGTTCATAGGATTGTCATGAAGTACTCTGATGCCCACATGCATATCATCTGGAGAAAAACGATTTGCCTGATGAAAGCTCAGCTTATGCTTCTTTTCCAGTGAACATGATGATGATGTTATCATAGATCATGCCATAGAATCCCTACAGTGCAGAAGGAGGCCATTTGACCCATTGTGTTTTCACTGACCCTCCGAAAGAGCACCCTACCTAGGCCCACTCACCCACCCTGAGTCCACAACCACACCAAACCTTTGGACACTAAGGGGCAATTTAGCATGGCCAATCCACCTAAACTGTAGATCTTTGGACTGTGGGAGGAAACTGGGCCACCCGGAGGAAACCCACGCAGACATGTGGAGAATGTGAAAACTCCATGCAATGACCCAAGGCTCAAATTGAAACCGGGTCCCTGGCTTTGTAAGGCAGCAGTGCTGATCACTGTGTCACCATGCTGCCCTTGCCCCTGTGATCAAAGCATCTATCCCTTTCTTGATATGGCTGTGCACTACAGATTGCTATCATGGTAAATGCCCTGAGGGTGGCTGATTAGAATCAGGTATCATGCAAGTTTCTTGCTGGTTGAACCTTCACTTCTACAGGAAGAGATGTACCTGTCACTGATGTCGGTCATCCTGCAGCAGATCGCACAGTTGTAAAAGTGTCTCTTGTGTAACATTGATCGTGAAGACAACCATTCTCTGACATATTTGGATGTTCAGGCAAGGAGCCTGAAAAAACAGCTCCCAGTGCAATGGTAGGATGCAGACAAAAAGCCTCAACCTTAACAGCCCGTAACAGCCTCCCGGAACAGGCGCCGGAATGTGGCGACTAGGGGCTTTTCACAGTAACTTCATTTGAAGCCTACTCGTGACAATAAGCGATTTTTATTTTCATTTCATTTCATTCACCTGCATTTCTTGGTTCCTCATGATCCCCTCTTCCTCATTTAAAGCAGCTTGTCTATTTAGAACACTGCATGGATTATGAATGTTGCATGCAGTGCGATTTAGATGGCAACAGTCAAGAATAATGAAAAGATGCTTTGACAATAATAAAAATTATAAATGGAGAAAATAGCAGAGATCCCAGAAAAAGTAAGATGGAGCCAAACACAGCAAATTTTGACAATAGTGCAAAAAACCACACAGAACAATAGTAATCTACATTTAAGAAGCCAACTTGAGCAACCCTTCTTAACGCTCTCCATTTTGTCATGAAAATATTGAAGTTACAGGAATAAAACGGCAGCAGCTCTGAGGATACGCCTGGCCAATGATATTTCAAGATACGATAAAGCACTCTGGATTCATTCTTTGGAATACAGTCGCATAATGGTTACATTCGAGGACGTGAAATGAGATCAGATTCCACTATGGTATTTGGGGAATTTAATTCGGGTAATTAACTGAATCTGAATAAAAATCTAATATTATTAATGGTGACCAGGAAAAAAACCATCTAGTTCACCAATGTCCTTCAGGGGAGGATGTCTCTCAACCTTATCCCAGGAATGAATAAAATAGTTAATCACTCTGCACAGGATCATGATACGATGTAAAAAACAAATGCTGCACATTACAATACTGGTTGGCACACCCCTGAGACAAGGTGGACTTCCGCTCTCTGCTGTGGGCTTTCACTGCAGTATAACCACTGCTGATGTTAAGTTCACTTTTTAACACTGAAGTTTCCACTGCACTAACATTTAATTTTAACAACTGAAATGAGTTCATTATTAACCAGGTGGTGTGGAACCATATGAACCAGGTATAATCCTGTCTGTGACAAGTTAGCTGACCTCCAGCAGGGTGGTAATGAGGTTGTAATATTTGCCCTTTGGGAACCATCGCCATTCTCTTTGGCCTTCTGTCATTCAATCGATCCTGTCTTTTATTTCAGACCCTCCTTTAGTGTTTGTCCTACTTCATTGTTCAAAACCTATTACATTTCTAACTTT
Organism: Scyliorhinus canicula; assembly: GCF_902713615.1. Taxonomy (NCBI): domain Eukaryota; kingdom Metazoa; phylum Chordata; class Chondrichthyes; order Carcharhiniformes; family Scyliorhinidae; genus Scyliorhinus; species Scyliorhinus canicula. The sequence goes on from NC_052154.1 coordinate 162,781,573, forward strand.
TCCCAGTTCTGATGCAAGGTCACAGTCCGAAATTCTGGGCGTGATTTAACTAAGTGGGGAACAATGTCCCATAACGAGCACGCTTAGCCATGTTTTTCCCGGTGCTCACAGTGCCGAGAAACACCATGCTATTTAATGGTTAGATCGGGGGCCTCAGTGGGGAATGCATGGCCGAAGCCGCACATCGCCTCGTGATCGGAGCTCCTCAGTGGAGCCAGTTAAAAATGGCGTCCTGATATCTGGAGCTCCTGACGCGACTCCCCCTCCACCCAAGCCCCAACTAACTATGAGGTGGTCACATCACCCCCAACACCAGCACAGGGCACACCCGGACCGATTGCCTCCAAGCTGCCAAGACCCTCGGGACACACCGGCTCGGAGTCGCAGTTCGGTGCAGCGTGTGTTCGACGGGGGGTACGCGGCTTCCCAACCGACAGGGAATCAGGTACTGGGTTCAACTACGAAATACGGTGCTACCGGCTCGCACCGTCCAAGTGGAAGAGGTACGACACACGCACGTGCAAAATGCCAGCTTGGCACCTTGGCGATGAAAACCTTGTACCTTGGCAGTACCCCTGACAGCTGGCAGTGCCACCTGGTCACCTTGGCAGTGCCATTTTGACACCCATGTGCCACTGTCAGGGTGCCAGACTGAAAGGGCTAGGGTGCCCAGCTGACACCAGCAGTGCCAGGGTACCACCCTGCCCAGAGGCAAGCAGCTAGGGGCCTCTGATCTCCGGGAAACCCCCATGAGTGCCGCCCATTTGGGCCCCATTTGTGGAGACCAATACTGAACGGCACTCATCCGAGATCTCATCAGCCCTGGGTGCTTCGGGAAACTGCTAATTGAAGTGAGACAAGCTGTCTCGCTCTAATATGTAGATTTGCCAAAACGTGATCCCGTCCACAAACCTCGCGAGGCGTGGCAAACCGTGTACATTCCAGGTGCGGGGTCTCCTGGTGTCTATCGGCCATGTTGCACCGTGGCGAGCTGCTTGTCAGGCACAACGTGGCCATTTTATCACGTCTGTTAACTCTATTTCTCTCCACAGGCTCCGCCATAACCTGCCGCATACACCCAGCATTTTATGCCTTTATTTCAGCCGTCATACGTAACCCAATTTCAGCCCTAATCTACTTAATCAATAGTTTATAAACTTTCCTGTTGCATCTTACAGCATCTTGTCTTACCAGATGTTTGTAGATTGTGACCCTGAGCACTGGTGCCAATGCCCCATCGATCAAAAGTACTTTCTCCCACATCACTCTTTGAGCCACACGTTTATTTCTCTAATCTACCTATTTGCCAACTGACATGTGGCTCAGGTAAAAAAAACAAAGATTGATGTTCTGCATTTTAGTTTGAACCCTAACTCCTCAAATTCTCTTAGCAGAACATCCTTCCTGGTTCTACCTGTGTCGTTGGATCCAATGAGGATCATTACAACTGGAGTGGGAGGAGGTGGATGTTCAAAGAGACTTGGGTGTACTTGTACAAGTAACGCAGAAAGTTAGCATGCAGGTGTAACAATCAATGAAGAAGGCAGATGACCTGCTGGTCTTTATTGCAAGGATATTGGAATACAAGAATAAAGAAATCTTACTACAATGTTTGTGGTTTTGGCGAGAACACAGGCTGGATTCTCCATAGCCCGGCACCGAAATTGTGATCAGCAATCAGGTGAGGAATGGATTCTGATGCTGGAATTGGTGCCAGTGCTGGTTTGACGCGGCCTGTCATGTTCCGTCCCTTCTAAACTGATGTTATCATGACACGCGCCATGCACCGCGCGCCGTTGGCACGTCATCGGCCAGCCCACCCACGATGCTCCACCCCCGATGGGCCGAGTTCCCGATGGCACTGGCCATGTGTGATCGCAGCGGTCGGGAAAGCGGCATGCCGGCTGCAAACAGTGTCCACAATCGCCACACTTGTCCAGGATCCGTGCTGCTGGCCAGGAGACTTCTGCTAGGGTTGGGGGGACTGGTGGGCAGTGGTCAGGGGGTAGGCTGCCGGGTCGCAGTTGGCAGGTTAGGATTCGAGCACGGCCGCGCAATGTTTTATGATGCGGTCAGTGTCGGTTGTCAGCCCCGCGCATGCACGGTCCGAGACCGGGAATTTCATGCGGTGCCAGCCCCTCATTGGTACCAAAATCGGTGACAGCTTTGTGCCGACTTTCCTGTCGTGAACCTCCTGCGGATTCTCCGTTCGCGCCGGCACTTAGCCTCATAACCGGAGAATCTACATCTGAAATACTGTGTGTCGTTTCGGTCTCTACACTTAAGAAATGAGGAGGTATGGCAAAGGTTTGTTACTTTGGTCCATGGGATGAGGGGGTTTGTCCTATGATGAGATACAAATTAAATTGGTCTTATAATTCCTGGAGTTTAGAAGAATGAGACGTGATCTCATTGAAATCCATAACATTCTGAAAGGGCTCAATGTGCTGGGAGATTGCCTTCACTGGCTGGAGAGTCTAAAACATGGGGGGGAAATTCTCAGCAGAAGGGGCGATCATTTAGGACTCAGATGAGGAGAGAAGAAGGCTAAGAGGAGATATGATAGAGGTGTAAAGGTAACATCTTCACTAGATTTCTACATGACCAAATGCTGTTATGCAGCCTTGGGTGAAAACAGTTACTTATGTCCATGAACGTCGCTGCAGTGTGTATGTAGGTGATGCTTGCTGACATCAGGTAAGCTTCAGATTTAATTGTGCGTTTACCTTCACCGCACATATTACAGAGGTTCCAGAAAACAGCTCAACATCTTGTCAAAAATAACTAGGGATGAGCAATGGCAGCCTTACCTGCAATGTCCATATCCCATGAATGAATACATTAGAAAATTAGGCTTATCCATTTTTTGGTAGGAATGCTGACCTCCTGCTCAAAACTAACAGTAGGATGGAAGAGGCAAGTCATTTTTCAAATGTTTATAAGGTTTGTGCCAGTATTTACAAAGGTTTCCTCGGAGTGTTTCCATATTTGTAGGAGGTCCCCGGGATTTTCAATATTTGCAAAGTGTGCCCACGAGTGTGGCAATATTCCCAGGGGGTCTAATTCTAAAGGAGAATTACTTTCCACACTCTCATATGTGCCTAGCCACTGTTATAACTTCATTAATTTAACACTTCACTTTTTACCTCTATCTGTCAAAATATCAATGCAATTATAGTGCCAGCGTTTGTGAGAAAATTACAGTCACATGCGAACAAGCTCTGGTTAAAAAAAAAAGGTCAAGAGGAAAAGTGCGTTTTCATTTCCTTTACGGTTTCTGAAATCATTGTATAGATTCAGTTCTTTTCAGAATTTTTCATGTTGCATTATCCTGCAGCTGGTGATATGCAAAACGGACCCACTGTAATCCCTCAACTCAAATCATAGTCTATCTGCAAGACTATTAAGTAGCTTCAACTTGGGCTTGAAATTGAATAAAAGCATTTCTATGTCACTTCATCCATTTTTACTAATGGTTAAAGACAGTTTTATCTTTGTGGAAAGTGACTCCAGAGATATTTGATAGTTGCCCAGTTGACAACTTAATACACTGAATGACAATGGCCACTGCCCCATAGGATAACAAAATATGCAGCAATATTGAAAACAAAAATTCCAGTTATTCAGACTGATGGGGACTAAACTGACATAAAATCCAACTTGACAGTTATTGGTGTACAGCAGCCTAATACAATCCTGCTGGGCCAATCCTCCATTGAAACAGCTGCTATCAATATTGTAGGTGCTGCAAACTGTATCTGTTAGTTTGTACTGAGCAATTTTTATTCATTTCTTTTTCAAATACATGCTACCAGCTTATAAATCTTTGAGAATGAGTTGCACATGGAAATAGGCTGAGCTACACAATGCCAAGAGATTCAAATACCAGGCAAAGCAAAAGAGTGAGTTTTTAATAGAAAAACAGGAAGCGCCAGGAAAGCACACAACAGGTCTGGTGGCATCTGAGGAGAGGGAAGCCGAGTAAACATTTTGAGTCTGATATGCCTCTTCACAGTAACTTAAAAGTAGGTTTAAACTTAATCACTCAAACCATAATATAGGGGAATTGGCATCAAGGAGGACAGTATTAACGGATCAGAGACACAGTTAGAACTGTTCCCAGATAGAGAGATAAGTAGTGAGAATGTGGTTAGGTAAAGGTGCAGACTTTATGGGCTGAATGGCCTCCTTCTGCACTGTAGGAATTGTCTAGGGATCCTATGTTTTGACAGAAAAGACTATTGATCATAGTTTTTACTGGAAAATATTTACATTCTTACGTATGGGACACTGGTGAATGATGGTATGATAATAAAACACAAATATCCAGATTTTGTGCAGTTTCCTTGATCACATATGCTATTTATTTATCAATTATAATAATCAAGTCTCGCACATGATGTACACTTCTTGTACGCATTACCCTTCCATCCTGTACAACAATTCTTGAGTTTTGCAACACTATTTACATTAAAGCAACTTGCCATATAACTTTGGTTACCTGGTGACTACTTATTCACATTTCCACCTCCTCCAGATATACTGCAATACACAAATTTGTCTTTCCTCTATCTAACCAACTCTTACCTCTCTCCTGGATCTCCCAATTATTTACTGTGGCGCAGAACTCCCGTTTTCCTTACAGAATTTACTTGCTTTCAAGGCAATTTAAGCTCTATTCGTCCTTTTGCCTTGCTGGTTCCACTGATCTCATTTACATAGGGGCCACTTTCATTCCACTTGCTGCTCCCATGCTACATTTTGCTGCTTAATGCTAAATTCTCCTTCCTTCCCCCAACTTGCCATTCTTCCCTATTCGTGACCATTTCCTATACACTCCTCAACCATTTCCCACCTTTCTCCTTATGTCAATTATCCACTTGCCTGCTTCAAGACCCTGCTTGTGCTTCTTTGTCACCAATGACCATTCAACTACTATGATCATCATGACCTCCCTTTGCTTCTTCACCTGCTACTCTCCCCTTATTCTGCCCCACACTTGTATATTGGAAAAAATCTTTAGTATTGCTGTCCTTCATCGACTGCTGAATCAGTGAAAGATACAACCTTAATATTGATTCTTAAACACTTTTTAAATATTAACTTAGGACATCACTGACTTGACCAACATTTATTGACCATGCCTAATTGCCCTTTAACTAGCACATTCTACAATTCATTGAAAATATTCACAATTTGCTACTGTGCCTAATAATAATGGCAATTAGACACTTTCCAATTCTCCTGCTCCTTTCCATTTACATATCTTAAACATTTTATTCTTCACACTTTGTGGTTTATGAAAGGCATTTAGTTAATGTTTTTGCATATTTACAAAGGCAACTAAATGAGACGCATCAACATTTCTAAATAACAAGATGCAAACTGATTTGTGAATGGTGCCTTAAAAGAAAATATCTTACTGATTACAATTGAATCTGACAGGATAAAAATGCTACAGTATTTTAAACTTTATGTACCAATAAATTTATTTTTCTTTCTATTGCATCATGCTAGAATTTTTCCAATCCCATAGTGCTCCAAACAGTAGCGATAAGCCCAAGTAGAAGGTTGAACTGAAGAATGTAATTTGAAGTTAGGAGGATGGCTTTAGCAATGTCCAATTTAAAGCTGTTGATTGGGCTGGATATTTTCTTTCTCCATTGAGAATCAATTGATGCAACAAGGGGATAGGCAGATGTGACATTATGACAATAAGTATGTATGGAAGAAGCAACAAAGGCGACTCAAATAATGGGGAGTTGCAAAAAGGCTGCTAAAGCCTGTAAGCTGTATTTTCTCCACAAGTGTCGTAAATGCAACATTCACCACTCAACAGATCAGTAAATAAACATTGGAAAATGTTCAATGGCCTGACCAGGGCAGGCAAGGTAACACACCAGCCAAGTCACCTTCTCTGCTTCGGGCACTTATTGCTCTATAGAATTTAGTGGGGAGTGAGAAAATGTGCCAAATCTGCATTAAAAATGCAGAGAGAATTCCCTTTCTTTGGAATAATGGCCTCTTTATCTCATGTGTGCTAACCTCGAAAAAAGATGTCCAAAGAACATTAGTTTGTATGGATATGTTTCTCCATTGGTCATGCAATATTGGTGTTGTGGCAAGGTCAGCATTTATTGCCCATCCCTAACTGCTTTTGTGAAGGTGATGGTGTATCAGTTTCTAGAACCATTGCAATGCAAGATGTAAATCTGTACGAATTAGTAGGGAGTTCAAGATTTTAACCCATGAATAGTACTGTGCAGTTCTTATGTATTTCTTTTGTAAAATACATGCCACCAACTTTGTCATTTTTAGAGTAACTTGCACATAGAAAGAAATTGAACTACACAATGGCAAGTGTTCCATCACTGACGGAATGGCGATACAGTTCCAAGTCAGGATGGTGTGTGACTTGGAGGGGAGCATGCAGGTAGTGATGTCTCCCTGTGCCTTTCTAGGTAGATGAGTTGGGTTTGGGAGGTGCTATTGAAGAAGCTTTCACAAATTGATGCACTGCAAAAATGTGGCAGCAGATACGTTTAACTCCAGAATCCATTGTCCTCATTTGTGGGAGTATTATGGGAGGTCGATTATAAGCATCAAGCATCAAGGGGCTATGCGGAAGCTTCCTTGAAATCTTCTAAAGTTTCAGTAACAGGTGTCCCCACACGAGGGGACATAGCTTTAAATTGAGGGGTGATAGATATAGGACAGATGTCAGAGGCAGTTTCTTTACTCAGAGAGTAGTAGGGGTGTGAAACGCCCTGCCTGCAACCGTAGTAGACTCGCCAACTTTAAGGGCATTTAAGTGGTCACTGGATAGACATATGGATGAAAATGGAATAATGTAGGTCAGATAGTCTTCAGATGGTTTCACAGGTCGGCGCAACATCGAGGGCCGAAGGGCCCGTACTACGCTGTAATGTTCTATGTTCTATTCCGCCCACCCCCTTCCCCACCCACCCCTCTCCTTACCTCCTCCAGAATAACTCCACTAGCCAGTCCATCTAACCTGACAAAGTGACCCAGGACGCAAGCAGTACCCCCTCTGTCACATAATCACAAGCTGCTGTACTTGTGGCATTTGGGGACAAATTAGTCAGCATGTTGTGCAGCAATTTCCAGGCACTTAGGGGGTGAAGGTGACTTATACCGGTGTAGCTTTGCACCATTTGTCTGTAGCTTCAAGACAAGGGGGCTAAAGTGTGCAGTCATTCAGATTGGTTGCTTTAACAGGGTATAGTAAACACATTGCTGAATGTTTTATTCATCTGCAAAGGTGGCTTTCCCCAGCAAAGAACAAGTACCATTGCAAACTGTACCTATTAGTGCAAAATACCCATGGTACCAATTTGAAATTCAAATTATGTACTAAGAAAATGGAATTAGTTTCTCCTCATTAAGCATGCGATTACTAGAGTTTCAATATCTGCTAATCTGTAATGTTAATTGGGAATGAAGGCAAGATCTTAACTCTTTCCAACCCTGGCCTTAAACGTGAAGAAACTGGAACTATAATTTCACATTTCCAAATTTGCACTGTCAGCGAGGCTTGACCGCCAGGAAGCTGTATCAGATATTTGGGTACATGCTGTGTGCCTTCTGAGGAAGAATTTCTTAATTTCTCTCTTGGTGGACGTTGCTTCCTGTTGGGAGCATGGGTGCAGAAAATTACCTGTGTGTCTACAAGTTTAGAACTCTCCCAAAGGTTCCGTCAGTATTTGGCATAATTCATGAAATTCGCATGCACAGAACTGAGACACACATACCAAGATGGTCCTATTTTAATTCCCAATCCGTACTGATCTTACTGATGCTATTTTAGATGAGAGTAGGGGCACTATAATTAAGCTCAGCATCTCAGGGCTATGGAGGGTAAAATTAAATAGGGTTTTCACTTTCGATTGTTAACCTTTGGCACCTATTAGAAAGACTAATTCAGTGAATGTAAGATGAGAACGGGTTCAGGCTCAGCGAGGATGATCCTCTCACAGTCAAGTAGCTTATTGACACTCACTGTCTGAGCTCTCAGAGCAGTCATTTAAGCATGATGCTTGAAGGACACTTGTGCCCATGAAATAATATTACAGCACGAGTCAATCCTTCAGGAGAGGTGGACCCAGTGGGGTGGAGGTCAGCAAGGGGGAAATATAGTACAAAGATGTGGTTTAATGATTACAATATGTCCAGAATTCCCTAAAGGTACTTAAGTGTTGCTGTGTCTAAATTAATAATTCATTAGTTTTATCTGTCAGAGAATTATAACAGTACTTGCCTTATAATTTTATAGTATGCGCATTGAGTTATCCATGATCAAATTCAGCGAAGTTATCTTACAAGGACCTGTAAGGATGTTACACATGCAGGTACCTATGCTGCAGTTAAGCGAAGGCACATTTAGACAGGGATTACGAAGGAGGTGCCCCGCAGAGTGAAGGAAAGGAAGGGTGTGGCATAGACGTCATTTCCCCGCTTACCATTTGCTTTGTAGGCCATACAAAGATACCCTCTTTGCTTTCTGGGTAAAGTCACAAACATAACCTTCTCAAATGAATATAGACGCGTCACATAGTGTTCATATTCAAGCAGTGGTGTCTGCAGTCATGTACAGAATACCTTGGCCTGAACTTTGACCAGTGTTCACCGTCATTGCTCCTCTGAAACTGATCGCAACTTCTGAAATAGGCACGTGCACAGTTAAATACAGAAATCTAGAAGTTGCTGTCCAGAAGGTGTACTGTTCAGCTCCCCAAAAATTGCAATCAGTTAGAAATCACTGAACGGCCGAGAACTTATTTAAGCTCCAACTAGCTCCTTTGTCAGTTTTAACTATTTGAACAAAATGTGTCTATGCTCTTCCTTTATTCTCACATATTTTATTTCTAGAACCTGAACAGGTTTTCTATATCATCTTGCTAACTGGATGCTTGGTGATGGCCCCTTATGATTGTAATTTCCAATTTTTCTCTGCCTACAGAAAGCTGATTGCAAGCTGTAGCACAATGTGACAAACCACCATACATAGAATCATAGAATCTACGGTATGGAGACAGACCCTTCAGCCCAAACTGGCCCGTGCCAACCAAAAAGCCCATCTAAGCTAATCCCATTTGCCTGCATTTGGCCCATATCCCTCAAAACGTTTCCTTTTCTTTTAGAAAACATTTTATTGAGGCATTTATAATTTTGACATTTCAACATATTAACATTCTAAATAACAGAGTGATCCAACACACGCAAAAACCCCACAGTAATATACCCAACTTCCTGCCGCCCTAACTCCTAGCTACCCATACCTTAGATTCCCCACCCCTATTCTTCACTGCCATGCCTCCCCTTTCCACCCCCCCATTCCCCCACTCCCCTTTCCTTAAAGAAGTCAATGAACAGTTGCCACCTCCGAGCGAACCCCTGTATTGAACCCCTGAAGGCAAACTTAATCTTCTCGAGCCTGAGAAACACTGCCATGCCACTAGCCCACACCCCGAGTCCCTCCATCCCAGCAAACTCCGTCTCCAGGTCACCAGGGAGGCAAAGGCCAAAACGTCGGCCTCTCTCCCCTCCCCTGGGCTCACAGATCTTTCGACACTCCAAATATTGGCACCTCTGGACTGGGAATCACCCTCCCTTCCAGGAGCTCTGACATGACATCTGAGAAACCCTGCCAAAATCACCTCAGCTTCGGACACACCCAAAACATGTGTACATGATTCGCCAGACTTCCCCCATACTGCCCACATCTGTCCTCCACCTCCTTAAAAAACCTACTCATCCAGGCCACAGTGATATGAGCCCTGTGAACCACCTTGAACTGGATCAGGCTGAGCCTGGCATACAACGAGGACACATTGAACCTTTTCAGGACCTTCTCCCAAAGCCCAACTTCCAACTCCCCTCCCAACTCGTCCTCCCACGTCCTCTTCACCTCACCAATTGGGACCCCTTCCCACTCCATCAATTCCTTATATATTTCTGAGATCCCCCCCCCCTTCCCAACCCCTGTTTTAGACATCACCTTATCCTGCAGTCCCCTGAGGCGCAGGCGAGGGAAGCTTGGAACCTGCCTCCGGACAAAGTCCCGTACCTGCATGTACCAAAATCCGTTCCCACCCGGCAACTCAAACTCCCCGGCAACTCAAACTCCTCCCCTACCTCCTCCAGGCTCAGGAACCCCTCCTCAATGAAGAGATCTCCAAACCTCTCAATCCCTGCCCGCTGCCATCTCCGAAAACCCCCATCCAGCCCCCCCCCCAGGAGCAAACTGGTGGTTGTCACAGATCAGTGACCACTCCAGTCTCTTGTGCTGTCTCCATTGCCCCCACACTCTCAGAGCTGCCACTACCACTGGGCTTCTGGAGTACTGAGCCGGCGAGAACGGCAGAGGTGCCGTTAACGGAGCCTCCAGACTCGTGCTCTAACAAGATGCCGCCTCCACTCATTCCCACACTGACCCCTCCCCTACTATCCACTTCCTAACCATTGAAATATTAGCTGCCCAGTAGTAGTTAATAAAGATCGGAAGGGCCAAACCTCCATCTCCACACCCCCGTTCAAGAAGGGCCTCGGGGCTTTCCCAGCCCATATAAAATCCGAGATCACCGCGTTCACTTTCCTAAAAAATCCCTTGGGTATAAAGATTGGGAGACACTGAAACACAAATAGCAATCTCGGGAGGACTGTCTGTTGTAAGCTATATTAAGGGTATCGCGGTACCTAGGTGGGATGTACCTTAGACTGTGGTATGGAGTGGTAGAACCTGCCTGCTGGTTCTGCCCAGCAGGCAGAGCATAAGAGTCTGTGTTTCACCCACAGCAGTCATTCTGTACCGGAGCTGCTGGGGTAACTACTTATTCATTAAAGCCTTCAATTGGACTACAATCTCACCTCAGTAGTGATTGATCGTGCATCACTGTCATCTTCACAGTCTGTACCCTCCCCGCCAATGACAGCGGGAGCACGTCCCACATGCGGAAGTCCCCTTTAATTTGCTCAATCACCCTGCCCTATTTAATTTATGAAGCTGATCCGAGTCCCTTGCCACCTGAATCCCCAGATACCTAAAACTCCCTCCCACCACTTTGAACGGCATCTCCCTCAGCCTCCTCTCCTGCCCCCATGCCTGGATCACAAAGACCTCGCTCTTCCTCATGTTTAGTTGGTAACCTGAGAACCGGCCAAATTCCTCCAGTATTCCCATAATTCCTGTAGTCCCCCAAATGGGTTTGTTATATTCAGGAGCAAATCGTCCGCATAGAGCGACACCCCCCCCCCCCCCCCCTCACTATCCCCGCCAAATGCTCGATGACTTTAGTGCCGTTGCCAAAGGCTCTATGGCCAGGGCAAACAATAGTGGGGAGAGTGGGCACCCCTGCCTTGTCCCCCTGTGTGGTAGTCACAACTGATATATATATTCTATATATAGGTGCTTTACGGTAAAGCCCCTGTACTACAGCTACGAGGGTAGATCCCTGCCTGCTGGCTCCGCTGAGTAGGCGGAGTATAAATATGTGTGCTCCCCGTACAGCAGCCATTTTGTCAGCTGCTGTAGGAGGCCACAATCTCAATGTAATAAAGCCTCGATTGCATCCTACTCTCGTCTTTGCGTAATTGATAGTGCATCACCCTACAGAGTCAAATACTCCGACCAGACTTGGTTGGTCCTTACATTCGCCACCTGCGCCTGATAGAGCAACCAGACCCAATCCACGAATCCCTGCCCGAACCCGAACCTTTCCAGGACATCCCACTGGTACCTCCATTTCACACCATCACCTCGACCTCTCGCCTCTCCGCAGGCATCAGTATCACAGAAGCAGTCTAAAATTGGACGTCAGGTGTCATCCCTTCACAAATCCTGTCTGGTACTCCCCTATTACCTCAGGGCCACAATCCTCTATGCATGTGGCCAAGATCTTTGCCAGCAATTTTGCATCCACGTTCGACAGGGAGATTGGCCTATACGACCCACAACTCTCCGGTCCCTTATCCCGCTTCATAATAAGGAAAATCGATGCCTGCGATACTGTTGAGGGAGCAGTCCCAGCTCCTTTGACTCATTAACAGCCTTTACCAGGAGCGGCCCCAGCAACCCAGAAAACGTTTTATAAAACTCAACCGGGTATCCATTGGGTCCTGGGGTTTTACCCGATTGCATCACCCCCAGCCCGTCTATAACCTCCCCAAGCCCAATTGGGGCTCCCAGACCCTCCACCAACTCCTCATCTATCCTCGGGAACGCCAGCCCCTGTGAATTCGCCTCATACCCTCCTCCCCAGCTGGGGGTTCCGATTTATGCAATCTACTGTAGAACTCCTGAAATACATAATTTACCTCCGGCGGTAAATCCACCTTTCCCCCTGTATCCTTTACTTTCCCAATCTCTCTCGCCGCCTCTGTTTCCTCAACTGATGCGCCAACATCCTGCTGGCTTTTTCCCCCCCATGTTCATACACTGCCCCCTTCACACTCCTCAGCTGTCCCTCCGCCTTACCTGTGGACAGGAGCCCCAATTCCATTTGCAGTCTCTGACGCTCCTTCAAATGCCCGTCATCCGGAGACTCCGCGTACCTCCTGTCCACCTGTAAAATCTCGTCTATCAGTCTGTCCAACTTCCCCCACTCAGTCTTCTCCTTATGTGCCCAGATTGAGATGAATTCCCCCCTAACAACCGCCATCAGTGCCTCCCACACCACCCCCGCAGAAACCTTACCCATGGCATTGATCCCTATATATCCCCGAATGGCCTCCCTCACCCGCTCACATATCTCTACCTCCGCTAATAGCCCCACATCTAACCTCCATTGCGGCCGCTGAGCCTTTCCCTTGGTGACTCACAGGCCTACCCAGTGCGGGGCGTGGTCTGACACCACAATTGCTGAATATTCAGCATCCAACACTTCAGCCAGCAGCGTTTTGTCCAACACAAAGAAGTCTATCCGGGAATACATGGGAGTAGAATGAGAACTCCTTACTTCTTGGCCTCCCAAATCTCCACGGATTAACCCACCCATGCACTTCATAAACCCCGGCAGCTCCTTTGCCGAATACTACGGCCATTCCCTCCATCTTCCCACCAATCATAATGTATCTACCCCCTCGGGTCCGCCTCTATCTTACCCACCTCAAAGCCACCATTTATTGACCAGGATTTCCACCACCCTCGTTTTAAAGTCTAATCCCGAATGAAACACCTGCCCAAACAATCCTTTCCTCAACCTAATCTGATTCCCCACCTTCAAATGTGTCTCGTGCAACATGGCCACGTCCGCCTTCAGTTGCCTCAAGTGTGCGAACACATGGGTCCTTTTGACTGGCCCATTCACTCCCCAAATGTTCCACGTGACCAGCCTGGTCGCGGTGCACTGGCCCCCCTCCCCCGCCGATCAACCATAACCTCTCCTAGTCCTAGGCCAGTCTTCGGTCCACGCCCCGCACCTCCCCTAGCCCGCCCTTGGGCAACAACTGGCATCAACCCTCCTCCTGCTCCAATTTGAAAGTCCCCTCCCCGTCAGCAGACTAGCGCCCCCCCCCAATCCCCCCTCCCCCTCCACCACACCCCCACACCAGTCTTCAGTTCAACCCCCACTTTGCTTCCACGAACTAGCCATCCCAGCTAGCTTGGCAGCCCCCGCCCATGGCGCCTAACATCTTACCCCACACTGGTTCCCCTCCTCCGTGCTCTTAGTGCAAACACTCGAAACAAAGGCAAGAAGCAAAAGCAAACAAACAATCCCTCCCAAGGTCCGAGCACAAAGGCCTACCCCGCCTCCTTTTACAAAATACTATATACCAGCATAACCCCAAACCGAGCCAAAAAAAACCCAGCAAGAAACAAACAAAATCCCCGAAATGAGTCCTACCAGCCCAAATCCAAAGTTTTACAAAACATAGTTCCGTTCTCCTCAGTCAAAGTTCAAGATCCTCCTTCTCCTGTAAGTCTATTCTCCTTCATAAAGTCCGCAGCCTCCTCCTCCAAGCCTAAGTCCCACTCCTGGCCCCCAAAGTTCACCCATAGACGGGGCGGGTACAGGAGTCCAAACTTTATGCCCTTCTTGTCCAGGGCAGACTTGACCTTATCAAAGCTCACAATCCTCTTTGTGAGCTCTGCTCCCAGGTCCTGATACACCCAGATCTCAACATCCTCCCACGTACATCGCCTCATCTGCCTGGCCCACCTCAATGCGTTCCTTGTCCAGGAACCACCATCCCCCTCGGTGGCATACCTCCCTGGGACTTGCGCATCAGTGTCCTGTGGGCCCGATCCACCTCCAGCGCCAATCAAATGCACATTCCCCAAGCAGCTTCACCAGCATCTTCCCCACATACGGACCAGCATCCGATCCTTCGATTCCCTCCGACATTCCCATGATCCGAATGTTCTGCCTTCGAGAATGATTTTCCAGATCCTCCACTTTCTCCAGCAGCCTCTTCTACTGGTCACGAGCATCCCAATCTCTGCTGCCATCAAGGTGGACTGGTCCTCCTGCTCCCCCGCCAGCTCCTCCAACCTCTGGATCATCTGACCCTGGGCCGCCAGTTTCACCTCCACGCGGTCAACCGCTGCCTTGATCAAGTCCACCGCCCGGGTCAGGTCCTCCGCACTCTCCTTCTATTGTTGGGTGAACTTCTCATTTAAGAATCTCACCAACTGGTCCATCGACCACTGAGCTAACGGGGTCCGACCCAGTTCGTCCGCCATCCCGAAGCGTATTATCCACTCCACACTCGCCACCATCGCCTGATTCGTTCTTTTCCAATGACTCTGGGCCGCAGTTCCATAAACTGAGCGTCGCTTTCTTCTGTTCTTGCTTCTACACCCTTTCTCTACAAAATTTCTCCAACAATCCGGCATAAAAGCCACAAAAAGACCACCATGAGCGGGAGGTGCCAAATGTGCGACTGCTCACTCCATGGTCACCCCGGAAGTCCCTCGAAACCTTTCCTATCCATGTACCTGTCCAAATGCCTTTTAACTGTTGACAGAGAAGCGCACCACCTCCATACTCCCAGAATGCCTTGATCCATTGCAATTTGCATACCGCCGTAACCGGTCCACAGCAGACGCCATCTCCCTGGCCCTACACTCATCCCGAGAGCATTTTGACAACAAGGACTCCTACATCAGACTCCTATTTATTGACTACAGCTCCACCTTCGACACCATAATCCCAGCCAAGCTCATATCAAAGCTCCAAAACCTTGGACTTGGCTCCTCACTCTGCAACTGGACCCTCAACTTTCTGACCCACAGACCACAATCAGTAAGAATAAACAACAACACCTCCTCCACAATAATCTCAATACCGGGGCCCCGCAAGGCTGCGTACTTAGCACCCTACTATACTCCCTGTACACACACGACTGCGTGGCAAAATTTGGTTCTAACTCCATCTACAAGTTTTTTTTGTGAATTTAGAGATTAAGGGGCAATTTAGCTTGGCCAATCCTCCTAACCAGCACATCTTTTGGGTTGTGGGAGTTAAATCCACGCAGACAAGGGGAGAATGTGCAAATTCCACACGGACAGTGACCCGGGGTTGGGATTCAAACCCACGTCCTCAGACCATCTACAAGTTTGCTGACGATACGACCGTAGTGGGCCGGATCTCGAATAACGACGAGTCAGAATACATGAGGGAGATAAAGAACCTAGTGAAGTGGTGCAGCGACAACAATCTATCCCTCAATGCCAGCAAAGCTAAAGAGCTGGTCATTGACTTCCCCGCTGTTACCAGACTCCTAAACGACCCTCTTATGGACTGACCTCATGAACACGACACCCATGTATGCTTCACCCGATGCCAGTGTTTATCTGGTTATATTGTGTACCTTGTGTTGCCTTATTATGTATTTTCTGTTATTTCTTTTTCTAGTCATGTACTTAATGATCTGTTGAGCTGCTCACAGAAAAATACTTTTCACTGTTCCTCGGTACATGTGACAATAAACAAATCCAATCCAATCCAATCTCCCTGCTTCAACCACTTGGTCCGGCAGCTGATTCCACATACGTACCACCTTCTGTGTAAAAACGTTGCTCCTCAGGTTCCCATTAATTCTTTCCCCTCTCAACTTAGACCTATGTGCTCTAGTTCTCGATTCCCCAATCCTGGGAAAAATACGGAGGGCATTCACCCTATACATGCCTCTCATGATCTTACACACCTCTATAAGATCACGCCTCAGTCACATACCCTCGAAAGAAAAAAGTCCAATCTCTCCCTATAGCTCAGTCCCTCGAGCCCTGGCAACACCCTTGTAAATTCGATACAATGCGACGATCAGAAGCTTGCCTTGTGAAATCAGTGCACGCTCAAATACTAAAATAACCCTGTGTAAATCAATTCAAGTCCCTTCAATCCACTGAAATTAAACAGACATAGTTACTGCACGGTTCTGAGTTTAATCAGATGATGGCATGAATATTTCAAAGGAGCTGCTGACGTAAATAAAAGTGAACGTTTTAACTGATAAAACTATCATCCAAGAAAGGCTTAAGAAGTAATCATTTTATGCTGCCTATAGGATCCTTTTAGTTTCCCTGCCACAAACCCCCCCCCCCCCACCCCTCCCCTCCCCACCACCCACCCTGCATCACCCCAGCCACCATTCCAGAAGTGAAAAATGACCCATAATTGCTCTTTACCCAATACCTGCCCCCACAACTGACCTTTTAATCTACAGCCTGTTTCACTTAACCTCCCACTAGTTTTCATCTGGTACATTTTATTTTCCTCTATTTTGATTACTTTTGTTCATCAAAAGTACTTTTTACTCCACACAATAGACTTGCCAGCAAAGTCGAAACCCATGGAATAAAAGGCACAATGGCAGCATGGATACAAAATTGACACGGTGACAGGAAATGGGGGCAAAATTCTCCCATCCGGGACTAAGTCCCATGGCAGGGGCCAGGACAGGGAATGTTTCTCGCTACAGAGGTCAACAGGAAGCCATGTCGTCCGGCCTCGATTTCATTAATTATGCATCCGGGAATTTAATATTCTGGAGCAGGCCTGGATGGTAGGCGTCCCATCATCATATCCGGGTGCCGTATCCAAAATGCACCCGGCATTACCGTCCCACCGTTGAAGAAAGAAGTAGGACCACCTGAAAAAGAAGATGGATCTCCAGAAAAGCTCTGAGGCCGGAAGATGGTCCTCCTCGATGACACTGAATCTGCAAGATCCACCTGATAGCCGCCCCCCCACCGACTGCTGCGGGGCTCCAGGGTCCAAGGTCACTGCCAGCTTCCATCCCGAACCCCGGAGACTGCCCCAGGCATTGTGCAGGTAAGCCCCAAATCCTACACTCACGTTGTTCCAGATGTTTTCTGGATCGGCATGTTTTCCCGTTAGTGTCACGGAGAACCAGGCATGGGTTGAATATTCCAGTCAGATCTTGATCTACATTCCGTTAGCAGGACGCAAACCCGTTCCACGCCGGCCACCAGCAGGTTTCCTCAATCCAGCGTGGTAGGCGCCAGTGGAATTTCATGCCAGGGTAATACTGGTTTTTGGGCCATTCTGCTAAATTCTTCCATGTCCCACCCTCCATTCAACCCTCTGGTGTGGGCACGGGAGAATTCTGCCCTGAGTAGTGGCGAACAGTTGTTCAGTCTGAAGGAAGATATACAGTGAATTTCCTGAGGGTCCAACTTGGTACTAGAACATCTGCTTTTTTGGACAATTATTAATGACCTTAACGTGGGTGTGTAGGGCAGAATTGCAAACTTTGCAGTTGACACATCACCTGGAAGTATTATGTACTGTGAGGAGGATAGTGACAGATTTCAAGAGGGGCTAGATAGGCTGGTAGAATGGGCCATTTGTCATTTGTTCTTAAAGTTTCTACGGCCCGAGCATATTCTCCCTCCTTTCAGTTCTGACGAAGAGTCCATGACTCCTAACATTAACTCTGATTCTTTCCACATTGATGCTGGCCGACCTGCTGAGTTTTATCTGCATTCTCTGTTCTTGTTTCAGATTCCAGCATCCACAGTACTTTGCTTATTTTAGGGTAGAATGGGCAGTCTGGTGGCAGATGAAATTTAACGAAGAGTGTGGGTGATACATTTAAGAACAATGTGAAGCAATAAAAAATGACGGGCACGATTCTAAAGAAGGCACAGAAGCACAGAGAGCTGTGGGTATATGCACACAAAACTTTGAAGGTGGCAGGTTATGCTGTGAAAGTAATTAAAAAAGATCTTGGGATTTATGAAGTGCATCGAGTACAAAAGCAAGGAAGTTATGGTGCATCCGTATAAAGCATTGGGTGGGATTTTCCAGTTTCCCAGCTGTGTGTTTTGTGGCTGTTTGCAATTGGCGGGATTCTATCTTCCTGCTGCTTGTCAATGGGATTTCCAATTGTCACCACTCCACTCGGCTGCGGAACCCACTGGCAGGTGTACACTCCTAGCGCAAACTTTCGGCCACTGGTTCTGCCTCAACTGGACGAGTGTGTCCAATTCTGGGTAACGCAATTTAGTAAGGATGTGAAGGCTTCAGGGAAGGTGCAGAAAAGATTCACAAGACTGAACCTTTGGTGGATAGATTAGTGAAGCTGGGATTATTCGCCTTAAAGAAGAGAAGTTTCAGAGGGAAGTGATAGAGGTCAAAATCTAAACAGAATAGATAGAGGACTGTTTGCATTGGCAGAAAGATTGCGAACCAGTGGTCAATGACTTTAAGATGATTGGCAAAAGAATGACTGGCACCACGAAGATACACGTCTTTATGCAGCATTTCGTTAGCATCTGGAATGCATGGCCTGAGGGTTTGAGAATGGGATAAGCACATGAAGAGTAAAAAGATATGCAGGGCAAAGGGGAGGTATTGGAACTAGCTGAGTTGCTCTTGCAAAGAGCAAGCCGGGACACAATGCAATGATTTAAATGAAGTTTGCACAATGTGTGAACAATTCTGCAAAGTATTAGAAATAACTACAAATTAGGCTGCTGAAAAATGTCCCCAGGAATGGTTAGAATGCTTAATGCAATTGCTTTGTTTCTTAATGCTACTAAGGCACTCACCCATTAAAAATGGGTTAATGCTTCTGTTAAAACAGCTGAAAAAGAAATTTTGTATGAATGCATTAAAAAGCACTTTAATCTTTAAAGAGTTGTATTTCAAGGGAAAAACAATTGATTTTGCTCCTACCTCACATGTGATGTTGGCATAGGCAGGCTGGTATTCAGCAAAGTCAGGTACTTGGAGAGAGTCTTCCAAAGGACAGGTTCCATCGGATAGCAATTATCAGTTTGAACAGAATGAAAGTGGGCCATTTCCTTGGCTACAAGCCTATGGAGGACAAAATAAAATAGATGTGTTATTCATTTAAATATCATTGCTATATTAGTAGTGCATTATTACTGTTGCAAATTATGTTTCCATCTACTAAATCTTTCACATTATGTATTTTTTCCAAATCAGAAAGTGAAATACTCAGCAGGTCGGACAGCATCAGTGGAGAGAGAAACAGAGTTAACATTTTGAGTTGAAAGTGACTTTCCATTAGAACTCCAAAGAGTCACATTTGACTTGAGATGTTGGGCGGAATTCTCCCATCTGGGGTTAAGTCCTGCAGCAGGGGTGGGAACGTGGCAGGTTTCCCGCTGCAGAGACCGGCGGGAAACCACAGCAAATCTTCTGGCCCCGACCTTATTAGTTATGCACTCGGGGTTTAACGCCACATTCCGCGGTGGGGCGAGCTTGATGGCATGAATCCCGCCATCATGCCTGGGTGCCAGATTGAAAAGACGACCAACATCACTGACCCACCATTGAAGACAGATGATGGGCTTCCTGGAAAGGAAGACGGATCTCCAGGAACACTCTGAGGCTGGAAGATGGACCTCCTCAATGACACAGAAGCTGGTGGATCCACCAGGTAGCTGTTCCCCTCAACCAATGCTGTAATGTTCTGGGGTCCAGGGTTGTTGGTGGCCTCTATTCAAACTCCAGAGGTAACCCCAGGCAATGTGCAGGTGAGATCCCCCCTTCTGAACACCAGGTAGTTGCAGATGTATTCTGGGCCGGCGTGATTTCCCGCTGACATCGCGGAGAATTGGGAGTGGGGGGAGTTAGACCTTCATCTGCATCCCATTAGTGAGATGCAAATCACTTTCAAGCCAACCTCCAGTCAGTTTCCCAAACTGCATGGTGGGCACCAGCGGACGATCCTGCCGGAAATTCACACCGGGGTGAAACCAATCTTTGCAATACCACTGAATTCCCTCCCCTGCTCGCCATTGAATCCATCAGCAGGACCATGGGAGAATTCTGTCCATTAACTTTATTTTTCTCTCTCCACAGAAGCTGCTATACCTGCTAAGTATTTTCCAGCACTTCATATTTTCATTTCAGATTTCCAGCATCTGTAGGTTTTTGTTTGCGTACATATATAAGTACTTCTTTGGATTTTGTCTGTAATGAAAAAGCTTTAAAATACATTTTCAGGTCTATCTGATGGATCTTTACTGTAAATCAACAGATAATGATGAACCAGAACCAAACCATAATACAGTCTGCGTTGGAAAATTTGTGTGCAGCAATAGCTCCACAGTTTAAGATGGATTGCAGAGCTTAGGAACGAAATTTGGGGCTTTAGAGAAGGTACAACACAGATTTACTGGGAAACTGCCCAACATGAGGAAATATAAATACGAAGGAAAAAAATGATAATTTGTGACTTCTTTCATTAGTGCAGAACAGATTGCGGGATGATATGAAAGAACTGTTAAAATTATGAAAAGATGTGACATGGAAGCAGATTGCTTTGGCAGCTGAGGGATCAATACTGGATAGATTCAAGATTGAAAGTTAGAGATTTTCGACACGGGGCAGGACAAATTTCTTTACACAGAGCATTAATTGAGAGTCATGGAATTTACCTCTGGAATTAATGGTGGAGCCAGAACTACGGCCAGGGTTTTCCAGTCCCGCCAGTGGAGGGAATTGGCACGGGCGGGACCTGAAAATTTGGAGAGCAGCCAAAAGTCCGTTGACTTTGAGTGGGAATTTTTGATCCTGCCCGTGATGTGGTCAGAAAGTCCCTGTCAACATTCAAGATTAGGTTGTGGAGGTGGATGAAGGATTGAAGCAATATGGGAACAGGATGGGTAAATATGATTGGTTGCATGGAGGGTAAATGCCTTTAGTGGCCACTTCCATGTAGTAACTTCCATGCGCAGCCTTGCAATGCACATTATTCCTAAACCTTTTGTACCCTGTCTGTTAACCTCCTTTTTAGGTTGCTAACAGAACTCTTCTGGATTACCTTATCAAACATTTTCTTCAGATCTATATACACGGCATCTACAGCATTTACTTTATTTATCCAACCACTTCTGTGAAAGAGCATACTCTGATTAAATCATGCACCTTTCAATGCTAACAATTGTTCATAGCAGCTCCTCGCCTAAACTAGGCGACTGTTACCTAGATGTTTTTTGCCACATTGAATAGAAGTGCTACATTGTACCCTTGGGTCTGTCCATGGTATAATGTGCAGATGCAAGTTGGTTCTGATCCCAGTTTTTCTGTCCATCTCCACTGTGCTTTCCTTAAATAGACGAAGATACACATCATCAGAGGCCAGGGTTTTACCCATCTTGAGTTCTGCTAATCTAGTCAGAACTAACTCATTCTCTGCAGTTATCTTGAGCATTTGCTCCACTTTCTCCTCCGGTGCGCCTTCTCCCCGTTCCCATCCTGAAGTTATTGGTTGAAATCAGTGGTACAGTATTAACAATGAAGACATTGAACTGCATTTCCCTTCCCTGCTATGTTGAGGAAGGCACTAACCTACTCATTTTAAACCAATTAGTAGACAGACTCAGTACATGTAAACCTATCATTTGAAGGATTTCATCCCAAGTAAAGCAAGTTGGGTTATTGGTACAGAGACAATATTTTCTCACCGATATCTCTTTCAAGTGGCCATTGCTTATTTGCAAGTACAGTGAATACAGTGGAGTGAATACAGTCAGAGCCACACATTATCCAAGACCACCCAGCATCAACACAAGTCCACCTTCCATCCGAGTCACTAGTTTGTGATCAGGATTCCAAAAGCTAAGATCAATTGGATAATTTCAGTTCAAACCACTCAGCTGAAAGCTTACAAGATCGGATTGGTCATCCATTTTATAACCCAATAACTTCACTGTGCAGTTACACAAATAGAATTATAGAATCACTACGGTGCAGTAAGAGGCCATTCGGCCCATCGGGTCTGCACCAACCCTCCAAAAGAGCAGCCTAACTAGGCCCATGACCCACTTTATCCCTATAACCCAGTAACCCCTCCTAACCTTTTGGATAATAATGGGCAATTTAACATGGCCAATCCACCTAACCTGCACATCTTTGTGTGGATGAAACCGGAGCATCCGGAGGAATCCCACGCAGACACGGAGAGAATGTACAAACTCTGCACAGACAATGACGCAAGGGTGGAATTGAACCCGGGTCCCTGGCACTGGGAGGCAGCAGTGTTAACCACTGTGTCACCGTGCCGGCACATCAGGTGGGTGTTAAACTGGCGGTAGAGCAGAGCCTGCCAGGTTTTTCCTGAGCAGGTTAGGTTAACATTATCCATTGATTGTTGTGCCTCTATAATCTCCTCAGAATAGTCTATCTAACTAGATAGATAACATCACTGAGCGACTCAGCGGTGCACTTCTTGACAGCTCTCAGTAGAGCTAATTGGAATGCTAAGATAAACCTAGACCTCTGTTGGGTGTGGAGTGGTGCCAAATATCCACTTCTGGGAGGTGCATCCAGATCCTGCCAAATGTCATGTGATAGGTATGAAGACCGATTTGAAATGGTAACCTTGTTGTGATGATATCACATTGAATTTGTTCAACCAAACCGGAGCGGCTGAAACTAATCCTGACACCATATTATGATACCATAATAGATGAGAGAGCAAGATTGAGTTATGCCGCTAGGCAGTGATAGCAATATTGTCAAATAATGAATTGTTTCAGCAGAAGTAAACCCTTCGCTGAGTCAAAAGAAGGGCACATAGTACAGCAAACCAAATTGGCTAACTGGCCATGACTAAAGACAAACTGGGTAAAGCATAAACATTATTACTGGGTAAAAAATCAACACAGCAGATCAAGGATAGTTATCAAATTCAGTTGATGGCAACGAAGAATGCTAACAGAACCGTCAAATGACTCTGAAGAAGGCAGCCAGCCTAAGCACATTGAAAGAATCCTCAGGGCAAATTAAGTTTGTGTTGCAAGATACGGCAGAGATTTTAAATGGCTAATTTGCATCATGACTAAAGATTGTGCTTGGTTACCAGTAGTGTCACGACACTCTGTGTTTGTGCGCGGTCAATTCCAGCCCCACAGACCCCAGAGTACCAGCACAAGTGAATAATATAATAACTCAAATAAGGGACGGGATTCTCTGTTCCCCAATGCCGATTTCATAATCTGTTTAAAAAAGGAGGTAGGCAGAAAGCAGGAAATTATAGGCCAGTGAGCTTAACTTCGGTAGTAGGGAAGATGCTGGAATCTATCATCAAGGAAGAAATAGCGAGGCATCTGGATAGAAATTGTCCCATTGGGCAGACGCAGCATGGGTTCATAAAGGGCAGGTCATGCCTAACTAATTTAGTGGAATTTTTTGAGGACATTACCAGTGCAGTAGATAACGGGGAGCCGATGGATGTGGTATATCTGGATTTCCAGAAAGCCTTTGACAAGGTGCCACACAAAAGGTTGCTGCATAAGATAAAGATGCATGGCATTAAGGGTAAAGTAGTAGCATGGATAGAGGATTGGTTAATTAATAGAAAGCAAAGAGTGGGGATTAATGGGTGTTTCTCTGGTTGGCAATCAGTAGCTAGTGGTGTCCCTCAGGGATCCGTGTTGGGCCCACAATTGTTCACAATTTACATAGATGATTTGGAGTTGGGGACCAAGGGCAATGTGTCCAAGTTTGCAGATGACACTAAGATAAGTGGTAAAGCGAAAAGTGCAGAGGATACTGGAAGTCTGCAGAGGGATTTGGATAGGTTAAGTGAATGGGCTAGGGTCTGGCAGATGGAATACAATGTTGACAAATGTGAGGTTATCCATTTTGGTAGGAATAACAGCAAACGGGATTATTATTTAAATGATAAAATATTAAAGCATGCCGCTGTGCAGAGAGACTTGGGTGTGCTAGTGCATGAGTCACAGAAGGTTGGCTTACAGGTGCAACGGGTGATTAAGGAGGCAAATGGAATTTTGTCCTTCATTGCTAGAGGGATGGAGTTTAAGACTAGGGAGGTTATGTTGCAATTGTATAAGGTGTTAGTGAGGCCACACCTCGAGTATTATGTTCAGTTTTGGTCTCCTTACTTGAGAAAGGACGTACTGGCACTGGAGGGTGTGCAGAGGAGATTCACTAGGTTAATCTCAAGCTGAAGGGGTTGGATTATGAGGAGAGGTTGAGTAGACTGGGACTGTACTCGTTGGAATTTAGAAGGATGAGGGGGGGATCTTATAGAAACATTTAAAATTATGAAGGGAATAGATAGGATAGATGCGGGCAGGTTGTTTCCACTGGCGGGTGAAAGCAGAACTAGGGGACATAGCCTCAAAATAAGGGGAAGTAGATTTAGGACTGAGTTTAGGAGGAACTTCTTCACCCAAAGGGTTGTGAATCTATGGAATTCCTTGCCCAGTGAAGCAGTTGAGGCTCCTTCATTACATGTTTTTAAGGTAAAGATAGATAGTTTTTTGAAGAATAAAGGGATTAAGGGTTATGATGTTCGGGCCGGAAGGTGGAGCTGAGTCCACAAAAGATCAGCCATGATCTCATTGAATGGCGGAGCAGGCTCGAGGGGCCAGATGGCCTACTCCTGCTCCTAGTTCTTATGATCCGGCAGAGAATCCCTTTTTACGATGGAATCGAGGGCGGTGCCTGTTTTCGTATGCTCTGCCCCTTCCAAAACAGCGTCATCGAGGAACGTCACCTCAAGGCCCTCCCCCGATGCTCCGCCCCCGATGGGCCGAGCTCCCGACCGCGCGGTTGACTCATGGTCTCAGCGGTCGGGAACCCGGCGCGACGGCTGCGGACTGTGTCCAGCACCGCCACAATTGGGCGGGTGCCATGCTGTTGGCTGGGCAGGCTTCGGTGAGGGCTGGGGGGACTGGTGGGGGGGGGGGGGGGGGTCCAAGGGGGCACTATCTGGCAGGTTGGGTCCGCACACAGCCGGCACCATGTTGTACGGCGCGACTGTGCAGGTCGTTGCCGTGCGCATGAGCGGCCACAGACCCAGCAATTCTTCGGCGTTTTGGTCGTGGAGGCCGGGCATTGTATGTGGCTTGGCTGCTAGCCTCTTACTGGTCGGAGGATCGGTGCTGGGGCGGCCGATTTTTCCCCAAGTAAACCGCCTCCGGACATAGCCTCCAAATCGAAGAATCCAGTCCAAGGCTTCTGAAATCTTTGGTCCATACAGGCACCAGGCGGGATTCTCTGTCCAGCGACACCGGAATCGTGAAATGTAATAAGCTGAAAATCATGGCAGCTGTCGGGCACGGAGTGCCTCGACTCCACAGTGGCATCAATGTATTCTACTCCGCATGTACAGTAAACGCCATTGGCATATCATTAACGTGCCCAATCCGGTGTGCTCTGAGGCCTGCGCGATGCTCTGCCTCTGTCAGGAGGAATTACAGATGGCGAGGTTAGGTTCACTTGTGGTTTTACAAAATTGGGGACAGGCACCATTGCTACTGAGGGAGAGAGGAGGTAGGTCATGTTCCCAGAGATTGACTGTGGGCTGCTGGTCCAGCCGCTGGCCGGGCTGGCTATGGGAGGGGGTGGTGGGGGGAATCTGCCAGGGCCTTGAGGGGGGGGGGGGGGAGTAGTGGGGGCAACCAGAGGATGGAGCGTTACGTTAGGTTGAACCCCCGGGACTGGGTTGCCCAGGGACAGACCGCCATTGCTGCAGCCTGCAAGACAGCCATCGTGCTGCACACCTGACCATGGCCCATGGTTGTCCACAGTGACACCGGCTATATGGATGCCCCCACCCCACCAACACCACACTCCACCCACCTCCACCCCACAAATCCCCCCACAGCCAGGCACTACCCACCAACAGGGCAGCACGTGGCACACCCAAGGGGTCACCAGACCGAGAATGCCGTCGAAGACTCGGATGAGTAGGGGAACAGTGCAACATATCTGCAGGATCATGGTGCACCTGGAACTATGAGGGTATGGGGAGGACACGTACTCCCGGTGTCAAGGTGATGGCCGCCCTGAACATTTATGTCACGGAATCCTTCCAGACGCCCAATGGGGAACTGTCTGGCATCTCACAGAACTTAGTGCACGGGAGCATCTGTGCCATCACGGAGGCCATGTGTCCAGGGTTTGCATAATACATCCTCATTGGGCGTGATGCAGGTAATGATGTTTGAATGAGCCATGAGGCTCATCTGAATATGCACGGCTGAGTTAAGTCCGCATTCCCCCAGCTCCCAGGAGTCACCGGCGAGGCCTCCGGCGAGGCCTCACCCAGGTACCGATTAGTACTGGTCTCCTCAGGCAGACACTAGGCAGAATGGCCAGGTCTCTGAAGCCATTGGAACCCCGTGCATCTTCGAGGATAAGGCAATGCAATGTTTCCACCTCCCCCTCCGCACCCAGTCCCCATTTGGAAATACTAATTCGGGCCCATGAGACTTACACCTAAGAGGGATGGAGCATCGCGGCGGGGTTTGTCCAAGCTGTTTATGAAATTTAAATTGAAAGTGAAGGTTTTCCATGGATCCGCGGCGGGGTGGGGGCGCAAACTTCGATATTGCCGCCAGCGAGAGACCAGAGCGTGGCCTCAGAATCAGAGCCGGGTGCAAAAAGGATTTTTTCCATATTGTGCCATTCACCTATCGTGATTCTCGCTTCCGGCATTGCGAAGCGAATATTCCAACTCCTAAAGAATGTCCTGCTGCTGCAGAACGGGAAGGAAGCCAACACTAATAGAACTTTAGTGAAGACTCCACATTCCCATAATTCCAGCCAGTGGCACTGCTCACTGGGGATGACTGTTGCCAAATGATGGACATGTATCCCATGGCTTTCAATCCATCAATTGTGAGGAGATGGAAAACCAAGGCCTTTGCACACATACCTTTCCTTACTCCCTGATGGAAGTTTGGGAGCATGGATTTAGCCTTCAAGTCCTGGCAAAGAGTCAGTACCTGCAAGGGAGGAGGAGTGAAAAAATTTTTGCGGAAGAAAGTGGAGGGGGACAAGAAAAGGCAGGATTTATGTGGTAGAACCCTGTTGTTTTACTTTTACACAGAAAGGGGAAAAAAAAGTATTTTTTATCTCCCCACCTCAAAAGAAGAATACAAGAAGGAGTCTTGGATCCTGAGAGTGTACACTTTATATAGTAGCATGAGTGGATGAAGGATAACTACCATAAACACTTGTGACCTCTAGCCCTTCTTTCAAAGTAAACTTTTCAAGACCCCTTTTATAGCAATAACTTTTTTTTTTGAACAAAATACATTAAAAGTGTTCTGTTCTGTCTCATTGCAAGAATCCATGGTTTTACTGAATCTCTGAAAAATGAAAGAGTGCTCATAACCCCAGTCCTTTCATTTCCAGAGCTTTTAGGGTTAGCCGGGTTTAAAGGAAACACATTAATAATAATTGTTGATTTACAGGAAAAGAATATTAACCAAATGTCCATTTAACCTTTTAAGAACATCACTAACATTATTGCACTGGGAAATAAATAACAGTTGGTGTCTCATCCAACATTAATACCTGTAGTAAAACAATGATTAATGAACAGAAACATGCATGGATCTTCTTGGACATTACAAAGTTACATCTTCCCTCTCCCCGCATCCATATCAGCTGCAGCATCACTGCAAAATGAATTATAGCCTGAACAGGCAAACATGAGTATGGCACTGTGAACTCCACTCAGACATAAACAAAACACCTTAAAATTTATCGACAGGAATTTATTAACTTTCAATGATTGTGTTGCAATTTTCCGAACAGTTTTGATTTGTGTGATTAGAGTTAATCTTATTAAGGTTACATTACTCAGATGCAGCTGTGTCATTCATGACATCACCCTCACTCACTGAAATCTTATATTCTTCAGATTCTGTTACGCCTCCTGACATTCTTTTTTTTCCCAATTAAGGGACAATTTTAGCATGACCATTCCAACTACTATGCACATCTTTGGGCTGTGGGGGTGAGAGTGTGCAAACCACACATGGACAGTGACCCGGGGCTGGGATCGAACCCGGACCCTCGGCGTCATGAGGCAGCAGTGCTAACCACTGCGCCACCATGCCGCCCACGCCTTCTTACATTCTGCCTTATTTCTTGTGTGGAGTACTTGTGACTCCTTCAAAGGAGCGGCACGGTGGCACAGTGGTTATCAGTGCTGCCTCACAGCGCCATGTTCCCAGGTTGAATTCCAGCCTCGGATGACTGTGTGGAGTTTGTACATTCTCCCCATGTCTGCGTGGGTTTCCTCCGGGTGCTCCATTTTCCTCCCATAGTCCAAAGATGTGCGGGTTAGGTGGATTGGTCTTGCTAAATTTCCCACAATGTCCAAAGGTTAAGTGGGGTTATGGGGTTACAGGGATAGGGTGGGGGAGTGAGCCCAGTTAAGATGCTCTTTCAGAGGGTCAGTGTAGACTCAATGGGCTGAATGGCCTCCTTTTACACTGTAGAGATTCTATGATACACACCAGCACAGACAATTTGGACTGAATTCCCTATTTTTGTGCTGTGGAATTTCTCACTATCCTGAAAGCAACTATTGATTTACTGTCTTACTCATCATTTCCCTAGGCCTCAAAAAACTCCCTCAGTTTATGCCTTCTTCCACTATCAATGGACTCTTAACATGGTAATGTACCGTGACACAGTACTTTTGTTTTCAAGTCGATGAAACGAAAAGTCACCAAGGTGAATCACTGAAGGGAATGATGTGTGCGGCCAGGTGACTGAACAGTCCAGCTCGAATGGGAAGAGAACAAATACAATTTGTACACAGAATACTGCAAAGGTAAAAATTGCTGGAGTGAGACCAAAGAGGGATTCATAAAAGTGAGCAGATCCCACTATGGTATTGGGGGTAAACATTTGATTCGGAGATCAGCAATGGGAGCTGCAGAAGGAGAGTGGTGAAAAAGTCACACCTGACACTGTCTAATAACAAGTTTTAGATTTATCTCATCTTCACATCTTCTGTGTTTCATTCAGGGGCTCTTCTACACTTTAGTTCTTGATTCTTCATGCCGATTCCTCAACTTTTAGAAGCCTCCGCTTCTCGTGCACCTTCAGGAGGAGGAGCGGAGAAGTGGACCGGTGGGAGATTCTCGCAGGAGTGGAGAGGCGAACCTGTGGCAGCAAAGAGGGGAGCTCCCAAGAATCTGGGAATGCGTTGAATTTGAAAACTGGCTGTGTGGAATTTGGCACGGGATTCTCCTGCTCCCCAGACGCGTGTTTCTCGGCCGTGCACCATTTGTTAGCGATGGGATTCAATCTTCCCGCTGCTTGTCAATGGGATATCCCTTTGTAACCAACCCACGCTGCCACAAAACCCGTTGGCGGGGTGCACTCCTGGCGGGAAAAGTGAATCGCAACGACCAGAGAATTCCGGCCTTTGACTGTGAGGGCTAGGGAGAGAGTCATAGAGTCCGATAACACAGAAAAGTTCCTTTGGCCCATCGCGTCCGCATCGGTCAAAAACAACCACCTATTCTAATCACATTTTCCAGCCTTAGTCCATTGTCTTGTATGCCCTTGGATCGCAAGTGCTCATATAAATACTTCTGAAATGTTCTGAGGGTCTCTGTCTCCACCAACCTTTCAGGCAGCGAGTTCCAAACTCCCACCACCCTCAGGGTAAAAAGGTTTCTCCTTACATCCCCTATAGAACTCCCATCCCTTACCTTAAATCCATGGCCCCTGGTAATTGACCCGTCCACCAAGGGTGAAAGCTTCTTCCTGGCTACTCTATCTATGCCCCTCATAATTTCATACATCTCAATCATGTCCCCCCTCAGTCTCCTCTACTTCAAGGAAAACAATCCAAGCCTACCCAAACCTTTTCATAGCTAAAACCATCCAGCCCATGCAACATCCTGATAAATCTCCTCTGCACCCTTTCCAGTGCCTGTCACATCCCTCCGAAAATGTGATTCCAAAACTGAACACAATTCTCTAACTGTGGCCGAACCAACATTTTATACAGTTCCAGCATAACCTCCCTGCTCTTAAACTCTACGCCCCAGCCAATTACGGCAAGTATACCATATGCATTCTTAACCACTGTATCCACCTGTTCTGCTACCTTAAGGGACCAGCGTACATGGACACCAAGGTCCCGCTGATCCTTGGTACATCCCAGGGTCCGGCTATTCATTGTATATTCCCTTGCCTTGTTTGTCCTGTGTAAGTGCATCACCACACGCTTCTCCGGTGTGAATTCTATTTGTCACTTTTGGCTGTGGGGGCTGGGGAGAGAATCTGACTGCGGGGGCTGGGGAGAGAATGCGGCTGAGGGGGCTGGGGAGAGAATGCGGCTGAGTGGGCTGGGGACAGAATGTGGCCGCGGGGGCTGGGTAGAGATTATGGCTGCGGGGGCTGGGGAGAGAGTATGGCTGCAGGGACTGGGGAGAGAATATGGCTGTGGGCTGTATGCCAAGTGCTCATCCAGGTACTTTTTAAAGGATGTGAGGCAACCCGCCTCTACCTTCGTCAAGGGCAGTTAGGTTTGGGCAATATATTCTGGTGTAGCCAGTGTTGACCACATCACATGAAAGGAAAAAAAAGATGGAGGCCACAGTGCACACAAGGTGACATGAAGTAGGTTTGATTGTTATTGTTCAGATTTTGTTGTGCTTTGATCTATCTCTTCTTAGATTCAGTGGCATAGATTCAGGAAAATCAGTTGCCCCTGTAAGTGGCCTGAGCTGCCTACTCTACTTGAACTAGTGTCAATTCGATTCATATTGAAACACTGTACTTAAACATAACTCAAATCCAATCCGAGTCCAGCAGCCGACTGGCTACGGTATTGGACGAGCAACGTGGAAGTCATAAATTCAAATCCCAGCGTGGCATGTTTTGAAATCAAATTCAATAAACCTGGCCCTTTCTGGATAACACCTGACAATGCCAGGTTGTCACCGAAACCAAATGGTTCACCATTGTCCTAGCTGCTGCAGGGGAATTAACAAAAGTAGAAAAGGCGGGGGGGGGGGGAAATAACCTGCGCTCAGGGATGTGATAACATTCGTTTGCCAACACGTTATTCAGCTGTTGACAAAACGCTGAGAGATCCTCTCCTAAACACAGCTGGATTCGCTTCCGTCTTGCCTTTTCCATTTCCTGAGTGGCTCATTAGCTGTTTGAGAAATGTGAATGTGATCATCGGTACAGATGCATCGGCCAGTTGCTCACCGGAAAGACATGGGGGCACCAATGTGAAACTGGGAGCAAGGGTTAGTCTGATTGACAAACGCAGTGGGCTCTGACTTCATTCCAAAAAAACAGAGAAACGTATGAACTGGAAGCCATTTGTGTTTCCTTCCTTTCCATTTTGAACCAGAATATAAATCGGAAAGGCCGTTCCGATGACACCGTGCGTTCCAGAACCACTGAAATTCCAAATCAATTTGTGACTGCGTTTCAAACCTCTGCATGTTAACTTGTTTTCTTAAGTCTACGATTCAGGATTTGTGGAAAGTTGGCACACAATCTTTTGTTGGCAAGGGCTTCCATGTAAAACTGTAGCAAGATGTGGCAATCTGCGCAGTGGTTTGATCATTTATTGCCAAACATATGTGTAAAAGGGAGAGTGCAATTTACCGCGAGGATGACAATTTGCAGTTTTCAAAACACCATTATTGTTGTTTATCATAAATTTTATTCCATTCTCAGTGGTAAACCAAAGGAATCCAATTGAGTAGAAACTCTGATACAATCATAAAGTGAGCCAACATCCGGTCATAGTTTCCAATTTACAGCACAGAGCACGAACTGAAGAATCACAGTTCAAAACCAAGAATACAATGCATACACTTTTTGGCATGGAGGGCAAAAAGAAGAATAACTGCTCTTTTCTCTCCCGGAAGTTCGTTCGCTAACAAAAAAAATGTACTTTTAAACAAGGTCAGCAAAATAATTTAAAGGTCAACCAAATTGCCCCACCCGGTGACTAAAGCCATGTTCTGTTGTACTTTTATAATCCTCACCATTTTAGAAACTTGAGAACGCATTGTCATTCCCTACTGTAATATTGAAATGGAATTTCAAATGACACAAATTATATTTTAAAATAATACCCACAGAAGCAATAAAAATACTCCATGACACCATCTATATTTTATAATTCTGCAGCCACAGTGCTATATTATATTTCTTGGAACATGGCCACATTCAAGCCTGTGAAAAGGTAAATGTAACATGACAGCGGGGAATTCATAAAAGGAGGTAGTAAGCTTTTGGTTTCATTATAAAAATTGGTGTTTTTTTTAAAATCAGGTATCCAAGTAGCACATAAAATGTCAGAACTTGCAAGTAGATAATGACAAATATCAAACACTAGAATATTTAATTTGCACAAACGCTTTTTGTAGAAAACACTGCATGGTACTCCACTGATAACAATGAACATGTACATACTTCAAAATTGTTGAGTACCTGTTCCACCAGGTAAATTTCTCACTTCCAAGTGTGAAGTGTTAAATTATTTAAAAATGGGGCAGGTTTGATAGATGAAGTTGAGAACGAAGGGCTATTGATACAAGATTAAATTTAATAGATTTGAAACACAGGAAAAGATAAACTTCTTCACACACGCAGTTGTGAGACTTCATAATTTATTTCAAGTGTAAGATGTTGAGGCAAAATGATTCAGCATCAGATGGAATAGGTGGATGAAGGAAAGAGATTGAAAACATATGGGACAACAAGGGTTCAGTTGCCTGCCTTGGGTGGCTGTGTGGAGTTTGATCATTCTCCCCATGTCTGCATGGGTTTCATCCGAGTGCACCCGATTACTCCCACAGTCCAAAGATGTGCAGGTTAGGTGGCGGTGACAGGGGAGTGGGCTTAGGTAGGGTGCTCTTTCAGAGGGTCGGTGCAGTCTAGATGAGCTAAATGGCCTCGTTCTACACTGTAAGAATTCTATGGTTCTATGGAGCCGGGAGGGTCAACATGATTAAAACTATGGGCGGGATTCTCTGATCCTGAGGTTAAGTGTTGACGTGTCGTAACCGCCGTTGCGTTTTACGATGGTGTCAACAGGTCCCCAGGAGAAGTGATCCTGAGCCCTACAGGGGGCCTGCACGGCACTCTAGCGACTCACGCAGCTCCAGCAGCCGATAATGCCGTCAAACGGGCACCGCGGGTCTGCGCATGCGCGCTGTGACTGGCGCGAACTCGCGCATGCGCGCTAGCTTCCTTCCCCGACGCAACATGGCGTAGAGCTACAGGGGCCCGGCGCGAGGTAAAAGAGACCCCCACCAGGAGAAGCCGGCCCGTCAATCAGTAGGCCCTGACCGCGGGCCAGACCACGGTGGAGGCACGGCAGGGTTGGACCCCCCTCCGCCCCGCAGGATGGACGCCGAGGTCCCCACCCCCGGGGTAAGACCACATGTGAATGGCGCCGGCGGGACTCGGCCTATCTCAGCGGCCACTCGGCCCATCCCACGCGGAGAATCGTCGGGGAGACAGCTCTACCGGCGCCACGCCGACGCCAATGGCGACGATTCTCCAGTGACCGAAGAATCGTTGGACCGGCATCGGGGCGGCATCGCGTGAATCGTGTCCAGCCCGGTGATTCTCCAACCCGGCCTGGGTCAGAGAATCCTGCCCAATATGCTTGCATGGAATGGTTTGGCCAAATGGCCTGATTTATAAAGAGGCTATCAAACAAACCGCCTCTGCTGAGTTTGCTCTCACCGTTGCCCATTAAGTTAAACATCCCCCAAATACCTTCCTACAGTAACCTTAAATACACATCTCTCTCTTTTTCCCCACCACCACTCTCTTTCTCTTCTCTCTTCCACATCTTTCACTCACTTTCTCTT
Organism: Scyliorhinus canicula; assembly: GCF_902713615.1. Taxonomy (NCBI): domain Eukaryota; kingdom Metazoa; phylum Chordata; class Chondrichthyes; order Carcharhiniformes; family Scyliorhinidae; genus Scyliorhinus; species Scyliorhinus canicula. The sequence goes on from NC_052154.1 coordinate 162,815,675, forward strand.
CACCCCATCTCTCCCTCTCTTTTTACCTCTTTCTATCAAGCATGTTCCATGAATCCTTTCCAAGCTCATCTCGTACAGGTGACCCACTTTCTCTTCCCTTGACCACATTCACCCTAAACTACTGACCATGAAACTTTCCTGGCTGGCTTCTGAGTGGCTATATCTGGAAGCCAAAAAACTGTAAGGAAACCCAGAGAATAGCGGAACAGCCCTGAAACGGGGTTTGCATCGGACGCTGAACAGAGCTGGCGGGATGCTCCGTTATGCCGGCCGGTCAATGGGGTTTCCCATTGAGGGGCAGCCCCACGCCGTCGGGAAACCTCCGGGCGCTGGCCAAGCGGACAATCACTCCGGCGGAGAATCCTGCCCAAGGTTTTAGTAAAATATTATTAGTTGCAGAAAGGCAGTACGAGAATGTAATGCTTGTTACCTGAAAATGGAAGGCTCCCTGAGCATCCACATGTTTAAGACTGTTCCTCTGATGAATTTGTAGCATATTCCATTCTGAAAAGTACAGTAAAGATCCGGAGCACAGCGGTGAGCGTGAAGAACCTGAAAGCATTCAACCTCATTTCTGCGGTCTACAAAAAGTTCTGTCATGTTACCATATATTCTTACGAGTACAACATCTTCCATAGCTTGGTCCACGTGGCAACCGACAAGCTTGTTTGTGATTCCATCAGTGAAAGTCTGTGGATGGAAAAAGTCGAAGGTCAGTCTTTCTTATTTAAACATTTCTTTTGTTGCCCTCCTTTGATTATTTGAATAAGAAGAAAAGCCAAGGACCCACTTGACACCGACCTCGCAATTTAAGGCCACCTCTGATCACTTGCTTGTGTCGCTCACCAGCAACACCCCCCTTCCAGACCTCAGCGTCCCATCTTCTTTATATGCCACTGGAGGAAAACTGTTCTCCAATTCGCTGATGTCTGAACTTTCGATACCCCAACTGTCTCGCCTTTGGCCCTCCATTTGCCACAACATTTCTGCAGCTATTCATTTGCTCAATTGCACTCACACCTCCACCTTTAATGCCCCAGTAAAACCATTACTCACCCTGGTGGTTCTCCCGGTACAGCCCTCACTCTTCCTCCCTTAAGCATAAGAGGCACAGACGTGAAAGGATTTCGTAGACAAGGTTTAAACCACCAGATCTGGCTGGACCACATTATACGCTATCGAGTTCTACTATCATCTGCTAAAATGACCCATTATTCCAGGTTCACCCTGGAATGTAACTGTAAGCCCCGGTTAATTTTCTTTACTACAAACCATATGCTTAAACCATCCTCCCCAACCCCCTCCTTCCCCAGCTCTGGCAATAAGTGCAAAGAGTTTGTGGACTTCTTTTTCACTAAGATATAATCCATTCAGCTGCATCTGCCACTGCCTTACCTTCTGCGAGGCTACCTGGCCAAATAAATTTTAATATACCCTCTCTGCACTATCCCTGAGCTTGCATCTAGTTTCTCTCCTACCTCCCCTCATGGCCTCTCTCAGCGTGTCTTGTCTATAAGACCCATCTCCAGCTCCCGTGATCCTATTGCAAGTAAACTGTAAATCACTCAACTTCCCCTTCTGGCCCCGGGTTAATGATATTGTAAATGGCTCTCTCTCTTCAGGTGTAATACTTTTCTCCTTTAAACCTCCTGTCAAAAAACTAACCCTTGACTCCCATCGTCCTCACAAACTATCATCCCATTTCCAACCTCCCTTTCCTCTCCAAAGTCCATGAACGTGTTGTTACCTCCAAAGTCCACTCCCACCTTTCCTAGAACTCCACGGTTGAATGCCACCAATCTGCCCCTGCCACAGTACCGAAACCGCTATCACTAATGTCATTGTGACTGTGACAAAAGTAAACTTCCCTGCCTCATCTTTCTCAAGATGTCTGCAGCTTTTGAAACGATTCACCAAACTATCCACTTCCAAACCCTCTCCACTGTCATCCAGCTGGGTTGGACTGCTCTCACTTGGTTCCATTCTGATCTATCGAATCATAGCCAGAGTATCCCATTCAATGGTTTCACTTCCCGCTGTCACACCATTACCTCTGGATCTATCTTTGGCCTTCTCTTATTTCTCATCAACATGCTGTCCCTCATTGACATGATCTGAAGGCATGCCATTAGTTTTCCCATGTATCCGTACATTGGCCAACAAAGAGCCCTACCATCATTTATTTTGATTTCTCCACTGTTGCTACATTATCAGTCTGCTTATCTGACATCCAGAACAGGATGAGTAGAAATGCCTTCCAATTATTATTGAGAAGACTGAAGCCATTGTTTTCAGTCCCTGTTCCGAACTTTGTTCGCTCGCTATTGGCTCCCTCCCTCTCCCTGGCAACACGTTTGTTTGCAACATCGGCGTCACATTTGATTCTGAAATGAGCTTCTGAAGTCATATTCCTGCTAAAATCACCTATTTCTACCTCTGCAACATCGCTCGAGTATTTTATATCTGACTTCACAGTAGGACATACAAAAAGCACCCAAAGAAAAGTAGACAGACAATCAAAGGGAAAAGGGAGGGAGGAACTCAAAACAATTACTATCTCTGGAGAAACAAAACGAAAGAGGACCAAAGGCTAACAAATCTCTTGGATCTGATGCTGTGCATCCGAGGACATTAAAAGAAATGGCTGCATAGATAGAGGATGCATTAGCTGTAATCTTCCAAAATTCACCAGATACTGAAAATAACCATCTGCATCTCCTAATTCGGATGTTCATATATCCCAGCGGATTTGAAAACTGCAAATGTAATACCTCTATTCAGAAAACGAGGGAGATAGAAAGCAGGGAACTGTAGGCCAATTAATTTAACATCTGTCATTGGGAAAATTCTAGAATGCATTATTAAGGAAGTAGTAGTAGCTGGACATTTAGAAAATCATAGTGCAATCAAGCAACATTTACATGATTTTATGAAAGAGAAATCATGTGTGACAAATTTATGAATGTTCTTTGAGGATGTAAAAGGAGGGTGGATAAAGGGGAACCAGTAGATGTAGTACATTTAGATTTTTAAAAGATATTCAGTAAGGTGTCTCATCAAAGGTTACTGGATAAGATAAAAGATAATGGTAACATGGGTAATATGTTCACATAAAAAAAGCATTGCCTAGCGAAACAAAACAAAATTGGGATAAATGGGCTCTTTTCATGTTGACAAAATGTAAATAGTGGTATGTCACAGAGATTAGTGCTGGGGCCTCAAACATTTATGATCTTTATTCATGACTTAGATGAAGGGACCAAATGTATTGCCAAATTTACTGACAATACAACAGGTAGGAAAGTAAGTTGCGAGGAGGATACAAAGAGCCTGTACAAGGATATAGATAGGTTAAATCAATGGACAAAGATTTAGCAGATGGAATATAATGTGGGAAAATGCGAGGTTCTCCACTTTGGCGGGAAGAGCAGAAAAATGGAATATGATTTAAATGGAGACTGCATAATTTTGTTTTTGTTCATGAGATGTGGGCTTTGCAGGCTGGGCAGGCATTTATTGACCATCCCCAATTGAGGGGGCACCTAAGAGTCTACAACGTTGCCGAATGCTACAGTACAGAAGGATTGTGCCCTTGTACATGAATCTCAAAAAGTTAATTTGCAGATACAGCAAGTAATTACAAAAACAAATGAAAAATTGCAAGGGGGTGGAGTATCAAAGTAGAAAAGTCTTGTTACAACAATGCAGGGCATTGGTGAGCCCTCCCCTGCAGTACTGTGGAAAGTTTTATTTTCTTGCGGATTATACTTGCGTTGGAAGAAGTTCAGAGAAGGATTCACTGAGCTGATTCTTGAGATGAAGGCTTGTGCTTTATGAGGAAAGGTTGAGCAGGTTGTGCCTACGTTCGCTGGAGTTTAGAAAAAAATGAGAGGCGATCTTCTGTAAATGTATGAGGCGCTGAGGGGCCTTGGCAGGGCAGATGCTGAGTGGGGGCGCAGTTCTCCGGCCCTAGGGATTCTCTTTTCCCGCCAGCAGTGCACCACTGTCCGTGCGGGTTTCCCAGCGATGTGGGATGGCACCAATGGGAAATCCCATTGATAAACAGCAGGAGTAGAGAATCCCACCACCAGCTAACGGCATGCTGCCAAGAAAGACACGTCTAGGGGACCGGAGAATTCAGCCCAAAGCGTTGCTTCACATTGATGTAGATGAGGAGGAACTTTAACTCTGAGGGAGTCATTAGTTTGAAATGCTATTCCCAGAGAGCAGTGAAGGCTGAGTCATTGAATATATTCAAAGCTGAATTTGATATATTAGTGATCAGCAAGGGATTATAGGGGCAGGCAAGAAAGTGAAGCGAGGGCCATAATCAGGTCAGTCATAGGCTGGGATTCTCCGACCCCGCGCCGGGTCAGAGAATCCCCGGTGGGGCGCGAGAATCATGCCACACCACCCCCCAGTGGCTCGCCGATTTTCCGGCGCCGAATCTCCGGCGCTCGTGGGATCACCGCCGCACCGGTCGGGGGCCATTAAAAGCGCCCCCCCCCCCATGCCCGCAATTCTCCGGGTCCCGACGGGCTGAGTGGCTGCCGAGTCCCACTGGTGTGGTGGTGTGGGTCACCTACGGTCCCACATGGCGGACCTGGATGTGTGCGGGGGGGGGGGGGGGGGGGGGGGGGGGGGGGGGTGGGGCAGGGGAACCTCCACGGTGGCCTGGCCCACGATCGGGGCCTACCGGTTAGCGGGTGGGCTGGTTCTGTGGGGGCCAATGTTTCTCCGCGCCGGGCCCCTTGTAGGGCTCCGCCATATTGCTGGGGAGCCGGCGCAGAGAAGGGAACCCACGCACATGCATGACGGGAATCACGCTGGCCGTGGCTCGCATGCATGGAATCATGCCAGCCGTGGCAAACTCATGCCGGCCGTGCAGCACGGGCTGGAGCTGCGGGGAACACGTCGGAAGGGGAGCATACCGGACAATTGAGGACTGTTGATGCCAGAGTGGTTCACGCCTCTTTTCATGCCGGCATCAGAACTTGTTCGCGGGATTGGAGAATCCCGGCCATGATCTTTAGGAATGGTGGAGTGAGCTTGAGGGCAAAATGGGTAACTCCTGCTCCTATTCCTTATGATCTTGTGAAGTTACACAAGATGCACTATTTATATTTGTGCCTTAAAATTCTACCAAAGTTGAGTATTGTTTCAAAAGCTTTGATCATGGTGTTCACGGATCAGGAACAAACAGGTTATAAATAACTGAAAGCCAATGAGTATTTATAATTGTTCTTTTTTTCAGTCACCAACTTTATTTTTACATCTGCCTGCAGAGATTAAGGCCAGAGATTAAGTACAGTGACTGTGTCGTCAGACTTGATAGAGAATCCTATATCATTAAAGTATTCAACAAATGTGACACGAGTTAAAATATTAGGGTTGTGATATAAATTCAACTGTTGTGTATTGCATCTATTATCCAGCCTTCCTGGTGTTCTTATGACTGAGCCAAGTAATGCAGTGATGAGGAATATTTGGGAACAGTGTGAGCAGAGTGCCATGACTATGTTGCCAGTTTACACCCCTGTCTGTTGAAGTAAGCCAGAATCTGCCATCCATTTAATGCATGACAGAGCTCTATTTACTGGCTCTTGATTGTTGCTGGAATGCCCGACATTAGGAATAGTTAGCAAAATTTACTGCCATTTATGTGATTTATGGAATTCCTGCATTTCCTTTGGTTCCTTTTTTTAAACTTGAAGTTGAATAGTCACCCAGGCACAAGGCTGCAGAGACATGCATCACCAATGTATAGTTACCAAACTGCAGAGGTAGGGTGGGGGGGGGGGAGATGGAGTAAAGAAGGTTTATTCTGGTCAATGTGAACATAGCTGGAAAATGTTGCTGTTTCTAAAAAATTGAAAAAGAAGACAGCAATTCTGTTAAGATTCCTGAATGGAACCTGGCTTGATCGATCATCATCATCATTTTTCTTTAAACTGTGGAGGGTAATTATTGAACAGGATTCACAACAATCTGCTGCTGACTTTTTAACAAAAGGATAAAACATTTATTAAACAAGAAACATTCAGCAAGGTTCTCTGGCCCACCCCGTGGCATGTTTCTCAGTGGTGGGATCTTCTGGTCGTACTGCTGTCAATGGAATTTCCCATTGAATCCACCCCACACCACCAGGAAACCCATGGCGGGGGTGAACAGCCAGAAGATCTCACTCACATTTCTTTGTCCGGTTTTGGGTGCGTTTAGCGGAGTGTTTCTCGGTGCCGAGAAAGACCCCGCTATCCAATGGCACTTTGGCGTATTTTTGGCCTCGGTGAGGAACTCCGTGTCGAGGCCACACCTTACCTGGACACCTTGGCACTGCCAGCCTAGCATCTTGTCAGTACCCCTTTCAGCCTGGCAGTGCCACCCAGGCATCCTGGCAGTACCAGGGTGGCACTGATAGAATGCCCGGGTGGCACTGTCAAGGTATCACACTGGCAGTGCCCAGGTGTGCGTGGGAGTGCTAGTGCACCAACCGGCCCAATGCGCAACCACCCGGGGTTCCAATGGCCTGGGGGACACAGCCCCCCCACTCCCACAAGGTGGACGATTCGTCCATGTTTGTGTGGACCAGTACTAAATGGCGCCCTTCCAAGGTCTCCTAGGCACAGCTGGTGAACCCCAGATCTGTGAGAATTCAGCGAGTGCATATTTAAATTAGCCTATTTTGCCCGGGACTCATTTTTACCAACTTGCCATCCTTTGGAACCCACGCTGGCCGACCTTCGGGACCCACAGCGACTGTCCTGCGCGACCGACTGTGGCCGACCTTCACGACCTACAACTGCCGACCTTTGCGACCCACGCTGGCCACCTTTGTGACCCACCATTTTCACTTACCTTTAATGCGACAGGTGAGCCTTCTTGATCCTCATGATCTCACTTGCTTTGTTGTTCAATGTTATGTTTCTGATAATGACTTCAGCTGATGATTTAAGATCTCACTGCATCCATTGAAAAGAATAAAGAGGTTTGTCCTCAAACGCGCCATGTTTAGTCTTCAGATGTCTTTGAAGTTGAGAGTTTTAAACTTTCATTTGCCAGTGCGTCTCTGCATATATCACACATGAATGTTGAATTCTGATTTGCAGTGGCACAATTAATAACCCATATATCAAGTTATCATCTGTTTTCAGCTTCTTCTTCATGGGTTGTTCATCAGAGGCCTAGGAGTTCACACCAGGCCTGCTGGCAGCTGCAAAATGGAGGAATCTCTCTCGCGCCCAGAATACGTGATTTCAGCATACGGGGCACGTGACCTGCTCTTTGCCGCCGCTTCTGGTGGGAGGACTCCAGAGTTTGCTGAAAAAACTGGCCCTGAACAGCACATTGACATCTAGAGGAGGTAGTTCATTCCGCTGGGCTCCGGGCCTCTGCACTGCTTGCTCCAGCGTGCATGCGCGAGATGGCATGGCCTGCAATCTTAAAAGTCCATTGCGGCCGGCATTTTTAAAAGCAGCGCAACTCACACGAAACCGGCCCGGAGTTTGAAAACCCCTGCACTAGGGAACAGATGCTTAGAAAGATTTCAACATAGAAACCAAGAAAAAAAATATTTAAACTCACGTTATCTCTTTTATCCCAGCAATACCCAAACAGGTTCAGTTACACAAATCAATCACTCAACGTTCTTTCTCTTGAGATCCAGAAAACTCCCTCTAAATTCGCAATTACTTTAACATTGGATTATTACATATGAATTCCTTCAACTCATTTCTTCAGCAGTTCTAGCACCATTTTCAGCTAGAGAAAGTCTTAGATCTTTCTGTCTTCAGTTTATATCCATACCAACTGAAACTAAAACTATACTATTTCTTATGTCCGAATAATGCTCGTAGTCTTCCAGTTGAAGCAAATGCTTTATTGAGTAAGTTCATTCTCTCTCCAGAGCTTAAACTAGATGTTACATGAACAGGATTGATTAAGAAGAACTTATGATTATCTACATCTGTGCTGAGCTGTCTGTCTGTGTCTGGTCACTAGCTACTGTTCCTGTGAAGAGGCTGATCCTAGCTTCCGTCTGTCTATTTATACATCTCTACTGCTTCCTCTAGTGATTACTTAGTTGTAGTGTATTTACATTAAGTCCTTGTGTACATACAGATATGCAGATCACTACATCCCCCTTTTTACGGTGTAAAAGAAAATTGTACAAAACAGGTAGATAAATGATATGTATATCTGTACAAGTTGTGATGATATTGATAATTACACAAAGCCAATTAATATTTATGAGTCCAATCATTATTTAAAAATTTATGAGTCCAAACTTTATAAATTTAGTTGGTTGAGTTTCTTTCTTCTTCTGTTATTGGTGATGTTGATATTTTAATATCTTTGTGAACGTTGTCAGTGTTCTTGTGCTGAAGTAGCCAACAAGTCATCATGTGGTGTTCGAATTACTGTTGTCGTCTGACCTGGACTTTTTCCTGTGCTTGCGGTATCGATTCTGTATGTCATCTTTGTTGGCTGACCTGGACTTTTTCCTGTGCTTGTGGTATTGATTCTTTATGTCATCTGCCTTGAAAACTGGTTTGCTTGTTTGTTGTGTAGCAAATATGAATTTGTGAGTTTCGTTGTCATGCCATGTTATGTTTGTATTCTTGTCATTGTTTTGGACTGTGCTGTTACATTGTCCTTCATGTGCAGAGTTCTACCATGTTGTACAGGTTGTTGTTTCATTGTTGTTGTTGTTGCGCTTCTTGTTGTTGTTTTTGTTGTGCTTCGTGTTGTAGTTTTTGTTGTTGTTCTTGTTGGTACCATATATTATTTCTTATGTCTGAAGTCATCTCTTATCAACATCACCATTTTCTTGCATAGTATTTCTACATTAAATGCAGTAAAATGATGCAGCGTGAGCCTAAAGTCTGTTCTCCATCTGCTCCAAAATACTCCTAGCCATCAATTTACTCTCTCCCCCACGCCCCCAAAAAGGTCCTAATACAAGCACTGGACTCATATATAAATATTCTAATCTCTTGACCACCAGGAATGCCTTAAACAATATGTGGCTGCTGTACAGGTTTTTGGTGCAGGGCTTTCCACAAGAAAATTGGCCTGCTGAGTGCCGATTCAGCCGCCCAAAATTGGGCACAATTCTAGGAAATTTATAGCCTCAGATTTATCCATTGAGTTCTTACAGTGCTAAACCAAAGCCTAAAAGAGAATGAGTGCAGTGAAGCAATTAAAACCCATATTTGGGTTGATTAGAGGGAGGCTGCAGAAATGGTCAGTGCGACCTCCTCCTTCTCAAGGAGGGCTGCACAATGCAGGACATGTTTCAATTACTTCACAAGGGTTCACGGAGGTAAATCACAATGTGTACCAGTGATAAAGGCATTTTATTTTAAGTCTCCTTGAATTTTTGAGGATTAGGATCAATTAGGATTGCCAATGGGTGAGCTTGGGTGAAGCAGTAGATGGGAATTCTTAGGTAGGCTTTAGCACCGTCAAGGTTCGCAACTTTCCTCTGCGACTTTCGGAGAGAATTCACAGCAGAATCAAGAAAATAACTGGTTGGTTTGTTACACCTGGAAATAGATTAACTGCTTGAAGCTTTCTGAGGCGTTCTCACAGTTACTTCTTCAGCTTAAATTATCAGTTCTTTTTATTTGTTTTTGGGATATGGGTGTCGCTGGTTGTGCCAGCATTTGTTGACCATGAATTGAGTGGCTTGCTAGACCATAGAAAGGTTTCTGGCACAAAAGTAAGCCTTTTATCCCACTGTGTCCATGCTGAACAAAGAAGAGCCACCTAGCCCACAATCACCTTCCAGTTTTAGGGTCACAGTTCTGAAGATTATGAAAACTCATGAGTATAAGCAAGTATTGTCCAAATGTGATGAGTATTTCTTCCTCCACCACTCTTCCAAGCAACCACCCTCTGCGTGAAAAAAAAACATCAACTTCCCCCCAATCCTTCTATCTATTCCCCTGGTGATTAATCTCACTGCTAGTGGAAATAGGTCCTTCCTGTTCACTCTATCAAAGCGCCTCATAATTTCATACACCTCAAATAAACCTCCCCTCCACCTCCTCTGTCTGAAAAAAAACGCCAGCCGACCCAATCTTTTGTGTCAGCAAAGGTTTTCAATTCCTTACAAAAATCTTCTAAATCTTTCTTATTTTAAAACATAAATTTAGAGTACCCAATTGTTTTTCCAATGAAGGGGCAATTTAGCGTGGCCAATCCACCTACCATGCGCATCTTTGGGTTGTGGGGGTGAAACCCACGCAAACACGGGGAGAATGTGCAAACTCCACATGGACAGTGACCCGGGGCCAGGATTGAACCCGGGACCTCGGCGCCGTGAGGCAGCAGTGCTAACCACTGCCCCACCCTGCTGCCCTCGGCATTGAAGAATTCTTGGAACAGCCTTATTATCACTGGTTACAGCAAGGGAGACAAAAAAAAATGGCTCTATTAAAAGGATGATGCCTTTGCACAAGAAAGAAACAAGAAATGTGCCAAATATAATAGGCCCAATTTGAAAGATATTGAGCTAAAAGCTGGAACCTGAAGCAAACTGAAAAAGTCACAACTGAAGGTTGAAATGAAATACTGGAAAATCAATGGACAACAGGCAAAAAGGTTGGACCACCTAAACTTGTTGCACTTATGCATCCAGCTTCTACAATCCATTCTAAGTTCCAACATGAGCTACCTATTGTAGCATTCTCAGTCGTGCCCACAAAATATTTGTGGGGTGAATTTCCACTAGTCATCGCAAGGACCATGGAAATCCAAGAAAGTTAAGTGAAACATTACTCTAGCTAAATTCACCTCTAGGTTTTAATAAGAATGTGCTTGGGGTTTACAGACAGGACAGGTCCTTTAAAATAAAAGTTATTTAAAAAATTAAATAATTCACCAGTATAAATTCACACCAACAGGTTATTCACATACTGCATAAAAAATATATATATTTTATCATGAAAGTTTTTTCTGTTATTTTGGCAACTTTTTGGTTCAAAAAGGTGACGGAAACCCTGATGGGCAACAGAGAATTATCTTTCAGTAATTTATTCTCTTTCACTGTCATTATCATTGACTCCGAGGATAATTTTCTCAATACTGCCGTCCTGGCGAGGTCTCCCAGGTACAGCCATTAGGTCCCGGGAAAATCCCACAAATGCATATTTAAATTAGCCGAATGGCTCATTTACATATGCAGATCTGGATCACGCCCAGTGAGGGTGAGATCCAGATCATGAGATTTTGCGAGGCGTTTTGAGCATCGCAAATCTCGCGAGAGGCCTCTCGTGAGTTTCAACGGCCCCGTCCCAACACCAAGTCGGGCGCGATAAGGCCACTGAATCGCGCCCATAATTTACATTTAGACACAGGGAAGATTATATTAACATTTTCCGACAATATGAATGGAAAGCAGGAGGAGGATTGTAAAAGGGAGAAACAGATAGTGAGGATGTTCTACGATGATTGCATAATGTTTCAGTACCATTCACAACTCCTCAGGCATTGAAGTAGTCTGTCCATATGCAGCAAGGCCTGGGCAACATTTAGGCTTAGGCCGATAAGTGGCAAGTAACATTCATGTCACACAAGTGCTAGGCATTTACCAAAAGAGAATCAACCAAATCCCCATGACATTTAATGGCATTACCATTGCTGAACCCCCACTATTAACATTCTCTGGGTTACAATTGACCACTAGAAGTAGGAATTATGTGGCAAGTAATTCACTTCCTGATTCCCCAAAGCCAGTCTGTCAAGTAGAAGGCATAAATCATAAATCTCCGCTTGTCTATATGACCGGCTTCAACACTCAAGAAGTTTGACATCATCTCACTCATCAGTCCCTCACATATTAACTTAAACATGCAGTCCCATGACCGGTAATGGTAGCCTGCTTAGTGCATCAGCGTTTGCCACCCGGGTTCCCAGTCAATGCTCCAGTTGATATTGGTATGCTGCCAGTAGGACGGCCCAGCTTTGGATCCAGGCCAAAGCTATTGGTGGCACCGCTTAGTCTTCTTTCAGCAAGCCCAGCAACGGCTTGGGGTCTGTGAATTTCCGCCCATACAAGCACTGGTGAAATTTTTCACTGCGAAGGTCACAGCTAGTCCTTCTTTTTCAATTTGAGCGTACGTTCGCACTGCTGCTGCTAAAGTCCTGGAAGCAAACGCCATAGGCCGTTCCAGTCCGTTTTGCCCTTTGTGTGCCAGGAGTGCCCCAACGCCATATGGAGACGAGTCACAAGTGAGCACCAACTCTTTCCTGGGGTCATAGTGTGCCAAAACGTTTTCCGAGGAGAGCTGTTTTTAATCTTCTTGAAAGCCCTGTCCTGGTGAGCGGACCACTCCCAGGCTTGCCCCTTTTTTGGTGATTGGTGTAGGGGGTCCAGGATGGAAGCTCTGTTCTGTATGAACTTTCTGTAGTATGTCACCAGTCCTAAAAATGATCTTAAATCCTGGATTGTTGTGGGGGTTGGGGCATCTTTAATCGCCCTCACCCGATCCTCCAAATCCAGTAGCCCTGACTTGTCTGGTGCAGCATGGTGGCACAGTGGGTTAGCCCTATTGCCTCACGGCGCCAAGGTCCCAGGTTCGATCTCGGCTCTGGGTTACTGTCCGTGTGGAGTTTGCACATTCTCCCCGTGTTTACGTGGGTTTCGCCCCTGCAATCCAAAAGATGTGCAGGCTAGGTGGATTGGCCATGCTAAAAATTGCCCCTTAATTGGAAAAAAATAATTGTGTACTCTAAATTTATTTTTAAAAAGCCCTGACTTGTCAACCTTATATCCCAGATAAGTTACTTAAGGTGCTAGAAAAACACATTTCTCCCTCTTTAGGCGCACGCCTGCTGCTGAAAATCTCCGAAGGACTTCCTTCAGGTTTTGCAGGTGTTCTGCCCTTGTTTTTCCCGTAATGAGGACGTCATTTAGGTAAATGGCAACCTGCAGTAACCCTTGTAATATATTCTCCATTGTCCTCTAGAAAATCGCACAGGCTGACGATATGCCGAAGGATAATCTTATATACTGAAAAAGGCCCTTCAGGGTGTTTATCGTTGAGATTTTTCGCGACTCTTGGTCCAGCTTCAGCTGTAGAAATACGTGGCTCATATCCAGCTTTGAGATTAGGAGTCCTCCAGCCAGCTTTGCATACAAATCCTCAATCCGGGGAATTGGTTATTTGTCCAGTTGTGAGTAGCGATTAATCATTTGTTTGAAATCTCCACAAAGGCGGACCGAGCCGTCCGGCTTAAGGATAGGCAGCACGGGTGCCGCCCATTCTGCAAACTGGCCCGGTTTTATTATTCCTTCCCACTCCAATCTTTTGATTTCCGTATCGACTTTTTTGCCTTAACGCGAAAGGTACCGGTCGGGACATGTAGAATTTTGGGACTGCCTCTGGATCTACGTGTAATGTCGCCTTTGCTCCCTTTGTTGTTCCGAGGCCATCTCGGAAAATCTCTGGGTATCTGGAGTTCGCTCAGGTGACCATTTTCCAGCTGGAAATGGATCTCTTTTAGCCAGTTTCATCCCAATAAGCTCAGTCCTGCACCTTTCACTACCATTAAAGGCAACCTGACCAGTTGCTCTCCATAAGCCACAGGTACATGTGTTGTGCCCAACACTCTCAATGCTTCACCTGTGTCTGTCATCAATTTTGAAGAGGTCCTGGTTAGAGATAAGGGTTGGAGTCCAGTGTGAATTTTATTAAATATTATTTCCCCTATCACTAATACGGCTGCTCCCGTGTCGACTTCCATTAATGTAGGACGTCCATTCAACCTTATGGTTAATTTAATAGGTTTTGATTTCACCATCGTTACACAAATTAGTTGTTCCTCATCAGAGGTAGGTGGGACTTCTAGGTTATGCATTCTGCTGTACCCCAGCCTATGTGTCCTTCTCCAAGATGTTGGTTTTGGGCTTCTATTTCTCCTCTCTGGCTCCGATCAGTGGCAACAACTACAATATCTTGCCAAATGAAAGGTTGCAGGGGATGCCGTCTGTCTGGTCCTAATTTTCCCTTGCTTGTGAGCAGTTCTGCGAGTGGGTGTGGTTAACTTAGTATCCAAGTCATTCCTGAGGGTGGCTATGCAGTTGCCTATCCCCCAGCGGTAGTCCCTTAACTCAGTTTCACTGGTGTGGGGCGTCTACCTCCATCGGATTACCCTGTACCTCATGTGCTCCGCTCGCCGCTTTCTCTAGGGACAAAGCCAAATGCAATGCTTGTTTGCAATCCAGCTCGGCCTCTGCTAGCAGACGTATTTGCATTGCTAAATTATTTATTCTACACATACACACCAACCGGTCTCGGACATCTCATTTAGCGTCAGGCCAAATTCACAAGCCTCTGCTAATCGCCTTAATGTTGTTAAAAACCAAATGACTGACTCCCCAGTGTCTCAGAATGCTGAATAAAACCGGTACCTTTGCAGGATCAGAGGTGGCTTAGGGTCACAGTACTCTTTTGCTAAGTCCGTCAATTTCTGCAAAGTTTTCATATCTGGTGCCTCCAGAAAAGTGAAGCTGCGCATAACGGCAAAAGCTGCCGGCCCACACGTGGTCAGCAGAATGACCCATTGCTTTTCATCTGGAACTATATAATTTGTTCTAAAGAAGTACTTCATCCACTCCACATATTGGGCTCAGTCTTCCGCTGCAGAGTGAAAAGAATCCAACTTCCCAAATAAAGGCATTTTGCCTGTCAGTGGCTTACCCTCAATATGTGGTGGCTGCTGATGAGCAGGTTCCTTCAGGTCGTTCCGTTTTCCTTGTTGCCACTGTGATAAGTTCAGGGAGACAGAAGTCTCTTCACCAGAATTCCTTTTATTTACAAAAGCAACAGCAGAACAACCAGGTGCATTCAGCTTGCTATCCACACTGGGAGTGCAGAGGGTCTGACACTCCCTGTTATATACAGAGAAAGGGGTTCCCTGATTGGGCCACTATCTCACTCATCAGTCCCTCACAGACTGAACAGCATTGAAAAGATGTTAAAAATTCTGAGATAATACATAGGGCGCAATTCTCCGCAAATGCGGAGAGTCGTGAAGGCTGCCGTGAAACTGGCCGTGTTTCACGGCAGCCTCCGCGCCCCCTCCCGGGACCCGATTCTGCTCCCCGGTCGGGGCTAGCAGCGGGGGCCCCGTGAACCATGGCATCGCAGGCTTAGCGAACTTCGCTAAGCCCGCGCGGCAAGGGTAACGCCGGCTGCCGCGCACGATGACGTCAGCCGCGCATGCGCGGATTGGACGGCTCCAACCTGCGCATGCGCGGATGACGTCATCACGCGTATGCGTGAAACCCGCGCATGCGCGGGCCGTTATGCCCCTCAGCCGCCCCGCGGACTGATCCAGCGGGGCGGCGGATGAACAAAGAGTGCGCGGGGTTCGGACCCGCTGCCCGCGATTGGTGGGCACCGATCGCGGGCCCATGCCACCCTTGGCACGGCCGTGGTGCGGCCGTGCCAAACGGTGCCATGGTTCTCGAGAACGGCACTTTGTGACCGTTTTCATGAACGGTGAGAGCAGGTGTGTTGGAGTTCGTGAAAACGGCCGTAAAGGCCTGGGAACTCGGCCCATCGGATAGGGGAGTATCGCTGCTCGCCGTAAAAAAATGGCGAGCAGCGATTAGTGTCGTGGGGCGGCCATGGGGGAGGGGGGGGGGGGGAGAATAGCAGGAGGTCGGGAAAAATGTCGGGAAGGCCCTCCCGCTATTCTCCGACCCGTCGTGGGGGGCGGAGAATCGCGCCCATATTGTTCAATCGAAAACCCTAACAGGATTGGAGGAACTGAAGTTTTGATAAGGTGATTAGGGAAAGGTTATTCCTTCTGGCTAGTGATCAGCAAATTAAATGTGTTATTGAGAGTGATAAGAAGGGTAGGAAGACCTTACTTTATGTAGAGTTGTTACAGTACAAAAAGCTTTGCATGGAGTAGTAGGAGCAGCTGAGGCAGTATCGCAGAATTGATATGGCGTAGCAGGAGACCATTTGGCCCATCGTGTCTGCACCTGCTCTCCAAATAAGCATCAAGGCTTGGTGCCATTCCCCCGCCTTTTCCCCATACCCTGCTCATTGTTTCTATTCAAGTAACCATGTAATGCCCACTTGAATGTTTCGATAGAACCTGCTTCCACCACACTTCTGGACAGTACATTCCAGACCAGAATCACTCAGGGTGTGGAAAAGTTTTTCTCGCATCACATTTGCTTCTTTTGCGAATCACTATAAATCTGTGCCTTCTCGTTCTTGATCCTTTTACAAGTGGGAACAGTTTCTCCCGAACCACTTTGTCCAGCCTCTTCATGGTTTTGAACATCTCTCTCAAATCTATCAGCCTTCTTCACTCCAAGCAGAGCTGTCCTAACCTATGCAATCTATCCTCAGAAATGAAGTTGCTCATCCATTAAACTATTCTTGTAAACCCCTTATGCATTCTCTCCAATGAGTTCACATCTCTCTTATAGAGTGGTGCCCAGAAATATATACAATTTTCCAGCTGAGGCCTAACTAGATTCTTGCATAGGTTCAGAATGATCGAATGACCTCATTGCTCTTGTCCTATTAATGATTCCCCCTATTAGATAGAACATAGAACATAGAACAGTACAGCACAGAACAGGCCCTTCGGCCCTCGATGTTGTGCCGAGCAATGATCACCCTACTTAAACCCACGTAACCCGTATACCCGTAACCCAACAATCCCCCTATTAACCTTACACTATGGGCAATTTAGCATGGCCAATCCACCTAACCCGCACATCTTTGGACTGTGGGAGGAAACCGGAGCACCCGGAGGAAACCCACGCACACACGGGGAGGACGTGCAGACTCCACACAGACAGTGACCCAGCCGGGAATCGAACTTGGGACCCTAATAAAGCCAAGAATAATATATACTTTATTAACTACTCTCTCCATCTGTACTGCCACCTTCAATAATCAATACACATATACACCCAGGTCCTGCACTTCTTAAGATGTTTACCCCTTATTTTTATTGCCTCTCCTAAACTTGTTTTTCCTGCCAAAATGCGTCACCTCACATTTGTCTACATTGAACGTCATCTGCCACCTTTGCCCACTTCACTCTAGCTCCTTCTGAATTTCTACACTCTCTTCCACACAGTTAATAATATTTTCAAGTTTTGTGTCATCTGCAAACTTTGAAATTGCCCCCTGCATACCAAGATTTAGTTCATAACAAGTATTGGGAAAAGTAAACATCCCAATATTACCCCTGAAGAATACCACTAAAAACCTTCCTCCAGCTCAAAAATGTCCATTGATCATAACTCTCTGCTTCACATTATTCAGTTAATTATGTATCCACGATGCTAGTGTCCCTTTTATTCGATGAGCTATAGCTTTTCACAAATCTGTTATGTGGCACTGTATCGAATACCCTCTAAACGTCCATGTACACTACATCCGCGGCATTACCTCATCGACCATTTCTGTTACATAGGAATTAGGAGCAGCAGGAGGTCATTCAGCCCTTCAATCAGATTATGGCTGATCTCTTCCTGATCTCAAATCCACCTTACAAAAGACTCCAGGAAGCTGGGTAATCATGATTTCCCCTTTAAGAATCCACGCTGGCTCTCCCTAATCAACCCACATTTAATTGCACTTCAGGCGAAGACTAGATAAAACATTTAAAGGAGAGGAAGGTAGAGGATTATTGGGAGAAAATTGCAATGGGATTAGTTTGGAATTGCTTTAGTAAAGTATCAAAATAGTCAGAAAGGGCTGAATGGCATACTACTGTGTTGTAAATTCGTATGCTTCTAAATACGACCTCACAGCCAGCGGCAGATATAAATTTAATCTCATCACATGAATTGAACTCAGTTCCAATTTATGAGACAAAAGGTACACCCAACTCTTAAATTCACAATGAATTTGTGTATTTACTGGATTCAATAAAAAAATTTAATGATCTTAAACACTGGCATTTGCGGATCTATCCTAATAAAATAGCCAATTGTGAATTGTTCTTGCATGAATAGCTTTATCTTTGAAAATGTTCAAATTTCCCAATGGCACATTGTGCAGTTGTTTGCAGCTCATTCATTAGCATTGTCAGCAGATATTTATTTACAACTGGCGTATTTGAATCAATGAATATTTGCCTCAGGTACATATATACATTGTTGTAGAATAAACCCAATATATTTAAGGTCTTAAAAATGCCCAAGTGCAGGCAGATTTTGAAATTCCCTGACCAACAGCAGCATTGCATTTGCTGTTCTTTCCAATTACCGCACATTTTAACATAATATAGTTCCTTAACATCTGCAGGCATATAAAGCAACATGGATTGGTGTTGCGAGCAGTGGAAACTCTTATGCATTTGACATATTTCTATGGCCGACTGTCTTGACCTGAGGGCATGCAAAATAACTTTTACACAGATATTTCTGCTCGACAGGTAAGCACAGCAGCCAATGTGGACACAGCAAAGTCCCACACATACAAAAGAACAGCTAATCTAGTTTTGATTGAGGGTGGAATGTTGGCCAAGAAAAACTCCCTGCTGTCCTTCTATTGGTGCCATGAGATTTATAACCAAATGAACAAACATTAATCACTTCAGCTTAATATTCCATCTGAAAGATGGCACCTCCTACAATACAGGATTTAATCGCTACTGTGCTGAAATGTCAGCAGAGATCAGGGATATCTGGTACACTGACCAATCACCACATGCAGTAAATCAGCCAGAAACATGTGCCAATTTGATGCTCTTCATTTTTACAGCCATACAATACCGAGCTCTGTTCATGTTGCCGTAGTGTGTATTAACGGAGGTGTCACTCAATAGATCACTATTTGCCAACCATCCCTGAATGAGCAATGAAGAATCAACCATGTAGGAGTCACACATTGGTCAAGTTGTGACTGCTAATCAGAATATGGTTCAGTTGTTGGGTTGCCGGTGACTTGGAAGCTGAAGATCCACTTGCCAAATAAAACAAGACATTTACCTTCTCTGTTCCTATTCTCTCTGGGTGCCTCTAAATGATGATACATTTAGATCTGTAGGACCGCTTTGTAAATCAATGTGAAAAACGGATCAGCCTTCGAAACGCCGATTGCTCTCGAACTTTTGTTAGCGAATCTCTAGTGTCACAGGGGGTGCTAAACATTTATGGTGTTTGGTTGGTGGTTGACCATCATTGAAAAATAGTTATGGTGCATAAGCAATGTACCAAGGAGCATTGAAATGTACAACTTTGGCAATCTAGAGTGGTGCACAAACATTTAAATGTGCTATGCTCTCATTTTAATAGATCTGTTGAAATGAGCTATTGAAACAAATAAGGCATAAAAGGAGAGATTGCAAGAGGTTGCCATGAGCCAAAGGTCTAGTAATTGCCCAGACACTGATTTGACATGGCAGGCAACACAGCATAAACAAGGCAAGGGTCAGAATGCAAAAGCCAATGCTTAGAGATTTATCTAAGACTTCTTACTGTGCTCACCCCAGTCCAACGGCGGCATCTCCACATCACAGAGATTTATCAACTCTTTTCCCTCCCAAAACTGGTAATAGATCTATTCGGATTACATGGATACAGTTTACTCTTGAAAAAAACATCTTTTTGAAATAAAGTGCAGCAAACTTTCAGGAACAAGACACTTCAGTCAACAGATTGTCACCACCCTTTCGGAATGTATACGGCAGGCTTGTTGTGCAGAGCAGTTGGATTACATAACACTTTGAAGCTGCTCTGTCTCTGGCAGAGAATGTATTAGTTTTGATTGCCAATGGTTTAAAACTTCAAACCCATTTTGAAAAGATTGCACATTTGTTTCAATAACATTGCATATATTTTGTATCATAGAATCATCAAATTCCTCCAATGCAGAAGCAGGCCGTACGGCCCATAGAGTCAGCATCGTGCCCCTGAAAGTGCCCTATCCCTGTGACCCCATAAATCCCATCTAACAGTTGGACAATAAAGGACAATTTAGAATGGCCAATCCACCCAACATGTGCATCTTTGTATCATGTCGAACATTTAGTCTGACCTGATTGCCACAAGTTTGGCAAGCATGAAAATTATGTTGGGCAACAAGATTATGTGCTCAAGTCTGTAGTGCAGGTTTGAATACACAACCTTCTGAGTCACAGGCAAGGTGGTTTCAACTCAATCAAACTGACAAGTGAGTACAGAATTATTGATTTTATGAATCAAATATTAGACGGGTTCGCTATTTGATTTGTAATTTTTGTACAGTATCATTTATTTCACAGCAATTTATTTCATGGGAGATGGTGGGGTGGTAGTAAGCCAGAAGCCCAGGCGAATGGCCAGGGGCACGGATTTAAATTGTGTCATGGTGGCTGGTGTCATTTAAATTACATTAATAAAATATGAAATTGAATGCTAGTCTCAGTAAAGGTGACTGAATTTATCATTTTCAAAATGGACACGATTCACTAATGCCCGTTAAAGGAAGAAACTCTGTCATGTAGCCACCTAAGATGGACACTGGGCTAACAAAATGGAGAAAACAGTTTAGCCAGGACAAGCAGTCTGCAAAGCTAATTAGCATTCTGCACGTAGCAAAACTGGTTTATGGCCAGGTGGAAGATCTCAACCAAAGGTGTAAATAGCAAAACGCTTTGCATAGTAATGAGGCAATCCAGATCTGGGCACACACAATAGCAACATTTGGGTTTGAATGGATACTTTGAGTGGACGCCCAGACGAAACGGCACCAGAAGTATCCATCACAAAAGACCCTAGAGACCGCCCCACCCATCGAGAAGAGACCCTCAGATTGGGGGATTTGTGAGACATCGATTGGGAAATGATCCAATCGATACATGGCAGGTAAAGACCGCCCCGAAAAGGCACAGACATTGGGGGCCCTATAAAGATAGACCCCGCACATGGTTCTGTCCCAAAACGACGCTCGCTACGTGAACCCGGCATTACTTATACAGTATTCGACTAGTAACGAACAGAAGGTGCAGCCCAGAAAGGAACAAAGGCCTTGTCCCCTGACCTTGCTGGTTCCCACTTAGATAAGTATTTAGTCGTTTAATAGTAGAAATAGGTATTAGTCTTTAGCGTGTGCATGCGTATTTATTATATTTGTATAATAAATATTGATCGTTGGAACTTACTAATCGGTGTATAGTTTTATTACTTTGAACCTGACCTTGAGATACTTGTGAGGTGTCTATATACGGCACCTGGCGACTCCGAGCTGAAATTACACACACAGAGCTGAAGCAGTGTTAAGCACACGGTCTTTAAACGGAGGCGTGTTAATACACTCCAATAAATGCGTAATACACTCAAGTAAAACGTGCAACATTTAGTGGCGACATCCTGACGGGACACGGTTACAAGTGGCACCCCCACTCCGTCGAGGACCCTGAAATTTGAATTAGAAATCTGAGTAAAGAAAAAGGAAAGAAATCACAAGTATTCAAGGTGTTCAAACGAATAAACGTAATTCGGAAGTGTGTTTAGTGCATGCGTACTAACAGGGTTGTAAGGAAAACCTGAAAGCATTTTTGTTGCGACAAACTTTCGGTAGTTTTGTGAACGGAACATAGCGTAAGCCTTACCCGTTTCGTGAGACATAACCTCAACACCCCCTGTTCCAAATTAAAGTGAGTCAGAGAAAATGGCCATGCAGGCAATGGAACGCCTCATGAATCCAGAACGGTTTGTGGTCGCAGCGACCAGCAGTAGCCGAGTAGGTCAGTATCCCGTGTGGGAGCTGGAACTCCGCAAGTATCTGCAAGGAAAGGGATGGCCCCTTTGGAAAGAATTCTGTATGAATGAGGAGACAGGTCCCGGAAGTATAGGACATACTTGGTGGGAGAACCTCTCTCAAATTCATAAGAAAACCCTTAGTAAAGCACGCAAGCCGATGGCAATCGTGTCCTGTTTGGCACAATTGCGAGGCACAGAGGTCGTTCAGACGCTCCGGGCAGAATTAGAGGAGAGAAATAGGATGAGTAAAGTGGATGTCAGGGACATCGAGAAAGAAAATATGGATCTTAGAGGGAAGCTGGCAGAGAAAGGTAGAGAGGTGGATGATGCCAAGAGGGCACATCAGTCTTGTCTAGCCCATCTCGGCAGTTCCCAGACCCAGTACGAAAAGGCCTATCAGGACGTGCAACGTGCCGTCCTGATAAGAGAAGAATCAGAGAAGCAGGTAGAGGCTTTGCAGAGGCAATGCTCTGACATAAAGGCAGCTTTAAGAGCACTCCATGCTGCCACCACAGAACAAAGACAGAGTACAGTAGACCATGCAAAATGCAGGAAGCAGATTGCGGAGCTGCAATCGCTGCTTTCAGTGCAGAATGGGTTCCAAAGCACCTTTGGAATGCAGTTAGATGAGGAGAATGCCCCAGACTGGAAGGAATTAAGCAAAACAGCGCAGCGTTATGTTCAGGGAACATGTGCGCCAGCAGCGCAGCAGAAAAGACAAGCACCCCAACCCCCCACAGATCAGATAGTTACCGCACCAATGAATCCAGTCACCACCCAAAGAAAGGCGACCACAGAAGGCGCACCCGATATCACCTACACCACCCCCTTAACTGTAACCCAACTCAGGGACGCGTGTGAAAAGATCACTCCGTTTCTCCCCACCGCAGACCCCCACCAATTTTTCGCAAAAGTAAAGCAACAGGCAACCATGTACGGCCTGGACGAGAGAGAGCAGGTTAAGCTCACGGTTCTGAGTTTAGACCAATCGGTAGTAGCAGCCCTCCCCGACCCACAGAACGTTGGCGGAGGCACCCTAGAGGAAATGCACACCTCTATTTTAGATGCCATAGGGTAATAATCGAGGTGACCCAGTAGATGGACTTAACAAGTGCCGACAGAAGAAAACCGAGCACCCCACAGCATTCGCAGGAAGGCTGTGGATCCATTTTAACGCAGTTTTTGGCGATTTAAATAGAGCCCATTTGAACCGAGAAAATATGGTTAAATGGACGCGCACCATAATTTCCCATGCCACAGATGCAGGACAGAGCGCTTGCAACAGCTATGACCCCTCAGAAGAGGCCCATAATGAGAAGTGGGTCCTGAAAAGATTGTCCCGCGCTTGGGAGCAATCAGTTCAGGGCAGAGGCAAAGTGAAGTCCCCAGAAGAAGCTCAGGCTGCAGCGGACATTCAGGCAGTGAGAGCGCACCAAAACCCCGCATGGGTAAATGAAGGAAAGAACATCCCTCCACAGAAGTCGCAGGAATGCTACAGCTGTGGCCAGTTAGGACATTGGGCTAAGGAATGTAATGCGCCCCAGAGATCACAGAGAGGCCAGCAGACAGGCACTCTGAATAGGAATAAAGCCAAACCAATCCATAGTATAGGGACAGACCAATGTGGACAGAACGGACTGACGGTGTTCGGGCTCCCCCACTTGGGTCTGTGACACTCTTTGGGATCAATCCGGAAGACCGGTAGTCACAGCTAAGGTTAGAGGGAAGCCCATAGAGTTACTTTGGGACACAGGAGGGTCCCGCACCACGATTAATTCCACCACCAGGGCACAGGCAGACACGTGGCCGACCACCTCCACCATCACACTTAGCGGTTTCACAGGACACTCGCAGCAGGGACATATCACAGCACCCGTAGCGATCCAGCTAGGGAACATTTCCACCAAACACCCCGTCGTTCTAGTAAATCTTCCCCGGATAGCAGAACACATCCTGGGGATAGATTTTATGAATGCCCATAGCCTGTCGTTCAACCCAGTTAACCAGTGTGTCTGGCGAATGGCGAGATCAGACAGATCACCTGCTACCCTCACAGTAGGAGAGTACGCTAATAGGATTAGCGCAGTAGGAGACTATTCATTTGACCTGACTACACTAAACACGGACAGACAAGTAAAGGCAGTATTACACAAACACAGGACAGCATTTGCCAGTCACCGGCATGACTGTGGCAGAATGACTGGACAAATTCACGTTACCGGACCTGACCCCCGACCACAGAAACAGTACAGATTTCCCCTAGAAGCAGAGGGAGAAATAGAGAAAGTGATAGGTAGCTTATTGGAGCAAGGTGTGCTTAGAACAGTAGCCTCGACCAATAATGCCCCTATTTGCCCAGTGAGAAAGCCCGACGGATCATGGCGTCTGACCATCGATTATCGGGAGCTCAATAAAGTAACCCCAGCAGTAGCCCCCACGGTAGCAACAAGTCCCGAGACCATGCTCAAACAGGGACTCAACTCCAAATATTTCACGGTATTGGACATTAGCAACGGCTTCTGGTCAATCCCATTGGCAAAGGCGTGCCAGTACAAATTTGCCTTCACCTTCAAAACACAGCAGTATACGTGGACATGCCTTCCACAATGATTCCACAATTCCCCCTCCATTTTCCACCGACAGCTGGCGAATGGTTTAGAAAATCCCCCCCGCCCCGAATATCTGGTACAGTATGTAGATGACCTACTACTGCAGACAGACACAAAGGCAGAGCACATTACGCTTCTGGCCGAGCTCCTGGAACTTTTAACCTCAATTGGATGTAAAGTTAACCCAAGAAAGGCCCAGATTTTGGAACACAAAGTGATGTATTTGGGTACAGTCATCACACACGACAAACGCGAGATCGAATTCAAAAGAATTGATTCGATTGTCAAATTGCCCCTTCCCCAGAATGTTTCAGCCCTCCAGTCGTTCTTAGGACTGGTTGGTTATTGTCGGAACCACATCGACGGATTCGCGACAAAGGCAGCCCCATTCTCAGACCTCCTTAAGAAAGGAGCCCCCGGGAATGGCTTCCGCAGCATACAGAGGCTGTGGAGGAGTTAAAGAGAGCCCTTAGCGCAGCACCCGCGCTACAAGTCCCAGACCACCTTTCCCCCTATGCAATAGAGGTAGCGAGCACAGATCTGACCCTCTCGGCCGTGTTACTTCAGGAACGGCACGAGCAGCTAAGACCAGTGGCTTATGCCTCCCGACTTTTAGACCCAGTAGAACAGGGATTTTCAGCCTGCGAGAGGCACCTCCTAGCAGTTTTCTGGGCAGTTCAGTACTTCTCGTACATTACCGGACTCAACCCCATCACCATTTTGACCGAGCACACCCCCACACAGTTACTCCTAGACGGTCGACTGAAGGACGGTTCAGTTAGCCAGATTAGGGCAGCTAGGTGGACACTACTCTTACAAGGACGGGACATTACAGTTAAACGGACCCGCACACACACATTTTTAGCCGACAACCTCCAATATCCAGGACAGCCCCATGATTGTGAAATTGTAGCACCCCTACACAACACAGGACCCTTCATAGCGAAGACACCCCCCAGGAAGATAGGGAACCCAAGACAAAGCCCCCAACACACAGACACGTGTGGACCACTACGGATATACGTGGACGGTTCATCCACGGTTTTAGAAGGTGAGCGTATCACGGGATGCGGCATCTATGTCGAGGACGCGCAGGGTCGCGCTCTCGAAGAAATAGCGTTAAAATTGCCAGGTCACTTAGGCGCGCAGGCAGCAGAGCTCGCGGCCATAGCATACATAGTGGACCACCCCGATTCTTTCCCCAGCCCGTCGGACATATATTCGGACAGTCTATATGTCTGCAATAGTTTGACAGATTTTCTACCCCTGTGGAGGACACGAGGTTTTGTCTCCGCAGACGGGAAACCCCTTCCATCAGCCCCTTTACTCCGCCACATTTTAGATAAAGCGAAGGACAGAACCTTCAGCATTATAAAAGTTAGAAGCCACCATAGGTCATCCCCCCCTGGGAATGTAAAAGCCGACGCACTGGCTAAGGCAGGTTCCAGGCGAGGACACTTGTGGACACCCCCAGCTAGCGCACCAGCTAGCGCCCCTGTGAGCGCAGTTCAAGTCTCACAGACCGATATCAAGGATTTAGCTGAAGCACAGAAGCAGGATGAGGATCTCAGGGAGATTTTTAAAGGCAACTTTGTGCCTCAGTTTGACAAATTTAGACACGCACTGACCACACATGAGGGTGTGATCATCAAGGACCAGCTTTATGTGGTCCCGCAGCAGGACAGGAATCAAATGATTGCTTTGTTCCATGACGGGCATGGACATCAAGGAATCGACACGACCACGAGGCACCTCAGGCAGCTCTGTTGGTGGCCTAACCTAAGGACAGATGTAACTCACTACATCGAGAATTGCCTTATTTGCGCCCAGAATAACCCGGAGAGGTATTCTAAAAAGGCACAGCTTCGGCATACTCGACCAGTTAATGGCCCCTGGACAAACCTCCAGATCGACTTTATAGGACCATTGCCCCCTTGTAGGAATGGCTATAAATACGTTCTGGTGGTAATCGATACCTTTACCAAATAGGTAGAGGCATTCCCCTCAAGAACGAATACAGCTAAGACAGCTGCAAAGATCCTGACCCACCACATCTTCACGAGATGGGGTTTACCCCGAAGTATTGATTCGGACCAGGGATCTCACTTCACAGGACGTGTCATGAAGAACATCCTGACAATATTCGGCATCAAACAAAACTTTCATATTGCGTATCACCCACAGTCCAGCGGGATTGTAGAGCGCATGAATCGGACCCTAAAATCCACACTTAGAAAAATGGTTCAAGAAAACAACTCAACATGGGATTCAGTGCTCCCATTTGCACTCATGTTCATCAGAAATACAGTTTCAACTTCCACAGGATACACACCACACACACTCATGACCGGACGCCCTATGAAAGGTACAGAATTCCTTTTAGGACTGGACATGACTAGCCCCGAAGTGACGGCCCTCACACATGAAAAGGTAGTTAAAGACCTAGTTGAGACTGTGAGGTCTGCACAGATCGCAGCCGCAGTTCAACTAGGGAAACGGCGTAAACAAAGCACAGCATGCTTTAACAAGACCGTACACCCCACAGAATTCCAGGTTGGGCAACAGGTAATGCTATCTGTATACAACCCCAGCAGTTTTTTGGCACCAAAATATTCCGGCCCATATTCAATTTCGGATAAAATTAGCCCCTCAGTTTACAGGATAAAATATCCTAATGGAAAGACCGCGTGGTTCCATATTAACCAGCTAAAGGCATATGGAACACAGTCTAACCATGCACACCATGTCCTGCTAGACGCAGCAGAACACCTCGCCCCACCCACTAGAGACACGTTTCCACCATCCCCCTCACAGACCAGTTCTTCATCGGCCTCGCCCACGACTCCGCCCACTGACCACGACAGACCACGCCCCGAAACGCCCACAAGCTGCCGCAGCAGAGACAGCGATACAGACACTGACTCTGAGGACAGCCACAGCACACCACACTACAGCCCACACTGCAGCGACTATGACCCCGACTCCAGTGACCCCATGGAAGTCACTTATATTAAAAACCCAGACCCACCACCCGACCCCGACTACCCCGACAATACCCAATCACTTTTAGACCCAACACTCTGGCACAGGGACAATTCGTACAGACTTGTCCGCAACGACGAAAGTGACCCCCGGTCACATAATTCAAAAATTTCATGCCTGATCCACACAAGGGTGTGGGATCCGGGAGAGCAGGATGACACGGTGTCTGAATCCCGATACGGCAACCCCTTTGTGACCCTGTTCACAGAGGCAGAGGAAAAGTGAGGTGTCCAGATGATGTAAAATAGGAACCGCTTGAGGGAAGCGATGTCCTTTCTGATGGAACCTGCACGTATGTTTTGTTTGTCAGTTTATGTTGTTTGTATTCAATGTTACTGGTTCAGTTGGAGGCTGGACACCTTTTCAGCTGAAAAGATTGTGACCACCTCGCACGCACTTTAGCTTGTCCGCAGATACCTCTGAGAACGTCAGTTGTATCCTCTGGTGAACCGACACGGTTCACGACTTGTTCCCTGTTTTTAGATGAAGGAGCATCTTGGCTCCTCCCTTGTTTTTTTTAGGTGCCCCTCTATTCGGCGAATAGAGGCTGCAAATCCACGGTAAACACATTCTTGCCCGTTTAATCCAGGTTACTCAGGCAGTGGACAAACGGCACTGAGGACCCGCCCTGTCTGAGAACCCACTTTGGTCAGCCAAGCTCGGGTATGGCACAGCACGCCTTACCCGGGGATCCCATTCAAATCATACCCGTAGCGGCCCATACGCAACCCATTCAACCTTTTCTTTCAAATTTGTTTTCATTTTTCGTTAGGCAGCCCTTAGGCCGCCATCCCACATGCTATTTACATCCAGGAACATTCGGATGGTAAATTAGCAAAGCCTGCGAGACGGCTCGCAGGAGGAAAGGTGTTAGGTGTATTCTGGTCCTAAAATTCGCTTTTGAAAAAAAAATGAGGGGAGTCACAGGGTGTGACTTGGCCAGTCATTTTCATGGGTCAATTGGAATTAGAGGACAGATACACTAACAAGTACGGATATTAAACTGTGTATTGACAGATACTGTGCTTGATCCCATAGCTTTCAAAGGACGAAAGAGGGTTCACAGCAAGGATCGGCCATACAGGAGGAAGAGAAAGAGAACGAAGAGAAGACCATGATGGAAGCCTACCTATTACTGTTAAATGTTGTATTTGTATGTGTGGAAGCGAGTCACGTTTCCCCCACAGCCCCCGCCGCCAATGTTTCCCTCACACCAACTCCCCCGTGCTCAGCTCTGATCAGTGAAGTTCAGACCTGGTGCGCAAAATTTATGACATGGTACTCCATGTCATATGTGATTGAATCACTGCTAGTGATCGCAATCCTCTGCATAATCATACAGACCCACAGGTTGAGGAAGTGGAAGAGGAGAGCCTCCCGTTCCTGCCCCTCAACCATCTATGGAGTTCAATCTCCTATTTTCGGTTTCCACCAATCCCCCCAGCCCCTCAATGAATAAAGCACTATGTGAATAAAAAGAAAATACCCATGTATTATATTGTCCTGGACTCGACTGCCGAGTCAGGAAATGTTATGTGATGTGGTATGAATGGATGAGGTTTAGACTGTAATAAAATGTTTAAGGTAAGATAAGGATAGTTGTGATAGGTAGAGATTCCCGGTTTTGGTAATGTATGTCCCCTTTGACATAGCGCCAAGTAGAGATGTCAGGTAAAAATTTTTCTTCCCATAGTCAAGGACAGAGTAGACGCCCAGGAACTTGCCGAGGTCAGGGAACACAAAGGAGGCACCCAGAAGCACTCGAAGCAACGTGCATAGGTGATCCTTCACAATATTTTTAATTGTGAGGATCACAAGGAGGGAATGTAGCCACCTAAGATGGACACTGGGCTAACAAAATGGAGAAAACAGTTTAGCCAGGACAAGCAGTCTGCAAAGCTAATTAGCATTCTGCACGTAGCAAAACTGGTTTATGGCCAGGTGGAAGATCTCAACCAAAGGTGTAAATAGCAAAACGCTTTGCATAGTAATGAGGCAATCCAGATCTGGGCACACACAATAGCAACATTTGGGTTTGAATGGATACTTTGAGTGGACGCCCAGACGAAACGGCACCAGAAGTATCCATCACAAAAGACCCTAGAGACCGCCCCACCCATCGAGAAGAGACCCTCAGATTGGGGGATTTGTGAGACATCGATTGGGAAATGATCCAATCGATACATGGCAGGTAAAGACCGCCCCGAAAAGGCACGGACATTGGGGGCCCTATAAAGATAGACCCCGCACATGGTTCTGTCTGTTTTGTGCTCCGGCTTCGACTGCTGTTTTGACTTCGACCCAGATCTGCTGTTGTATCCTGACTCCGACTCCAGCCGTTGATCCTGTCTTCCATCACCAGCCGTTGAGCACCAGCCATCGTTCAGTATGTCCCAAAACGACGCTCGCTACGTGAACCCGGCATTACTTATACAGTATTCGACTAGTAACGAACAGAAGGTGCAGCCCAGAAAGGAACAAAGGCCTTGTCCCCTGACCTTGCTGGTTCCCACTTAGATAAGTATTTAGTCGTTTAATAGTAGAAATAGGTATTAGTCTTTAGCGTGTGCATGCGTATTTATTATATTTGTATAATAAATATTGATCGTTGGAACTTACTAATCGGTGTATAGTTTTATTACTTTGAACCTGACCTTGAGATACTTGTGAGGTGTCTATATACGGCACCTGGCGACTCCAAGCTGAAATTACACACACAGAGCTGTAGCAGTGTTAAGCACACGGCCTTTAAACGGAGGCGTGTTAATACACGCCAATAAACGCGTAATACACTCAAGTAAAACGTGCAACAGTCATCCTTACCTGATCTGGCCTACATGCGCATCCAGACCCACAGCAATGCTATCTTTTGGCTATCAATGAACCTCGGTTTGAATCACCTTCTGAGATCTCCCCACCGTTTCCATTATATTTTCAAATCTCGGCAGAAATGGCACCTGGGCCAGAAACCTTGCCTCCTTTGGTTGATTTGATTTATTTTATCACCTCCTCAGAAGGAGGAGGAAGAGACAGGCTCTCTTCCTCAGGCAACTGCTCAACTTGATGCAGAGAACCTACTTTTCATAGAATTTACAGTGCAGAAGGAGGCCATTCGGCCCATCGAGTCTGCACCAGCTCTTGGAAAGAGCACCCTACCCAAGGTCAACACCTCCACCTTATCCCCATAACCCAGTAATCCCACCCAACACTAAGGGCAATTTTGGACACTAAGGGCAATTCATCATGGCCAATCCACCTAACCTGCACATCTTTGGACTGTGGGAGGAAACCGGAGGACCCGGAGGAAACCCACGCACACACGGGGAGGATGTGCAGACTCCACACAGACAGTGACCCAAGCCGGAATCGAACCTGGGACCCTGGAACTGTGAAGCAATTGTGCTATCCACAAGGCTACCGTGCTGCCTGTACTTGGATGTGGAAATCTCTGTTGAGCAACACAGTACACACATCACCTTTCTATTAGAGCTTATCAGTTTTTATTTAATTTCCATCAGCTGTTAGGAAAGGAGCAAAGATCATGGTGGGTGGGCCATGAACTGTCTTCATTGTATAAACACGATCGTGCCTCTTAGCCCAATGTTGCAGCTCATCAACTTTTTCATTTCTCTTAAGGCACTCTGGGGCTTGTGTTTAATATTTATATAGGTTTGATTCTTGGTTGTAGACTATGGGGCTGCTAAAAGACTTGCATGTGCAAGCTGTTTAAGGAGGTGGGAGATGTTTATTCATTCACATCAAATCAGTCTTATCACGCTTGCAGTATCCCAAATTGTCTCCTGGAGTCTTCAGAGCCAACGACAAAGCTGTTTCCAGGTATATTCTATGTCACTTGGTCAACAGGTTTCAACACTAGCAGGAGTGGATAGGAATTGAAGGGAGGGGCAGTAGATCCAGAGTGAGCCTCTGAACAGAGATCAGCCTCCTTTTAGCTAATGGAGCATTAGCTAGGTCCCAACCTCGCAAAGAGTTTTGTCCCTCAAATAGGAAGACACTACAATGTGGTATTACCCGAATCAGCTGCTTGTTTTCAATCAGAGGGCTTTATTTCTTCAATCGCAGGGTTTCTTTTCCTTCCATTTTCTTTATTAAGTTAGCAATATAAGAGGAAGTCCCCAAAAGACCATAGGCTGCTGTAGGGAGAGAGCTGACCAGTGGTTATTTAACCTGAGGATCATCACACCTCAGGCGAGGGGCAAGGTTGAAAAGGTGGGGCCTTCACGAATAACCTCATAAGCTCTTGCTCTACCCACCTAATTGTTGTTGACACCACTCAAGAAAACACGTCGATTGATATCATGTAATATAGAACATACAGTGCAGAAGTAGGCCATTTGGCCCATCTAGTCTGCATCGACCCACTTAAGCCCTCACATCCACCCTATTCCCCTAACCCAATAACCCCATCTAACCCTTTTGGACACTAAGGGCAATTTACCATGGTCAATCCACCTAACCTGCACGTCTTTGGACTGTGGGAGGAAACCAGAGCACCTGGAGGAAACCCACGCAGGCACGGGGAGAACGCGCAGACTCCACACTGTGACCCAGCGGGGAATCGAACCTGGAACCCTGGTGCTGTGAAGCCACAGTGCTAGCCACTTGCGCTACCGTGCTGCCCACCAGCTGCAGAAAATCCACCAGAAAGTTTGGACTTGGGTTCAGGGTACTCTAAAATGTTTGTGAAAACAAGATTGGCTATGACTTAAATTAGGCTCAAAACTCTGCTAACTATTGGATCATTATAGGAAATTTTCAGAATTGAGCATAGCACACTATTGCAGGGATAAAACCGTTTATGTTGAAAGATTTTTAAAAAAATAAACTTGCGGCGATGTAAATAGATGCTAGAGGTTCCATGGAGTTGCATGAAGAAGCACAGGATGTCCTGGTGAACATTCTTCCTTCAACCAACACCACCAAAGAACTGGCCATTCATCTTATTTCTATTCATGGAAACTTACTGTCTGCCAAATGGTTGCCATACTTAATGGCATAACAGAGCATAGTTCTAAACAAACTCATTGTACAAGTCTGCAGAATGTGATAAGGTATTCTATGAGTCTTCCCTTATAAGAGGGAGCTATAGTCCTTGAACTTGTGGCATAACTTTCATGTGACAGACATCAAACCTTCTCTCTTAAAGCCACAGATTTCATACTGATATTCAGTGTTACTTTTTCCCATTGTATGTCGAATATTTATGAGGACCACCAAATAGCAGTGTGACATTTTGACAACCCACACCCCTAATACAACAATCAGCTTGAAAAGAAAGACTAGGCGAGCGCTACATTTCCAGCAAGACAGAGGAGGAAATAGGGTCAAACAATTAATGCATTAACTGAGATGGTAATGAAGAAGTTTGTGCTTTCTTTTTCAGCACAGCTGAAATTTTCCTCAGGTGGGCCAGGCTCAAATTTGTACCGCACATAACCGCTGTCATCCAAGTTGTATTAAAATAAGAGGTCATTTTTTTTCCTACTCCACTGTTCCCCTTTCCAGTTTTGTGGACACATCTAAACCTCATTACCAGCCTCTCGGTGTACAGCATGCATGGAAGAAAAAAGCGAAATGGTCTGCAATGCTGTAAAAAGAGTAATTTTTCATCAACAGTTTCCAGCTCCATAAACAGACCTCTGATTTTTAAAAGTCACTCTGAACTCTCGCTACAGTGCACATTGCACAGCCCAGCAGCCCATACAGCAATGCGATTTACAAGGGGTAATTTTTCAGCCTCTCTCTTTTCCAGCTCCACCGATAGATCTGCTCACTGCAGTGTGCATAAAACCCAGCCAAGCAGGCACTAATAAAATAAAGACTTTTTTTTTTAAAGACAGATCCCGTCAAACCCACAAATGTTCACAGACTTCTTCTCCAGTTACAGTTGGGTGGATGATTTTGTACATTCAATGCCTGGATCCTGGCTATACTTTCTGCATCACAAAATACACAGAACAAGTGGCTCTTGTGAGGGTGAGCTGGGCCGTTCATTTGTACAGTGTAAATATTGTGCATGTTCAAGGTATGCATTTGTACAGCGGTCGCAAACATGCAGCTCAAACCATTCATTATAGATCTTGCAGTCATGAAATGTGGGTTTCTTTCAAAACTTACAGTCACTTATTATACATGGATCAAATTTGACTACTATTCAGTGCATATTATAGTCCTCATTTCTGAAAATTCTTTATATTTCCTTGTAGATAGCTATGTTGCTATCTCCTGTTGACGATGAGTGGTATATTTTCCGCTGTTCCCTCTGGACTCTTCGGGCAGAAATGGACATAAAACTAAATGCAAAATTGATGGAAAAAGTGAAACTGCCAGGTTATTTTCCCCATTTCTGTTTAACTCTCTGCTTTTCGCTTCAAAAAATGCGGTGTGAAAGCGGTAAGTGAAAGTCAGATATTTCTTCAAGACTATAACCCCAATGTAATGCATATTACGTCGCATCGAACTTACAGCACGGAAACAGACCATTCAGCCAGAGGCGGATTTACAATGAAACACACCGAGGCACAGGTCCCTGACCAATGGGGATGCCCCCGCCGGCTGGTGTCTGTGGGCACCAATCAAAAATTGCTAACTCTGCATTTGCTGTTGAGCCTATCAGCAGGCAATGCAGAACGACATTAGATTCTGATGGTTTTAGTTCCCTCAGAGCGAGAAAACAGACAGCTCTGAATGTTGAGGCATGCGCGGTGACTAGGTGAGGAGGGAGAGAGGCAGAAGTGTTTTACTCACGCAAAAAATGACACAGCCAGCAGGTTTCTCAACGCAGGGCTGAGGGCAAGTCTTTTTCATTGGATTTACAGTGCAGAAGGGGGCCATTCAGCCCATCGAGTCTGCACGGGCCTTTGTAAAGAGCACCCTACTTAAGCCCACCCTCAACCCTATCCCTGTAACCCCACCTAACCGTTTTGGACACTAAAGGCAATTTAGCATAGCCAATCCATATAACCTGCACATTTTTAGACTGTGGGAAGAAACCAGAGCACCCGGAGGAAACCCACGCAGACACGGGGTGAACGTGCAGGCTCCGCACAGACAGTGACCCAAGCGGGCATTGAACCTGGGACCCTGGAGCATTGAAGCAACAGTGTTAACCATTGTGCTACTGTGCCGCCCGGTCAGCCAACAACAGCGAGGTGAGGTGAGGCGCCAGGCGAAAGCCACGGGCCTAAGTGAGACAGCTGGTCAAAGCCATCAAGCAGTGAGGGGAGCAGGCGAGGGGCAAGTCAATGCAGTCAGAGTTGAGGGCAGGCCAGCCAGCAAGGTGCTGGGGTCCGGTGAAAGCCAGAAGATGGTGCATTAGCCCCATTCTGCCGTCAGCGGGGGGTCGCAGCATCTGAAATGATCGGTGCCTGGCACCGATCCCGATTTTGCTGGACGTCCAATTCTCCGTCCCATCTGGAGGTGCCCCGAGATGGAGAATTCACCCTAATATTTCCTAATCCATTCAACCAAAATCCTTTACGAGTTTGAATGTGTTTATGGAATCTCTTAACCTCCTCAGGACTAAGGAGAAAAAGCCCTCTCCTCTATCATATCTGTCCAACTGAAATCCCTCAATTCTTATGTCATTTTTGTGAATCTTCTCTGCACCTTCTCGAAGGCACTGACATTCTTCCTCAGTGTAATTCCTTGAATTGGACACAATATACCAGTTGAGTCCTCACCAATGATCTATTTTATCTTTTGTGGCTACTACTTCTACTTCGAAAGCTCAGGATCCTGCAAACATTTTGACAGCCTTATGGACTTGTCTTGCCACCTTCAAAGATGTGTATAAATAAAAGTATGTGTCCAATAAAATAGAAATTACTATACCTGTTTAGCTGGAGTAGCAGCCCAACACTTCGGAAGAGTATCTGTGCCACATGAATTTTGCTGTGAATGTGAGCTGAATCCGTTCAACATGGATTTCGCTGCCATTATTGCCTTAGTTGCTACCTTGTTGCCATCATTCAGAAAGACTGACCAGGGCAGAGGTTCTACTGAATACCAAACACTCATCCTATTGACTACCACCAGACCTTGAAATAGTTCATCGCTTTACAATCAGTTGAATGGAGCTTGGCGAAGGCCACTATAAACAAATAAACCCTATGCTGATTATAAGCTGTCCAACTTTGTGTTTAAATCATCCCTCATGGAAAACTATTTAAAAACCCTCAAGATATGGATGTTGAAGTAATCCATTACAAAGAGAATGAAGGCCAGAACTAAAAACAGAAAGCACTGGATAAACTCAACTGTTCTGGCAGCATCTGTGGAGAAAGAAAGAGAGTTAACATTTTGAGTCCAAGATGTGAAGATGTCGGCATTGGACTGGGGTGGGCACAGTCTTACAACACAGGTTAAAGTCCAACATGTTTGTTTCGAACCACTAGCTTTCGGAGCGCAGCTCCTTCATCAGGTTCCTCATTCACCTGAGGAAGGAGCTGTGCACCGAAAGCTCGTGATTCGAAACAAACCTGTTGGACTTTTACCTGGTGTTGTAGGACTTCTATTTTGAGTCCATATGACTCTTCGACAGAACTGAATAGCGATAGAAATGTAAAGAATGATATAATTGAACAGGAGAGTGGGGAGATGGGACGGAATAGAAGGTCAGGGATAGGTCTGAGCTAAGGAGAGATTGACAAAGGTGTCATGAACCCAAGCCAGAGGGAGTGTTAATGGTGGCATTAAGGACTAAAGAAGCACTAATAGTGGCATAAAGGTAAGGTAGCAGAATGAGTTAATAGGATAACGGAGATCCATGCTCAGTGAAAGCAAAACTGAAAAACAAGTGACAGATGGCCCTGTGGAGGAGGGGGTGGGTTGTATCGGAACAAACCAAGGAAACAAAAAACAAAAAGGGGGTCAACGTGGGGGGGAAAGTTCACAGTCTGAAGTTGTTGAACTCAATGCTGCATTCAGAAAGCTGTTACATGCAGAATTAACAAAAATGTAACTGAAGTACAATCTTCAGTACAAAGTACTTCAGTGGATCATACATGTTTTTAAAACTTGAATTGTAGTTTGCTTTCTGTCAAAATTCCCAAGTTGACCATACATATTAAACCAAGTACTGTGATCTCAATGACATTATCCTATAAATCAGTCATTCTAAATCAGGAAATTGCTGTGGTAATAAATAGAGATGTACAATTTGTTGCTCTGCTTAATTTCTTAGTTTGCTGCTCTTTGGAGTGTCCTTGTCCATTAGTTGAGAGGCTGTTAAGCTACTTGAGATGAAATGAAGTAGCATTTCATCACACGGGGGTAGTAGAAATCTGGAACACTTTCCCACAAAACACATAAGGCACTTGATGATTTCAAGGATGGGTTGGGAAAGCGTATCAAGGAAAAGAGGCTAAATGATATTGAGGGCAGATCAGCCATTATCTAATTGAATGGCTGAACAGGCGTGAGGGGCTGAATGGCGCTGAGTCCATGTCGAGATACATAATGTAACCATCATTATAAGTACGTCCTGACTGGCTTGATTTTTTTCCCTATGAGGTCAACACAATTCCCAGCATCCACCCTGTCAAACCTGTGAATCCTATTGCTGCACTTACCTTGTCCAAATAAATTACATGTGTGAAGCAAAAAAGGTTCAAATTTCAAACTCCCAGAATAACTGGTTGGCCATTCAGAACAGGAATGAGACATTCTTCACTCTAAAGGTGAATGCTTGGAATTAGGGAATTGCACTGAAAGCTACCATGAGAATAAGATCTTCAGCAGCAACTGGTTGAAGTGAGGGTGGATGATATTGCAGAGGTAAAAGTAAACAGTCTCGATGGTGGATTGGTTATGAATTTCAGCAGGACAACGTTATTTTTATGGAACAATCTGGCTTGAGTGTGGGCCACAGAGGCGATTTAATTAGTGAAAAGGAATAGATATTATGGATCAAAAGAAAGCTTTGGTCTCCCAGTGGTCAATTGGGAGCATGCAACTTGTCCACTTGATGGCCGGGATTCTCCCCTACCCGGTAGGGTGGGGGGTCCCGGTGGGATGGAGTGGCGTGAACCACTCCGGCGTCGGGCCGCCACAAAGGTGCGGATTTCTCCGCACCTATAGGGGCCAAGGCCTAACCTTGATGGGCTAGGCCCGTGCCGGAGTGGTTGGCGCCCCGCTGACCGGCGGGAAAGGCCTTTGGCACCACGCCAGCCGGGCCAGAAGGGACTTCGCCGGCTGGCGGAAGTCCGCGCATGCGCCGGAGCATCAGCGGCTGCTGACATCATCCCCGTACATGCGCAGGTGAGGGGATCACTTCCGTGTTCGCCATCGTGAAGGCTATGGTGAACGCGGAAGGAAAAGAGTACCCCCATGGCACAGGCCCGCCCGCCGATTGGTGGGCCCTGATCGCTGGCCAGGCTACCGTGGGGGCACCCCCCCGGGGCCAGATCGCCCCACCCCTACCCCCTGGCACTTGAAGTAAATGATTTCACTCTCTCTCTTCACAACCCCTCCCCCCAACCCACCGGCACTCAAAGTGATTTATCTCTCTCTCTTCCCAACACCCCCCCCGCCCCCAACAACACCCCCACCCCAACCACCCCCCCACCCCCACCCCAACCAACCCCCCACCCCCCCCACCCCCACCCCCCAACCCCCCGGCACTCGAAGTAAGTGATTTCACTCTCTCTCTTCACAGACCCCTCCCCCCAACCAACCGGCACTCGAAGTAAGTGATTTATCTCTCTCTCTTCCCAACACCCCCCCACCCCCAACAACCCCCCCACCCCCCCATCCACCCACCCCCATCCGGGCCGGAGAATAATTAAGCCTCAATAAACAATGGCATCCCGCCGGTGCCAGCCGTTCTCCGAGGCGGGCGGCGGGATTTGAAGAACACCGTTTTATGGCGGGTGGGAGAATTTTGAACATGGCGGGAGCGGGATTATCGGCGCCCCCGGGCGATTCTCCGACCCTGCGTGGGGTTGGAGAATTTCGCCCGTGTTCAGGAAAATCTTCAACTGCAGAATGTTTCTAGTCCAACTAGGAATGAGGTACTGCTAGACCTGGGTCTTCGGAATGAGTTGGGCCAAGTGTCAGTAGGAGAACCTTTAGGGAATAGTAATCAATGTATCCTAAAGTTTAGTCTGACCGTGGAAAAGGACAAAAAATAATCAGAGTAAGAATAATTAACTGTGGGAAACCCAACTTCAATGTGGTTAGAGAGGATATCGGCCAAATAAATTGGGTCAAAGATTTGCAGGAAAAATGCTAACTTTAACAATGGCTTACGTAGAACATAGAACATACAGTGCAGAAGGAGGCATTCGTTTGATCGAGTCTGCACTGACCTATTTAAGCCTTCACTTCCACGCTATCCCTGTAATCTAATAACCCCCTCTAACCTTTTTGGACACTAAGGGCAATTTAGCATGTCCAATCCACCTAACGTACATGTCTTTGGCCTGTGGGAGGAAACCGGAGCACCCGGCGGAAACCCATGCAAACATGTGGAGAATATGCAGACTCGCACAGTGACCCAGCAGGGAATCGAACCTGGGACCCTGGCGCTGTGAAGCCACAGTGCTAACAATTGTGCTACTGTGCTGGCCCTTGCCTTTAAAGAAGAGAGACTTCAGGTACGTTAAAGGTATATCCCTCGAAAAGGAAAGGTCGGGTCAACAAGGTCAGAGCCTCCTGGATGACAAAAGAGATAGAGATTAAGAAAATGTGTGCTTATGAAAAACGTCAGGTGGAAAATATAATTGAGAACCAGGCTGAATATGAAACTTTCAGAGGGTAGGGAGAGAAGCAACACGGATACAAAGTTGACTGAGTGACAGGAAACAGAATAATGGTCTATGGATGTTTTTCGGGCTGGTGGAATGTTTGCAGTGGAGTACCCCAGGGGGCAGGGCTGGGACTCTTGTTTTTCCTGGTATATATGAATGATCTGGACCTTGGTGCACAGGGCATAATTTTATAAAAATGATACAAAACCTGGAGCCATTGTAAACTGAGGAGGATAGTGCAGGAACTTCAAAAGGACAGAGGCAAGTTGGTGTAATGGGTTCAATGAAATTCAATGCAGAGAAATGTGAGAAAGAGCAGAGAAAGCTGGTGTATATGTATATGATGCATTGAAGTTGATAGAGCAGGTTGAGAGAATGGTTAATAAAGCATACAGCAGAGTAGAATTTAGTATTGCTGTCAAGAGACATTTTGTTGAGGTTTCCTGTCTTGCACTCATCAGGACAATTAAAAGAATACCAGTGTCAGGGCAACCAATAATATTACACTGTGAGAAGAAACTGCAGATTGGTTGGAAAGTGACTTTGATTGTTGGAGATGTTGTCGTGGAAAATGTACCAGTTGATGGTGACTGGCAGTTAACTGCCAAGGATTGTTTGAAATTTAAACTAGACAGCTTGATTCTGACTGGTCAAGGCATTACCCTGCAGAATGAACCGGCGAATGGTTATCATTTACTTTGTTTAGCTGAAACGGGTGCAATGTGTGTACATGTTCTTTCTGTCTTCAAGAACAGGGCCCTGTGTATTATTATATATATCTTCTAGTACATGCAAATGTGTCATCCTATGAGCCTGACTGACAATATTAAATTGGCTGTCAATGCAATTTTTTGCATACTGAGGATTATTTGGCAAATGTTGTCCAATCGCGAAATCACATCTAATATTGGACACAGCATTTTGTGTTTTGCAATTTGGGCTGGTTAGGTCGGGTCTGTACATTGCATATTGCAAACAGCAGAAGGGACCTGCTGTTTGATGTTCAATTTCAAACAGTGCTTCACAGTGCTTGGCAGTTAACTGTTAGTCATCATCAACTGGCACATTTTCCATGGCAATGCCTTTACTAATCAGCGTCCACTTGCCAACCAATCAGCACCACCTTCTCATACAGTGTACAATAGTTGTTTCCCCGGACACTGGTACTCTTGCAATTAGTGCAGGACTAAAAAGTTTCACCAAAATGTGACTTTTCAGCAAAACTCTAGTTCGCTACCCCCAAATGACTATCCTAGGCTTTATTAATATAGTCACAGGTTCAGTCTCAGCTGGAGGACTATTTCTAGATCTGGGCACCACACATTAAGAAGGATAGGAAGGCATTGGAGAGAGTGCAGAAAAGATTCACAAGAAGGGTTCCAGGAATGAGGGACTTCTGGACACTGTATATAGGGATAAACTGTTCCCATTCATGAAAGGATCAAGAATGAGAGGGCACAGATCGAAAGTAATTGGTAAAGGAAGCAAAAGTGACATGAACATAGAACATAGAACAGTACAGCACAGTACAGGCCCTTCGGCCCACAATGCTGTGCTGACTATTTATCCTAATCTAGGGTCAACCTAACCTACACCCCTTCAACTTACTGCTGTCCATGTGCCTGTCCAAGAGTCCAATGAAGAATTTTTTTTTAAAGAAGCGGGTGGAATGTACTGCCTGTGAGTGCGATAAAGGCGGGTTAAGTTGAGGCATTCCAAACGGCATTAACTATTATTTGAAAAGGAACAATGTGCAGGGTTCTAGTGTGTCAGCAGGAGAATAGCACTTGGTGAATTGTTCATTTGGAGAGCCAGTACAGACATGATGGGCTGAATGATTCCTTCTGTGAAAATTCAGTGTTTCAATCACGTTTCCCATTCTCTTCCGTGTGTGCCCCTGTTAAATATGGAAGAAAATGAGAACGTGTCAGGCTCCCCACTTGCAATCATTGGTAGCCTCAAATGGAATAAAGTTCCTGGGCTCTCCTTCATATCCTGTCATCTCCTTTCTCTTATAAACCTATTATCTTACGTCCAGGTTAAGTATTCTTAAGATTGTGCATGTTTAGGTAGCACAGATAGTGAAACTCAATGGCCCAGCCTCCATCTTCTCTGACACCAAATCCTCATGTATAATGTAGTTAGATTGGTTTACAAGGATTCCCTACGACCCTTCAAGATTTTTAGGTGCCCAGAGTTTGAGTTATACAATTGCTGCTGTCATTTCTTGTAAAGCTGTGATATTGTCACACATGGTAAGCATTTTGTGTTCTGTTTCTCACAGCAAGGCTGCCCAGAACAATCTGCTACTGGTTATTATGGTTCAGAACACATGATTTATGGGTTACGAGGGCTCACAATGACATATGTGCTTGGAACAGGTGTTTGAAAATATAAACTCTTCTGTAAATCTACCTTAGCTGCTTTATTGAGATCAGCAGACTTCTGGTGTGCACCCAGGTCTGCCTTGTCCGTAGAGGTATGTTCTCAAGTCTGCTGCGCTGAATGCTGCTGAAGAAACTCTTTATTTCCAGAGCGATCTGATCTGCTTCTTCTTTACTTGTGGGATAATTGCCTTGAACCTTTTACTCTTATGAGGCACAGATGCCTGAGTTTTCCCAGAAATAGTGCAAAACAAACTTCACTGGACTGAAAGTTTATTTTCCATGATAGAAGAGCACACAGCTTTGTGCTCATCACTAGAGGAACAATGTTGAGGTAACAGAGATTAACCAGGATTCTGCTTAATATGAGAAAATAGCAGACAAGGCTTGAAAATTGGTGCTGTTTTTGTGAGATGAAAGGAGATTATAGAGCTATTCAATAGAACAGTTTAAACTTGTAAAGGGATAGGCTAGAGCAATTAGAAACAGACTGCTTCCTGTGATCAAGGGACCTTACAGGAGGAAACAGAGATAAAAGAGAATAGGAGAAATTTTGGCATCTCAGGATATTGCCAGGTTGTGGAATATGCGACCCAAGTTGGTGATTGAAACTTACCATGTCAATGCTGAAAGACAGATTAATTAGAAAGATGGTTGAAGGAAAGGGGCTAAAATGATATAAGAACAGTGTAGTCAGGTGAATGAAGCTCATGTGGAGGATTAACACCAAACAGATTGGTTGGGCCAAAGGGCCTGTTTTCATCATGGAATTTAAGTCAGCCCATCCTGCGGTTAGTGTAAATGTAAAGTTTACTCTCCCGATTTAAACAGTGATATCATGAGTTACTGGTCAGGAATTCAGTACCAAAACTTTGGCAACCCACAGCCTATTGCCAGATAATATTTCAGCAACAATTACTCAGCTTATGCATGTGTGAGTGTTTGCATGTGTAAAAGTCTCATAAACACATAAGGAGCAAAGGACAAGCAGAGACGTAATTACAGGAAGGGGAAGACAATTATTTGTTGTCTGAAGCAATAGGAATGGGGGTTTCTGGAATTCTGGAGGAATAGCTGCATGGTTATCATCATGCTCTTGCACATCTTGACACTGTCCAAACAATAACGATAACCTGTGTTGCAAAGCCACGGTCTATATCAAAAATGATTTTTACTGGCTGAAATTATTGATTAAACTCTAAAAGGACTGAAGAAGCAACATTCCACTAACTTGAAACTGCAATTTTTAAGATGGCTGAACATTTGCAATGTGCATGAAAAATCACAACGCCTTTAAATGGAGCTAACCGGTCTTCAGGAACCCACCAGAGATAATCACTGGAGAAGAATGTGAATGAGCAGCATCTCCTGAGCCATTTGCAGGATATTCAGACTCAATTATCAGATGTAATTACTTCAGACAAAGGGCTCTGGCTGTAAGAGGAATTCTCCAAGCATAAGTCAATCAAGTTATACCTGGAATCCACTAACCATACCCATATTTTGGTCACTGGTCAGTTGAAGAGAGAGGATTATGCGACAGGCCAGCTAACCCTCTTATGTGTTTTGAGAAACTGTTTATTCAAGGCCATGGATGGAAGCAGAAAAGACAACCAAATGGCATGACCCCTGTGGGACTTCCTTTTCTCTCTTTATCTCTCTCTCTTCCCAATCACCTTGCACATTTGAGCCCTGTCTGTTGTTTCACTATCCATGGGCTGCAGGCAGAATTTTGTTTAAAAAGAAATCAACACAACAGCTGTTGTCTGTGGAAGATCGACCATCTACATATTTAAATCATCTCGACGTCGAACCAACTGGAACCACCGAGCTCTGCTTTAAAGCATTGAAGTAATCGGTCTACAAGGTCTGTATCGCTTTAACTCACACTGGATTTTAAAAAGACCGGTTAATCTAATCTCCCCACTCTGTAACCTATTGGGAAGTGCACATATGAACTTTGGGTATGAGTGTGCATGAAAGGTAGAACATTTTTATAAATTTATTTAGACAAGGTTAACAAATATTCTCTTCTCTTTTTAAGAACTCAAGGAAGTCTGTATATGTGTGTCTTTTGCAGTCACATGACGTCAAAAGTTCAACACTCACTGAATTGGCAAGCGTATCCTTTTAAAAAAGGAAACCTGATAAGGTCAAATAAGGAGTGGGAAAAGAAGGGTAGCCATTCTACCCCTCTTCATCTGATCAGGATATATACAATGGCTTTAATGTTAGAAGATAACTCAAGATGGTTTACAGGAGTGAAGTTAGATGTTGAGTCACATGAGTAGATATTGGTGCAGATCAAAGATTTGGTCAAAGGGAAGTATCTTAAGAGTGGTAAAGAGACAGAGAGCTGAAGGGAAGGAATTTCAGAGATTGGGGCCTCGTTAGTTGTAGGCCTGGTGACCAGTGTTGGAGTGATAAAAATTGAAGATGCTCAAGAAGCCAGAACTAGATGACAGGAATAGGGAGGGGCAAAGCCATGGGGAGATCGGAGTAACAAGAATGAGAATACTAAAATCAAAGCGTTGATTAACTAGGAGGCAATGTAAGTCAGTGAGTGAATGGGGCTCCGTGTGAGTTAGCACACGGGAGCAGAGGTTTGGTTGACCTCAAGATTAAGGAGGGTGGAAGAGAGGCCGCCAGCCAAGGGTGCAATGGAATAGTCAAGTGTAGAAGTAACAATGGCATGGATGAGGGATTCAGCAGCAACAAGACTGAGGCAGA
The DNA here is from genome assembly GCF_902713615.1 of Scyliorhinus canicula. Lineage (NCBI taxonomy): Eukaryota > Metazoa > Chordata > Chondrichthyes > Carcharhiniformes > Scyliorhinidae > Scyliorhinus > Scyliorhinus canicula. The sequence goes on from NC_052154.1 coordinate 162,859,944, forward strand.
GGAAGTTGGGCAATGTTATGGAGTTGGAAATAAACAGCCTTAGTGATAACTTCATTACAGCGTTAATGTAAGCCGCCACGTGACACTAATAAAGAGGATGATGATGGTATGGATGCGTCGTCAAAAATACATCTCAAGATTGAATATGGACAATTAAGGAAAAGGATAGAGTCAGTGACCAGAGAATGGAGGTTTTGATGGGGACCAAAGACAATGGTCGGAATTTTGAGCCAACGTTAGCCGTCAGTGAGAATGGCAATATGGGCCCAGAATTCTGCGAGAGTCGGGAAACACAATTCTCACCGGCGGGATCACGATTCCCATTTCCGCCCCCCCCGCCCCCGAAGGTCGAGAACCTCATTTAAATAAATTATAATATTATTCGCGGGTTGCCTTCTGGATTTCTCCCCCTACTCCCCCACTTCCCTCCCTCTAGGCCTGTCCAGACAGTGAAACGTTTGTCTCAAGTCCCCAAAATATGCCTTGGACATAATGAAGACATTGTGGTAGTTTGGAATTTCACTACGACTCGAGTCCAATTGATGGTGCATCAGACATAAGGTGGGATTTTCCTGTCTTGTCCATGGCAGGATAAATTGCAAGTAAGAAAAGAAAATTAGGCCTTCCAGCCAAAATTCTTTAACTTTCAGCGGCATCAGAAATTCCCAGTCACAAACAAAGATGGAAGATTTAACCTATAAGGCGAATGTTTTTGGCCTTTCTCCGCCAGAGATTCCACTGAAAACACCCCCCACGTCCCCCTCCCCCCCAAGGGGGGACAGACGAGTCACGCAAAACACTATAAACATTGGCGTGACTGGAAGATTCCAGCAGTAGGCAATGGTGAGCCAACTCCAACACGGGAAAACACGCTGTGGGAGGGGAAATCCCAGCCACAGGGTATTGAGGAGTGGTTCATAATGCAAGCATTGTGACTACTGAGAGGCAAGGGGAAAGCTGACTTGCAGGATTCTCTCCCTGTGCTCAGTGTTCTCAGTAAATAATATTGCATTGACGAGGTCTCCTGCCATTGTAAATTAGTGATCACCCCTGTGTCAAAGTCAACCCCAATTACTGTTGTGAATGTGCACCCCATCTCTTTCACTGATCATTTTGCCAAATTAGCTGGAAGTTTCATTATGTGGCGGATAGTGCACAATACTATGAAGCATTTAGACCATTAGCAGTTTAGTAATGGAAAGGGATTATCCATAGTCGATTGTCTCATGGATCTACTCAATCAGCTGTCTCTTCAAGCTGAGAAACAAAAAACATCCTTAACAGTAGTGCTAACTGGTTTTAGCAAAGAATTTGACCATGTAGATCATAGCATCGCAATCAGCAATCTTCTTCAATTAGGAATGAGTCCATCTCATATACATTAGATCTCGGACTATCTCAATAATCAACAGCGATGTGTTTGCAATGAATTGAATACTTCCAAATGGATAACGTTACAAGCTGGAGTCCCACTAGGATCCAAATTAGGCTCTATTATATATTTAGCCATCATAAAGAATGCCTGAGTGATCTCACCACATCCATTCATTTCTATAAATATGTGGATCACCTGACACTCTTGGAGTATCATCATCAAGGCAAGGGTCTATAAATCACTTAATTGAATGAATGGGCAATAAGCATGAAACTGAACCCCCAGAAGTGAAATGCTATAGAATTGTGTTTCCTGCGCAACCCTCCTGATCCTCCTCTCATCAACTTCAACAACACTGACATTACGCAGCAAACGTACATAAACTGTTAGGACCCTAAATGCAAATTACTCTCAAATGGCATTACCAAGTACGTGAAATGCTTAAAGGAGCAAATGACTTTCAGAAACGATCGCGGAAACTGATCACAGGTAAGATATACCAAAGCTACTTTGACACAGTCAAACAACGGAATATGTGTCCACTTGCTGGAAGGCAGAAAAAACTCTGTCAGATTTCAATAGAAAACGTTTGGATCTCACTTTCCATTGCCGCTATCTATTTTATTTGAAAGTAAATATGCAATGGAATTCAGGGAAAAAGATACTGTACCATCCTGAAAAACCTCCACATCTAGCCTCTGGGGGGATTTCCTGGCCTTTCCTGCTGGTGGGATCTTCCGGAAGTGGTATTCCTGGCAGCGGGATGGGCAAATCGACGATCCTGCTAGCAGCCAATGGCGAGCTACCTCCGCCACCAGGGATTATGCCGCGGGGGGTGGGGAGCCAGAAAATCCTGCTCCATGTCTCCTTCAGCCTGCCTGCGTTACACCACCTCATGGTTCTGAATCCTTTTATATAGGGCGTGCTTCAGCAGCTCCCAGGACATTGGTGACCCCCTGGTGGTCGGAGACAAAGCAGGGTGACACCCTGGCACTGCCAGTGTGCCTGGGTGCCAGGTTGGCATTGCCAGGGTTCAGGCCCAGCAGGTGGGCCTCCCCAATTTTGGGGAATAAAAGAGGGGTAAAAAAACGGGCATGGGGAGCCTGAAAGGCGGGGGGGGGGGGGGGGGGATCGGGCCAGCCTTCCAAAATGGCATCCCAATCTACCAGGAGCTTTGCAGGAAATCACTCTAAGTGCATCCCCGGTGGAGAGAATTTCCGAGGCCATTGAATAGTGGGATGCAATGTGCCATTCAGTAGAGTTTAACTCAATTCCACTGAATAAGTAGCCCATAGTATCAACCAGAGGTTTTGATTTCCAATTTCAGTTTCACTCTTAAGTGTCTTGAGCCACTGGGAGAGTCAGTTTCCATTTTTAAGTTCTCTTTTTCAGCCTGAAAAGGTACATACTTTGCCCATGGATTCCATCACAGAAGACCGGCATTTTGCTACATACTGTAGGTGTTCCCATATTGAAGTGATCATAATTGTGCATTCCTTTCATTATTTTCTACGTTATTTGTATTTCAATGATTGTCTGCAACTGTGTTATGAAGTCTGAATACTTGTATTATTTGTATTGTCACAGTTCGGCACCTGCTGCCATGATGATTTTTCAATAAACTATTTAGAAATCCAGACACCTGACATATTCAAGCCACTATGGAACATTACTGATCGGTGATGGAGAGAATGAATAATATGTGTGCCATCTCGGATATTCTGAGCCAGTGGAAAGCCAGTGGAAATCGAGCAATTGCACAGTTACTTTCCCCTTCCTTTGGCTTTGCAGCCATTGAGAAAGTAATAAATTCTTGCTGCTTCACAAAGCGTGGATGATCCTGATAGAGTCTGGAATGATCCAAAAGCATAAAAGTTGAGAGCTATACTGCCAAAGACAGTGCTGACCGTGCCCAGTAATTGGGTTCAATTCCTGGTACAACAAGTCACAGAGCTCTGTCACTATCTCCATGTTGAAGCAGAGCTGCTTGGCGGAGATTCCCCGCGACCAGCGTGAATCGCGCCACCCCGATGCTGGCACGTGATTCTCTGCAGAGCGGAGAATTGGCGCCATTGGCGTCGGCATGGTTGGCGCGGCACCGGTCAGGGCATCTCCAGGCGGCCCCCCCTCCGGCGATTCTCGGCCTGGGATGGGCCGAGAGGCTGTCGTAAAAACGCCGAGTCCCGCTGGCGCCGTCCACACCTGCTCTCAGCCGGCAGGAACTCAGCGTGGAAAGGTCGGGGGAGACCTGTGGGGAGGGTAGGGGGGTTCCGACCCCGGGGGGCGGGCCTCCGATGTGGCCTGGCCCACGATCGGGGCCGACCAATTGGTAGGCCGGCCTCTCTGGCTGGCAGCCTTCTTTCTTCTGTGCCAGCCCCTGTAATCCTGTGCCATGTTGCGTTGGAGCCGGCGCGTTGAAGGAAGCCACTGCGTTTGCACGCATTGGCGTCCGAGCCACTGCGTATGCGCGCGTTGGCGCCGGTGCCACTGCACATGCACAGATCCTGCGACGCCCAGTTTTCGCCAGTATCAGCAGCTGGAGCGGTGTGAACCGCTCCAGTGCCGTGCTGGTCCCCTGTAGGGGCCAGAATTGCTGATCCTGAGGTCGTGTTGACGCCGTTGGGAAACGCGGCGCCGTTTACGATGGCGTCAACACTTAGCCTCAGGATCACAGAATCCCGCCCGTTATTTCGGTCAGGTTCGAGGTATCTTGTTGATTCCTGAAGATCTGCATGCTATAATGTGTCTGCTATCCTCCCATCCTCCGCCAGCATCCTCACCAGGTCAGTGCTCTTGATGATCCTCTTCCTCCTCTTTTGACAAATTCATTGTGAACTCAAGGAACATAATCATCTTACACAGATATGCTAAAGCCAATTCCCCCAAAAAAAGACAATAGTACCTTCTAGAGCTCAGTCACCAAAGCTAGTGAACAGCAAACAAAAGCCAAAATAGCCACATCATTGACTCAAAAGCACACCAGTGGTTTGTGCACACTCAACAAGTATGTACATTAACAGAATTGAGGATCACTTAAAATTTTGTTTGTGCCCACCTGCTCTCTGACAGTTACTGCCACAGGTTTAGGGAGTGAGGAATCAGGTGTTCCCAGAGACCAGTTTCACAAAAGGGTCTTAATTCAAGACATCACAGTACCAAATTGGTCAGTTTTGTCCACATTTGGCACCCACAAATTAGGCAAAATGGAGTCCAATTTCTTCCCCACTGAGCATATCATCGGCACGATGGCACAGTGGTTAGCACTGTTGTTCACAGCGCCAGGGTCCCAGGTTCGATTCCCGGCTTGGGCCACTGTGCGGAGTCTGCACATTCTCCCTGTGTCTGCGTGGGTTTCCTCCGTGTGCTCCGGTTTCCTCCCACAAGTCCCGAAAGACGTGCTGTTCGGTAATTTGGACATTCTGAGTTCTCCCTCTGTGTACATGAACAGGCGCCAGAATGTGGCGACTAGGGGCTTTTCACAGTAACTTCATTGCAGTGTTAATATAAGTCAACCTGTGGCAATAAAGATTATTATTATCGTATACATGCTATTAATAAATCTCAGTGAGCTAAAATGAATGCCAGTCACTAACCAGGAACGGTTAAAGAAAACATTTGTCGTTGCTTTCATGGTCCGTGTTAAGCAACGATGGAAAAAGAAAGAAAAGATGTTTTTCGTTAACGGCAAATGGACATCCAGAGCAGTTGGACAAATGCTCCTTTCTTTTTGTTTGGGTGGATGGACTGTTTTGGAATTTTCCATAAAATAGGGATACAAGTTTGACATCAAATGTCCCTGTGAAAGTATTTCTGTCAAAAGATTTTGCAGTCTCATTTGGAAAACATGAGCACTTTAAATTTAAAAAGGTACCTCATTTGTTGTACTGCTATTTGACTTACTTAGTACACTAGTTTAGTGACAGTTTTATTTACTTTGCAAAAGAACTGGCAGACACCCACGAACACACAGTGCTGGTAGCATTTGTTACAAATGACTAGTTCTTTCCGATAATGCACAAAGAACAAAATAAAGAATATTTTAAATTTCCAAACCACTTGGCATACTGAATCCTGCTTTACTTACAAGAAGTGAATGGAGGATCTGGTTTAGCTCACACAATGATCTTTGGGCAAAAAATAAAAGAGACACCCTTCGCTGAAAAAGATGCTGATGAGAATCTATCACTTTCCAGCTGGACAAGGATCAAGCAAGGGAGACGTCAAAGCATTATAATGAACTGTTCAGTCACAGATTCTGTTTTAAACAAAAAAGTAACTGCAAGGGAACTGGCAATATCCTCTTGGCGATGTTCACAGTGGACTATACCAAAAATATTATTTTTATGTAAAGCATGACCAGGAACATTTTGGTGGTGGTGGTGGGGGGGGGGGGGGGGGGGGGGGGGGGGTAATTCTCTCAGGCATCTATATGCAAAAGTTTTTGCACATTGCTGTATACCACTTTCGTTTCCGATTTGATGCATGCTTTTCCATCCCATTAAACATCCTGTGTTAATGTCCATGTTAACATTCAGGTATGTGCTGGTTAACATGCTCTGATGACTGTGGTATCAGGACTAAAATACAATCTGTGGAAGAAAGGATTGACTTATAAAGATGTAACCACACAGGACTCGAGGGTCAAAGGAAATCATTTTCCTTTGAGGTTGTTGTCTTTGGGTCCAAAACCACTGTCCCAACCTGAACAAATATTTTTTAACATGCATCCAACACAAAATAGCTCCAAAAACAAATAACTGAGGCAAGCTTAATGTAAGCAATTGAGATCATCCATTGGAAGCAGGTTTAAGCCTCAGCATGGATGGACAATGACATTTAAATACGTACCCAATTTATTAGTCGAGCAACCACTACAATGGAGGCCACAACTCATGAGGCTCAAATGAAGAGCTCTCCATCTATATATATTTGTCACATGGATATGTAATGTTCTCTGTATGCACGGATGGTGAGGTCTTTGTAGTTGAAGTGATCAGAGAACATACGGCTTTGAAAATGAACAAAATTGTTTATTAATTAACTGAAACACAAAAGGGTTTCTATGATGTCTACTAAGATTACAGTTGGATATGATGGTTAAATACAAACAACTATGATTAACTATTATTAATTACTGTTGACTCAGGGGCTGCTCGATCTGTGACTGCAGTCTGTGCGTACTGTCCAGCTTGTGTTTCTCTGTTCTGGCCAAGAGAATACGTCCTGTCTCACATGTGGCATGTCTTCCAGTGACCTACTCCTGTCGCCACACCACCTATGGTCGGATGAAAGAATTGTAATATATGCATGCAGGCCCGAATGTTTGTACACAGTTTGGTTATTATATTATATACACAAATGATATTCTACATATCATTACAAGATGTTGATCTTAAGATTTGTGTAGTATTCTGCAACATATTTTACCAAATGAAAGAAGAATTCAGGAAGTTCTGAGATTAAACAAGGAAAACAGGGTTGGGAAGGAAGTGGTTTAAACTTATAAAGAACACGGTGCACATATAAATTAATAAAACAATAAAAACTCAATGTGCTGGAGACACATACTTTCAGGACAATCCTCCAGCAAAAATACACACCCAGATGTTTTGCTCCTTCTTGGCAGCAACCTCTGTTGCAGCTGAGGTGGGAGGCACTAAGTGGTGGCATGGAACCTAGAACTGCCAGGCCTTTGACTCTGCAGTTCATCAGTATTTTACTTCAATTGTGGGTTAATGGTGATGGCTGCTTCCTCTGCCTGCCCCCATACATTAGAACAAGTGCCTGTTCTGGGCTACAAGTGGACCCAAAAAAGATGAATTGGAATAGCAAACAATCACAGAGATGGATAGTTGTTCCACCAATGATCTACCATCAATGGTCTGACTACCAAAGAGAAACTGATATTGGAAGATCTTCGGACAGAACAGCCTGTTGCATTCCCACTGTAGACAAGTAACTGTTCTGAAATCTTAGGTGGATGTGAGGTGGACATGCGTGTGTAGCCAATGATGACCCAGGCATTTTCCCCCAATAAGATGATGACATGACACCTGGGTTGAACCCAGTGAGCCATCACCATTCTATTGTACAATCAAATAAAACAGGTTATCTGTGGATTTCTTTCCCTATATATATCACAGAAAGTCAAAGAGCAACTGTTGAGACCGAGAGTAACCAAGTATTGTTCTGCACTATTGTTACCTCTGTTAGTGAAAGTGTACAGAAGTAATGTTTTCCCCCCGTTTGTTACTCTGTTTGTCTGCAAACAATGTATCTCAAAAACTAATGCATAAATATCAAGAAAACATGGGGCGCAATTCTCCGCACTCACGACGGTGCGGAGAATAGCGGGGTTCGTAAATTTTTACGGCCGCGCTAGTCTGACGCCCTCCCGCTATTCTCCCCCCCCCATGCCCGACTCCCGACACGAATCGCTGCCGCCGTTTTTTTACGGCCAGCAGCGATTCTCAGCTGGCCGATGGGCCGAAGTCCAAGCCCTTTACGGCTGTTTTTACGAACGGCAAACACACCTGGTCTGGCCATTCGTAAAAACGGCCGTAAAGTCCCGATTTTGAAAACCATGGCACCGATTGGCACGGCAGTACCACGGCCGTGCCAAGGGTGCCATGGGCCCGCGATCGGTGGGCACCGATCGCGGGCAGCGGGTCCGATTCCCGCGCACTCTTTGTCCTTCCGCCGCCCCGCTGTATCACTTCGCGGGGCGACTGAGGGGCATCCCGGCCCGCGCATGCGCGGGTTTCGCGCTGTTGCGCGATGACGTCATCCGCGCATGCGCGGGTTGGAGTCTTCCAATCTGCGCATGCGCGGCTGATGTCATGTGACGCGTCAGCCGGCGCAAACTCTGGCAAGCGGGCTTAACGAAATTCGTTAAGCCCGCGATGCCGGAGTTCGCGGCCGTGGCATACTAGCCCCGACCGGGGACCAGAATCGGTTCCCGGTCGGGGAGGGGGAGGCTGGCGTCAAACCCGCCCGGATTTGACGCCAGCCTTACGATTTCTCCCTGTCTGGGAGAATCGCGCACAAGGTACACGGATAGGGGTATTAACCAAGCAAAAACTCAAGAATTGATTTGTTTTTGGTAAAGATGTGGCTCAGGATCCCAGAATTTGTTTTAAAGGATCATTAACTTTGGCAAGTAGGGCAAATTGGCTTTTAAAAAATATATATCTTGTGTGTTGTTTCTTTTAGAATGTTGTTCATTGTTTTAGAATATTGTCTCAGCCACTGTGGTGAAATTTGTCCAGGCTGTCAAAATGTGAGCAGAGTTTTCGGAGCAGGTAATTGGATACAAATCGGTCTGAAGCCTCTTTAGTGAGATGGGAACTCTTAATAAAAAATATTTTTTCAGTGTTGTCGTTGCAGAACATCATCCAGTCAGGGAAAAGCCTTGAGGAATAGCAACATAAATGAACTAACATTGAGTTAACACAGCATGCCGGAGGTTGAGTTAACACAGCATGGTGGAGGTATGTGCTGTACTGAATGCCCACTTCACCTGTTGCATGATATGGCTACCAAAATAGCAGAAGTCAAACTAAAAAACTTTGGTCTGTTTTCATCGAGCCATTCCCAGGTTCCTCTGTTCAATTCTCTGACTTATTATTTTTGAATGTTTCCTCCACAAATTCGGAAGAATTCTGTTTACCTGGTTAGGATTTCCCAATATGATTAAAGATGCTTAAATATAAACAGCAAAAACAACAGTTGCCATTTTTGCAACAGAGTATTGTCAACATTGAATGCCTTCTGCAAACAGACTTAATGTCGAAAAAAAAGCCATGAAACAAATGGCAGATAATCAGAATCCCCAGAAAAATAACTGGGTACGTCTTTTCATTTAGTCAGGAGTGAACAAAAATTATAGGAAAGCGTGAATTACTGATATTGCATTGCACACTTTCTTAAGAGTTCAGGATTAAATTTCTGTGCCTATAATTATTCATTTAAAACAGTAACACCTGCTAAAAGATTGTAATTCATCGTTTTACTGAACCGATTAGAATATATTAACATTGGTGTAACATTGTTTCAATAAAGCTGGCTCCTTGGGATTAATGTAGTTTTGGACATGCATTTTTCTTTCAGAAAAACTGTGACTATCATTTTTCCAGTTTAACTCTGCCCATTTTGTCTCCCTCCCTTGCAGACTTTCTCAGTTCATTGCCAATGTCTGAAAAACATGCAATGGTACAAATAAATGATATCTCCACTTATATCGGCCTGGATTCTCCACCCACGAGGCCGGAAACGTGAGTCGTGATCAAGCGGAGTGTGGTGAATGTAACTCCGTAATTCACACTGTATTGTATATACATGAGACCATGCATTGATAAGCGCAGTTGCGTTGCCCGACCACTAGGGGGAGTAGCGCTGGGAATGCTTAGGAGTTTGTACAGGGCTCCACCCTTGGCTCCGCCCACGACTCCTTCCCCTGGACTGCTATATAAATACCAATGCTCAGAGCCAGTCGTTCAGTTCATCGAGAGTTCAACGTGGAACAGGCTGGCTCTGTTGTAAGTAGATTAAAACCACTGTTCATATCTTAAAGCACGTGTCTAGTGAATTGATGGTTCCATCACGGAGAATCGGGTGTCCACCAAAAATCAAGGTTTGCACCCAGCGCCGAACTGAAAGTCATGCTTTGGTGTCCCGCTGGTGACGGCAACGCGATTTGTGCCCCGTGCCAGTAGTGGCATGCAAAATCGGCATTTGCATGCGTTTATGTATCATTACTGGGTTTGACCCAATACGGTCCCTGACTCTGCGATGCTCCGTCCCTGTCAAGCGGAAGTCACAAATTGGCTCTGAGCGCCAGGGCTGTTGAAGGAGAGAGAGAAGGTAAGCAAAGTTTGTAATATTATTTAAAACCGTAGCGCTTCCTGGGGATGAGGTGTATGAGGGGTTGGCTCTTGGGTGACAAGGGTTATCCGCTGAGGTCTTGGCTAATGATGCCTGTCCAGAGATCCCAGACCAACGCGGAGAATCGCAATGACAATGCCCATGCAGCAGGCAAGGAACGTCATTGAGTGGTACATCAACGCCATGAAGATGTGGTTCAGATGCATTGACCGCACTGGTAAGGCTCTCTAATATAGCCCTAGGGGGGGTCTCACACATCGTGGGCCTGCAGCATCCTGCACAAAATCGCACAGCGGAGGGGGGCCATGCTGGAGGAAGGGGAGGAGGAAAGCCAGGCCTCATTCAATGAGAAAGATGGGGAAGACCAGGGCACGGAACGGGTGGCCGCCCTGCATGAGCACCAGGGCTGCCACAAACGGGACAACCTCATCACCTCCAGGTTCTCTGACTAGCCTGTCCACCAGGCGCACAGGCATCCTGTCCCACCCTGATCTCCCCCATCGTCAATCAAATCCTCCCCGTCCCTCCTCCCATCACTCCAGCCCCTCGCACCCGAGCTCCAACACTCCCCTCCAAGGATCCTACCAGAAACTACAGAGTGTTTGCTTTGGGTTGACAGTATCAGCGGGTCTTGTCCATGGAATGGAGGATGATGATGACATGCTGTGAGATGGGCTCTGGTGCTTCTCATCGTTTGAGAAAGCCTGACTCTCCGCCCGGGTCATCCCGGCATGTGTGATGTCATTCCATCTCACGGGGCCATACATCATCTGGGAGGATGGGGGTGTGGCTGCGGGGGTCAAGGAGGTGTGGTTATGGAGATGGTGAGCTGTGTTGGGCGGCACAAAAGCACAATGGTTAGCATTGTTGCTTCACAGCTCCAGGGCCCCAGGTTCGATTCCCGGCTTGGGTCACTGCCTGCGCGGAGTCTGCACGTTCTCCCTGTGTTTTCGTGGGTTTCCTCCGGCTGCTCCGGTTTCCTCCCACAGTCCAAAGGTGTGCAGAGTAGGTGGATTGGACATGCTAAATTGCCCATAGTGTCTAAAAAGGCTAGATGGGGTTACTGGGATAGGGTGGGGGTGTGGCCTCCTTCTGCACTATAATTTCTATGATTCTATGAACCCATAGCTGTCCTACATGGCTCCCTCACACTTCTGGCCCCATTCCCTGCCAACTCTGAGGGTGACTCCAGGTGGAATGTCAGATTGCCCTGGGGGCCCTGCCCCATGCCATCCTCCAACCACCCACACGCGGCACACCCTCTACACCTAATAGAGCCCATCACTCACACCCTTAATACAGAGGATTAAGGAAGGTCGAAATTTCAATACAAATGTGTTTAATTGTGACTATGTACTGTATTGTGCTCGGACCCCTACCTCTAACCTGTGTGCTGCACCAGTGACAATTTAACTGGTGTCTAACTTCTTCAACCTACATACTCTACCATTCATTCTATGAGTTTCCCTGGGCAGCATATCAGGCGTGGAGGCGGCCGGCTGCTTTTCTCGCCCTGTGACCTGAGGCGGCTGTCCCCTCGAGGGCTTGGACCTAGATGGCTACGGCTGAGAGATGCCACCATGTTCTGCTCACTGTCCAGCAGAGCGCCATTGTCAGGTGGGAGGGTTTAGAAGCGCTGGGGTGTTAAAGCACCTCCCCTGTGGGGAGCACTGGCACGGGCCCCAATGCTGCCTCCTCCATTGGGGTGTTCGATGGCCCCCAGACTACTACATGAGATGGTGAGGCCGGAGTGAGCTCTGGAGGCTCCACCATTACCTGGCGCTGCCAGTACAAGAGGTCCACTCTCGTCTCAACCAGGGTCTCAGTACCCTCAAACATGTTCTTCTGCACCTTGGTCATGCCCTAAACACCTCAATCATGTCCCTCTGTGACTGGCCCAGGTCAGCTAGCACCGGGCGAATGCTCACAATGCCCTCAGCCGTGACCCTTTGTGGTTGGGCCAAGCTCTGGAGCACCGCAGCAATGTCCAGGTTGGTCCGGTACATAGCTGCCTGTGACTGGGCTCCCCTGTCCTGAGCCTCAGCCATTGACCGCACAGCATGCCCCAAACCATGGACGTCCTGACCCATGGCTGTGACTTTCTCACTCAAAGCTTCCATGGCACCAATTGGTTTTAGCCTAGGTGCCACACATTGTCAGCACATTCTTTTGCATCTGAGGTGGGTGACCTCCTCCAACAGCATCTGCAGATGCTGGAAACTTGCTGACAACCTTTCCTGAGGATCTTGGCTCTGCGACTGCATCTCCACCAATGATGGGATCATTCTTTCCAGAAGCGCAATACCTATCTGCACTACAGCTAATTCTTGGGAATGGGCAGCCCTTCTATTGCCCGCTCCCTCAGGACTCCTGCCTCCACCTGATCTGCAGCAGCTTCCACCTGATCTGCAGTGAACTGTGCACCAGAAAGTGCCCCAGGAGCTTCTTCATTAATATGACCCAGGGTGGTGATAGTCTCTGGGTTGGTGGAGGGTGAGGGTGAATGTCACGTCAGTAAGTCGGTGTCTTCCCTGGACTGGTCTTTCAGGGTGTTCTGCGGTCGTGGCTGGGGTGGGGTAACCTGGACGGGCCAGCCTCATCTGATGACAATCCTGCAAGACAACAGACAAGACACATGGTGAGATCTCGGGAAGGAGTGGTATGGGGGGACGGGTGGCTCATTGCTATCGGGACGTCACTGTGCATTAGGGAGTCACTTGGTTGAACATGCTGACTCCACCTGGGAGATGGTCTGCTCTTCCATCTGCTCGGCAGCAGCCAGGATCCGTAGGTCCGGCGGTCCTCCTCCGGTCTTCTCCCACGCCTGCCGACTTCTCCTGGGAAGCAGATGATGACATTGTGCGACACTTGGATGCAAGTTACCCGGGGGGTGGTCTTTAGCTGGTGGCCTATGTGCGCAAGGCACCTGCTTGGTTGGAATGAATGTGTGGGCTGTACAATGCTTATGAGCAGCTCCAGCTTGACAAGCTCGCCAGTGCAAATTCCGGCCCTTGCAAATCTGCCGCTGGTGCTAATGAGAATTGCACCAGGTTCTCCAGTTTCACATGGGCAGATTGCTGGCCCATTAGCATGTCTTGAATTGTTCCAGAAATAGAGCCCCTAGAGGAACGCAAAACTCACACAATTCAGTTCCGTCGCCAATACGTAGGACATAATTTACCGGTCGCGACCTGCTGGAATCAGAGCGGGGTGCGGCCGGTAGATCCAGAGAGATACCCATCCCAGAATTCCTTTAAAAAAAATTTAGAGTACCCAATTCATTTTTCCAATTAAGGGGCAATTTAGCATGGCCAATCCACCTAGCCTGCACATCTTTGGGCTGTTGGGGCGATACCCACGCAAACAAGGGGAGAATGTGCAAACTCCACACGGACAGTGACCCAGAGCCGGGATCGAACCTGGAACCTCGGCGCCGTGAGTCAGCTGGGCTAACCCACTGCGCCACCGTGCTGCCTTCCCTCCCGGAATTCCTGACGGTCGTTACATCTCGCGAAATATAACCAGATCTCCCGAGACTTTGCGATCTGGGTCCCGCCCACAATGGGTGGAACCCAATCTTTCACGGTTAAGGGAGTTTAAAAACCCACTTAGCCATGCTGATGCCGGATCGAAAGGTCACCCTGCATCTACCAGCCTCGCCGAGATGACGCCAGCCAGGCACCATTTCAGCACTAGTCCCCACAAATGGGGGCCAGGTGGAACGGCACTTGGGGGGTCTCCCAGGTGATTGGAGGCCCCTGGGTGGTTGACCTCCATGCCGGGTGGCACCCTGGCACTATTGGGGCACTCTGTCCTGGCAGCCTGGCAATGCCACCTTACACCCTGTTAGTGCCACTTGGGTGCCAACCTGGCACTGCTAGGATGCCCAGATGGCACTGCCAGGATGGCAGGGGCACTGGTAGGGTGCCAGGCTGCAGTACCATGGTGCCAGGCTGGCATTTTGCTCCCACTGGGGATCTGGCCCACTGGTGAGGTGGGGTGTGGGCAGGCCCGAGGACCCTCTTATAGGTGAGTTAAGGGGGTGCAGGGGTTGCGTTGGGGGGGTCAAGAAATCGGGGCACCATTTAAAAATGGCATCCCGATCTCTTGCACTGAAGAGCTTCGCTAGTTGGAGCTCCGCTGGTTGGAGCTCCGCTTGTTGGAGCTTCACTAGTTGGAGCTCCGCTGGTTGGAGCTCCGCTGGTTGGAGCTCCGCTTGTTGGAGCTTCACTAGTTGGAGCACCGCTAGTTGGAGCTTCGTTAGTTGGAGCTCCGCTGGTTGGAGCTCCGCTGGTTGGAGCTCCGCTGGTTGGAGCTCCACAGTGCAGGAAATGATTTTAAGTGCAGTCTCAAGGGAACCTTCCATGCCGGGGCCCGAAATAGTGACGTGGTAGCTGTTAGATAGCAGGGTTGTTCCCGCCCCTTCCCTGCTAATCCTCGCCAGAACGAACTCTGAATTATTTTGGTTAGATTGCGCCCTTTGCCTCTCAAACAGAGAATTCTGCCTATCATTCTTCACCAGGTTAACTGTTTCAAAGCTCTTCACACAATATGTACTTTTCAAATAGTTGCTTAGCAGTATGAAACTTAAGTATTGCAGAAAAAAGACCTTCAACTGAAGCTTTGCTTCTTGCACTCGACATGACAGATGCAAGAATGCCCAATTTCCAAGGGAGCATCAATTTATATTGATCAAGAAAAGGGTTGCAGATGGAATAGCAAGTCGAGTCTGATTGGTCGAGATGTTGTCATGGAGAATGCACCTGGGACCGATTGTTCCTCCCAGGATCAATCCCAATTGATGAATTCAAAAAAGGCACAATGCCTCAACAGGTTCCTTTTGCCCATAGAGGACTGTGTCGGAATATCTCTACCCTCCAGCAAGCGCAAGTGAGCCACATTGATTGTTAGTGTATTTCAGGCACAGCCTCTGTTACGATGCAGGCAAACAAACATGATGAACAAATTAAAAGCAAAATGAGTCATGGGGCTGCAGTTTCAATAACTTGCATTTTGAATATGCAAGTGATAAACGTTGATGGGCTTAAAGGTCCTTTCAAATCCCTGACTTTGTTATGTTGTTATGTAATTGCTAAACAATGATTATGGAAGAATTATGCAAGACTACTGAAATTCCTGGGATGCGATCCTGCTAGAATTTATGGGATCAAGGGGATGACATCTCAACTCAGCATAGGAAAGAAGAGCTCTTTCATATATATATATATATTCGAGTCTTTACTAGTATTCCATTTTGAAGGTATACAAGACCAATTTGGACCAGTATTCTTATTTCTCCATATTTACTGATTTTGGGGTAAGCGGGTGAAGTGTGGCTTTGGGTGCATTGTTGCATCACTCTTTCAATGCCTGCTAGAAACGCTGGGACCTGTCCCCTATTGGGGGTGGGTTGGGGAGGAGTGGGGGGGGGGGAATTGTTGTAGGGGAGTGTACCCTGCCTAAGCTTGACCAACATCATTTCTGCAAGGTAGATGATATTCCAACTTTCAAAAGAAAAAGGTGTTTTTTTTTTTAAACAGGTCCAAACTACCTTGGTAGTTAAAGAATAGTTCCGTCCACCTGACCCCCACCCACTGCCTCTCATTTGCTTTGTAAAGTATGAATGAAGTTCGCATGTAAAAGATTCATATTGGCACAACTGAATTTCTGCTATTTTCCTGGTGGGTCTGCTTGGCTCCAACGGTGGGATTTTCGGATTAAGATTTAAAGCAGATGAAGAATAGACTCTCCACTTTATTTTAAATTGTTTCCAGATATAATAAACAGAGCTTAATGTTTCAACGATCTGCAAGCTGCAAAGGAGCAGGCAGAATCAGAGGCAAATCAACTTGACCTACAGAACTGATGAAGGCAATTCAAACAGGATGGGCACAGGCTAGGGTTGGGGAAGAAGTGCAATCATTCCTCAGAATCGGATGTTTGCCATTGCGGAGAACTGATTAATGTTATCTCATGTTCCATGTAAGTTGTTCTGGATAAGACGGGTGCCCACTGCCACTGAAAAACAGCAGCCTTCTGCCAGATATGCTGCAATGCCCTGAGAAAGCTGAAAACCTGTGATTACAGATATTTATTCATCACAAACGTGGAGTTTGCCTGTGAATCAAAAGGTTCTGGGTTCAGGTGCAATGACTGCATAATCTCACCTGATGCTCTTGCCCAGAACTCAGGAAGTTCCGTGTTGTTTTGTCCTGTCGATGAGGTGAAGAACCGAGGTTCAAAGTTCAACCTGTTCAAGTGGGTATTTCAGAATCTATTCACCATTAATAATGCAAAAGATTCTTTCCCATTCAACCTTTCTTCCCAGAATCAGGTTCCTTATTTTCTATTTTTGAAGCCTTGTTGTGATCGAAATGGAAAAGAAACATTCACACAACCTCAAAGCAATTCACTAATAGTGAAGCGTTTTCAGATACTTCTGAGTCGTCTTCAGGGGCAATATCAAAGCATGTGGTCATTTCTGTCAAAATATTCCTCCTTTAAATGATCCGAAAACAACAAATTTCTTCCTTATGTTGACTCCAATCCTGCCTATTTTGTTCACGACACTCGGTCAGAAACGTTGATAACACCAGCAACGATCCAGCATCCTTGTAGGAACGGCAGCAGTTTAAGAGCTGCTGCATGTCGTGTTCTCCCACTCACCTGCTGCTTTGGGCCAAGATTTTCCAGCCTGGCCCTGTTTGTTTTTGGAGGAGGGGGGGCGGGGGGGGGGGGGGGGGGGGAGGCAGGGAGTGGAGAATGCCGAAAATACATTAGGCGAGATTCTCCCAAAGGTGAACAAAGTCCTATAGTAAGCGCAATTAGCCATGTGTTTCCCGGCACTCAGTGCGAAGAAACACATGGCTAGTCAATGCCATGCATTGTATAAGGGGCCTGAATGGGAAACACGCGGCAAAGGATGAACATGCCATTTTGTAAAGCTCCGCTCGCCGGAATTCCCCAGTGTAGCGCGAGATCGGGCCGCCGTTTTTAAATACCGTCCTGATCTCCGAAGCCCCCAAAGTGATACCCGACTTCCTCTCCCCCCGCCCCCCTGCAGCCTGAATGCATTATGGAAGGGTCCCTAGCCCCCGCCCCCCCCCGCCCACCCAACACCCACACAAGGCAATCTCGGCCCAATTGCGCGCATGGAAAAAATGCCAGCTTCGAACCTTGGCAGTGCCAACCTGGCACCCTGGCAGTGCCCAATCCAGCTGGAAGTGCCATCTAGGCACCTTGGCAGTGCCAACCGGTCAAACAAATATGAATGCTGTGCCTGTCTTGTCATGCTCTTGGCGTAGCATAAGCTGCTTCCTTGATGTTCACTCTGACAAAGGAAGATTCAGATGTGGAGATAACTTCAACACGTTTATTAAACTATTTACAATTCTCCTACTCGGATTTGCCTCTACTGTTAATCCTGCTATAGCTACTCAGACTAACGAACCAGTCTGCTAAAATCCACGTGGTGGGTGTGATGTTGAATCAACCCTGTGTCTGTACTCACTGAGTGTCTCCAATGGAAAGAAGATGATCATGTGTGCTGTGTCCTTTATATATGGTTTGGTGTAATGCCCCCCTGTGGTAGTGTCACCTCTGTGTGTATCGTGAATGCCCATTGGCCGTGTCCTATCTGACTGACCTATTGGTTGAGTGTCTGTGTGTCATGTCTCTGGTGCTCCCTCTAGTGTCTAGCTAGTCTACGTGTACTTACATTAACCTCTTGTGTATCTACAGTGTTGCATATAACCCCACCCCCCCTTTTATCGTGTTACATATTTTCTGTACACTGTTAAAGAAAATTGAACAAAAAAAACAGGTAGATAAACGATGCTATGTACAAGTTATGATAACAGTGATCATTAAACAATAAGTCCAAATCATATGCACGAGTCCAAAATTCATTAATTATTATGGTCAACTGTCTTTCTTGTTTGGTTGGGGAGGTGGTGATGTTGATGTTGGCATTGCTTTGTAAACACCGTCAGTGTCCCTGTGCGTAAGGAACCAAGAAGTGGTCAAATCACTTTGTCGTCTGATTTGGAGTCTTTTTTTCTTCCGATGCTTGGGGTAGCGATGTATGCAATCTGTGTTGTCCTGCCATGGTATCTCATTGTACTGAGCTGAGCAGTAACAGTGTCCCTAATTTGCAGAGTTGTACCATGTCGTACCAGTCGTAGTTCCATTGTTGTTGTTTTTGTCGTGCTTGTTGTCGACGTTGTTGCCTTTGGTACACTTCTCGTTATTGTCGTTAATATTGTTGTGGTGTTGGATGGTTTTGTTGTCGTGTTTTTTGCGCTCAAGGACCACACTGTGGATAATATGAATCTTTCACAAAGTTACTCGTGTCAGCGTGCTTTGTGGCATGTGCTGTTTCCTTGAGCATGCCGTCACTGAGTCCGCGGCGCTCCCCGTCTGGAGTCATGATCTGCATACTTCCAGCAGTTAATCACTGTACACATACCAATGTCCTCACCAACTTGCCATCCCGCACGTTTCACCCAATGTTATGCATGTGCACCACAGGCACCATTTTGTATGTCTAATGGCAGTCATAATACCCATAAAAATTGCACAAACAATCCCAATTTCACACCAGTAGTCTGTATTAATTGAAGCCATGAGACCTAATCCTGTTTTCATTTATTGTGGTCCAGCAAATATTGAGAAAAGTCATTGTCATCATGCTGTGGAACTTTCAAACAGACTTTGTGTCTGGGACCGCCAGGAATAACTAGCTCCAAAAGCTCAACTGATAATTTGCCATGCTGGCTCTTGATGCAGATTTGCATTGTAGCAGACACTAGACGCTAAGTCTGTTGTAACACAAACCTGTTGCCAATGCATTCTTTTTTAATATGCCTTTGTTTTGCAATCCAGGATATCAACTTGCAAAGCAAGAAACCTCCCTTGCAGTAAGAGACTCGGAAATAAGGTTCCGGCATGGTCTTTAGCTGTGAGTGTTAATATGAAAAAATACTCCATAGAATTCAAATTAACTATTAAAATTGAATCTTTTATCACTTTTTGATTTCAAATGTTCTTTTGTTCATATAAAGCCATTTTATTTATGCAGTTTTACAAAACTTCAAGCCTGTGAATAAACCACAGATTGTCACACATCTGCAGCACACATTCAATCCATATGCTGGTAATATTCTGATGGGCAATTTTGAACCGTTCAAAGCTTGTTTGTTTCTTTCTTCTCTGACAGATTTCTATTCTCCTTCTCCTTTATCTCTTTCGGTATTACCTTTTAGCTTTAAAATAACGTCAGTGTTTCCCTGATTTTCGAAGTATCGTCAATTCTTTTCCCTCCAGTACCACTTCTCGTTGCCCCCTCCTTTCGATTTCTCTATTTCACTCTCTCACAACATTAAACCTACGGAGATGCAAAGAAAGATCAAGAGTAGTCTCAAAGAACTGTGGGTGGCCAGGACCCCACAGGGCTGGTTACTGAGTGCTGAATAGGAAAGATTGAAGCTGGCAACAGTTAAAAAACTACAAGGATCAGAGAGGATGCAGAAAGTAGAAGAACCACACCTGCTGTCACAACCCTCCCAAATCCACCTTGTCACCCTCTTGGCATGGTTCTCGCTCCAACTTGATCAGTGTGCCTTCTCTACTGCCTTGTTTTCCGTCCCATGTTTTTTGACAGTTATGAAGTAATTGAAGGTTACTGCACGGGCACAATTGTAGCGGGTCTCCGCATCGGTCTGTGGCCTCATTAGGTGTCATTATCCATGACCGCAGCGGATAAATCATGTCGCCCAGGAGCGAAACCACCCCCCTCCCCCCCCCCACCATTCCCTCAGCCGGGAAGCACCTCAACGAGGCTGGGAACTGTCAAGTGTGCCAGGATGAAGGAGTCGTGCACACTGCCCGGGTATCGGGCACAGACGTGCATGATGTGCAGCTGATGGTTAAACATCATCGAGTGGAACCCCTTTCGGTTTGAGAATAGCCGATGGCAGCGAACACCGCTGCCTGTGCACCTTAGTGGGCTCGGTCCACATTGAAATGGATGTATTGTGCTGACTGTGCCTATCCGGAGGCCACAGATTGAGCATAGACCTGCTTCAACGATGCCCATCAAGTGACCAGGGGCACGATCGAGTGGTGCTTCGGCATCCTGGAGATACATTTCAGGTGCCTCGACCACTCTGGAAGGGCACCTCAGTATAGCGCTGGGATGGTCGCCCATATTGTGGTGGCCTCTGTAATGGCACCAATGCACCTGTGCACCAAGCACTGAGATTCCGGACAGGTCACCACTCGGAACCTGGAAGGCTACCGTTGTGTAGAAGTTCAGGGCAACTGTCACCTTGACGACCATCGGGAGCGGATGTTCACACCCATTCCCCTGATCTGGCAGATATGTCGCACAGTCCCCCTGCTCAACTGAAGTCTTCGACGGCGTGCCCGGTCCGGCAGGTCCTCAAACAAAAGGCGCCCAGTACACACAAGGCCTCATGTGGCACCTCCTTTACAGCTCCTCATCCTCCTCCTTGGCATGTTGGGCGGCCAGTTCTCCATCCTCAGCGGCTGCCTCCTGTTACTCTGAGGCTCCACTGTTGCAGCTTCCTCCTCCTCGAGTAGCTCCACTTCGTACAGCCGCAGGGCTGCAGCGACTAGGAGGAAGGTCACCATTTCTGGCTGCATTCCAATATCCTTGTCTGCAGGGGTGAAAGCCTGACATGTTAACATGGTGCGTATCCCGTGTCCAGCCAGGTCCAATGAGTTACCTGGAGCCCCGGTTGGCATTGCGGACCCTGTCCCTGCAGTACCTCCCCCCCCCCCCCCTCCCCCCACCCCCACACCTTTAGCCCTGTCAGTGCCCGGCACCAGGGCGGCCTCTTGTCCGGGCACCCATTCCTGCTGCCAGGGGTACCATCGGCTGGCGCAGCCTTTACCAGCGGTAAGGTCCGCGGCCCCTGTCGGGCGTCCTCTTGTAGGAAATACTGTGAGCATTGTCCTCGAGTGTGCCAGTTCGAGAGGGGTGGTGTGGTATGGGAGAGGTTGGGGTTTGGGGGCGGTGGTGGGGGGGGGGGGGCACCATAAGGCCGGTGTCACTCTGCCGAACCAGGGGCCAAGGTGGATGATCAGTGGGGTGCGCAGCAAGGTGGCTTGCAGGCGGTCCGCACCTTGACACGCCATATCCCCATGGGAGATCACCCCGGCCCATCCCCCGTATCAGTACCGGCAGCCCACAGTCGCGCCTCTCCGTGTCCTACCTCCCCTCTCTCCCTCATCAGCCACAGTGCCTGTTTCACGGTTTTACAAAGCACAAGTGAACTTCACCATAGGGAATTCTCCCCAGTGGAGGTGTAGAATCGCGGGTCAAGCCCGCTAATGATATGCCAACAGCGCTTACTGTACTTGTGTTCTAGAACATATTGACACGAACCCGGCGCTCGCCACGAGTTCAACGTCAAAACCGATTCTCTGCTCAATCGCATTTCACGATTCTGACATCGGCTGACGGGGAATCTCGTCCAATATCCTTCTTTAAATCGTACTATTGGATTTTTATATTAAACTCCAGAATAGACATCTGAAATGAAAGGTGCCACACCTGATAATGTGATACCTCCTTATTAAATTACTTGAGTGTCAGCCTAGTTCGAGTTTGAACCATGGAAGGTTGAAACCTACGTTGATAACCTGGGTTTAACTTCAGTGTAATGTCTTATATTGTTGGAGGTGCTATATGTGAACTTTACGTAAAAGTGCAGCAGTGGAATTGGTCGTAAGTTTGTCACATTAGAAAGCAGCAAACAGAGAACAATAAGATATTTGACAATAACAACTCTGAAAAGCAATGGATATTGGGCGTAGTCCACCAACTGCATGATGCCCGAAAGGCAGCTTGGCGCGACGTGGCCGGGAGATTCCTCTTCTGGGATCTACCCAGCTCGCCACACCTAGCATGATCTAATGCAATCTCATGAGACATTACGATGTGAGTCCCGCCCATTGTGGTTGAAAAACGTTTTAGAAAATCTGCATATTAGAGTGAGACAGCTAGTCTCACTCTAATATGCTCTCCCGTGATCTCACCAAATTGTTGGATCTCACCCCTTCCCCTTGGAGATCTCGGACGAGCACCTTTTAGTGCATAAACGGGCACCAGACAGAATGGCACTCAAGGGGGTCTTCCAAGCGATCGGAGGCCCCAGGTCATTGCCCTTTGGGCAGCGTGGCACCTTGGTACTTCTGATACCCAGGTACTGCCAGTCGTGCACCCTGGCAGTGCCACCTGGGTACCAGCCTGGCACTGCCAAGGTACCCAGGTAGAACTGCCAGCTGGCAGGGGCACTACCAGGGTGCCAGACTTGCGGTACCAAGGTGCCAAGCTGGCATTTTGCTGCAATGGGGATTGGGCCTCAGGGTGCACAGGTATGTGGTTACAGGGGCACCTGAGGACCTCCTTATAAGAGAGTTGGGCTTTGGGGGAATGTGGGCGTCACACTGGAGGGGTCAAGTGATTGGGACGCCATTTTCTTCTTCTGCACTGAGGAGTTCCGGTGAGTGAAGCTCCTCAGTGCAGAAAATGGGACTAAGTGTGGCCTCGTCAGGCAGCTCTCATTGAGGCCCTGACTCTACCCGAATAGGAACAGTCCCATTCGATAGCATGGGGATTCTCGGCATTCCGAGCAGCGGGAAACAGCCGACTAAATATGCTCATTATGGAATTATGTTCACATTCAGGTAGATTGTGCCCATTATGAATGACCACAGCATGGATTTGAGTGGATCTTTCACTTCCAGAGCCAGGGAATAGAGCCATCTCATATGCCCTCAAGTCAGTGATATAAAATGATGTAGTTCCGTAGTGTGTTGGAATGCAGTGTGGGTGTACATATTCTTAATATGCTAAATCCAGGATTGCAAAAAGAATCAATGTTTAAAGCCATGATGTGGTTGAATCCAGAACCTTTCAGAAACAACTAGATGATCGAAGAAAGAACATGGGCACGATTCTCCGCCCCCCACGACGGGTCGGAGAATAGCAGGAGGGCCTTCCCGACCTCCCGCTATTCTCCCCCCCACGGCCGCCCCACGACACGAATCGCTGCTCGCCGTTTTTTTACGTCGAACAGCGATTCTCCCCTATCTGATGGGCCGAGTTCCCAGGCCTTTACGGCCGTTTTCACGAATTTAAACACACCTGCTATCACAGTTCGTGAAAACGGCCGCAAAGTGCCGTTCTGCACAACCATGCCACCGATTGGCACGGCCGCACCACGGCCGTGCCAAGGGTGGCATGGGCCCACGATCAGTGGGCACCAATCGCGGGCAGCGGGTCCGATTCCCGTGCACTCTTTGTCCCTCCGCCGCCCCGCAGGATCAGTCCGCGGGCGGCTGAGGGGCATGACGGACCGCGCATGCGTGGGTTTGACGCATATGCGCGATGACGTCATCCGCGCATGCGCAGATTGGAGCCGTCCAACCCGCGCATGCGCGGCTGACGTCATCGTGCGCGTCAGCCGCCGTGAGTCTCGGCGGCCGGGCTTAGCGAACGTTCGCTAAGCCCGCGCTGCCGTTCTTCCCGGGGCCGTGATGCTAGCCCCGACCGGGGGGGGGGGGTGAATCGGGTCCCGGGAGGGGGCGCGGAGGCTGCCGTGAAACACGGCCGATTTCACGGCAGCCTTTACGACTCTCCGCATTTGTGGAGAATCGTGCCCCATGCATTTACATTGCATTTTTAATGATATCAGAACAGAAATGGATAGGTGAATGGTTGGTATTTCAGAGAGATTAAGGGCTGAATATTTGTGAAGGAGAAAGAGGAGCGAGTCAGTACAGGTCTCGACTCTCCAAACCCAATCCCTTTAAGGAAGGTCCCTCTCACTATATTTTCATTCCAGGGAGATTGGCCGAATTGGAATCGGGCACGCTGTCTTCGCAGGCAGTGCGAGACAGCATTGCAATTGGGAAGATAGCAAGGTTGGCAGTTTGGAAGGCCCATCTTCCTTCACTGAGACATCAGCCCAGTTGTAATCATGAATATCAGGCTCGCAGGCTCTCACCCACTTTGAAAATTTTCTGTTAACTAACTGCTCACCTTACAAGTTCAAAAAAGTATAAATCATTGACATTCATATTATCAACAATGAAAAGCTATTACCAACGTTGCACCTCGTAATGTTGTGTAAATAAACACACAGGCATTGAAAAAACCTTCAACGAATGACAGAGTTATTGCAAGGTGATAAATATGTAATTTGAACAGAATATCACTCCCCTCTGCAGCTGCCTGAACACATCCTTGCTGAGAGACAAGTGGATTATCTATTCTTGGAGACCGGCCTTCATCATGAGGCTAAATGGCAACTGCATTCACACAAACAGTTAAAACGGAACCTTCAACCAGATGGTTTCATTATAAGACACTGGAAAACTCATGAACTAGTCAATGAAGAAACACACAATTGATCTTAAAACTGGTATCCTCCCTGGCAGACTGGAAAACTACAGCAGTTATCATGAACGTGAAATAAAACGCTTGAATAGGGGAGAAATAAAAAACAAAGAAAGCCACATGCATGATCACATGTGGACTCAGCTAGTGGAAGAACAATTGGTCAAGAGTCTTGCTGAAACACAATTCTGGAGCAGTTATGTTTTCAGACATGCAGTTTGGCATGATCACCTGCAAACATCAGCAGGAAAATAAAATGGATAAATTCAACTCTGTCAGTGTCCATCAAAAAGTGATGCGTTAACACCCAGAGTTCTATTTCTGAAAGTTTGAAAGGCAGTGACCCATTGATTAAACCGAAGCTCCTTGGAATTTGTTTTTCCCAGAGGTGTCATGATACTATGTAACAAAGGCAACGTGATATGCTTCCCCACATTCCTCAGAAATAAACATTGTGCTCATTAAAGTGAAGAATTCCATTTTAGGAGAGCAGATCTATCATTTTAGCTTCTTCTATTCAGCCCAGCAACAAACCGTAGCCCGGTGCCACTTTACTTCCAATTAATGTCTAATTGGTGACTACTCACTAGTGATTGGTTGTGAGTTCCAAAGCATGTGTCACATGGGACTCTTACAGCCAGGGGACAGAAAATAGACTGTTGTCCTATGAACGTGGCAATAGATTCAATTCCAGATCCTGGAAGTAAAGGATCAATAAACTACGCTACTTCACTAGGCAGCCTATGGCTCTTGCCCAGTGTCGCATTTTAGTTAGGATTGACTATTTTCCTTTGAAGATTTGCTTCTTATATCTCTGCCATGATTTAAATCTTCTTGGAAGATGGACCTCATGAAACATAAAACTCACATGTGCTTAAATACTTGCATTTGGTTGTGATGGATCTTCCCCTCATGTTTCCAAGTTCTATATTTCATTCAAATTTAGATCACTGTACAGCAGCAAACAGTGCTTAACAACCACAAGCTAGTATTTAAGCACAGACCCTTAAATTAACAAATCTTTCACTAGAATCGGACATGCAGACAATCTCTTCTTCATGCATGTGGACACCCCTGCTGCTATTAGTACACTTAACTCCAAGGAAACAATTACTGATCCAGACATTTTTTTTCTTTTAATTAACTACAGGCACAAAAACAAAGGGAATTGTCAATCTTTTGAGCTTTAATACATTGAATTAAACTATGCTAAGACGGCAAGTATTTAAATTATAACCTGCAACCTAGAACCTGAGATAATAAGGGCTGGATTAACCGATTCTGAGGCTATGTCCCCACCCTGGCACGGGAACGGTGACATTTTACGACCGAAGATTCAGCGTAAAACGGCCACCAATCCTCCATTTGGCTGGGGGCTAGCAGCAAGGCAGCGTACAGCACCCGGCTCTAGCTGCCGATATGGCCTGGAGAATTGCCAGGTCCGTGGACGCGCATGCGCAGGGCAGCGGCCACGCCGTACAACATGGCACCGGCCGCTTGCGAACCCGGCCTGCAAAATAGGGCCACCCCTTTGGCCGGCTCGCGCGCACCGGACAACCCCCAACAATGTCCACAGCCCCTGGCAAAGTCCCCCCTGCCCGCGGATCGGCCCTCCCCCGACTGTGGTGGCGCTGGACTGAGTCCACAGCCGCCACGCCGAGTTCCCGACGGACGATAGCGCATGTGACCAACGGCGTTGGGAACTTAGCCGGTAGGGGGCGGAGCATCAGAGGGTGGGCCCCAGGCAACATCCTGAGGCCGTCGGTACGGCACACGGCGTACCCGCAGAGTATGCCACTTTGGAGGGGGTGAAGCATCACAAAGGCCGCCCCAGATTTGGTCGGAAGCGGGTATTCTCCAGCCGATCGCCGAACGCGATTGCGGCGTTGACGACCGGAGAATCCCACCCTAAATCTTTTATTGTACAACTTGCTTTGATAATAATAATAACCTTTATTGTCACAAGTAGGCTTACATTAACACTGCATTGAAGTTACTGTGAAAGCCCCTCGTTGCCACACTCCGGCGCCTGTTCAGGTACACGGAGGGAGAATTCAGAATGTCCAATGGTACTGCCGTGCCAATCGGTGCCATGGTTCCCCAGATCGGGACTTTACGGCCGTTTTTACGAACGATCAGACCAGGTGTATTTGACGTTCATAAAAACGGTCGTAAAGGGCTCGGAATTCGGCCCATCGGCCAGCTGAGAATCGCTGCTCGCTGTAAAAAAACGGCGGGCAGCGATTCGTGTCGGGAGGCGGGCGTGGGGGGGGGGGGGGGGAGAATAGCGGGAGGGCGTCAGACCAGCGTGGCCATAAAAATTGACGCCGCCCGCTATTCTCCGCACCGTCGTGAGTGCGGAGAATTGCGCCCCACGTCTTTCAGGATTTGTGGGAGGAAACCGGGGCACCCGGAGGAAACCTACGCAGATACGGGGAGAACATGCAGACTCCACACAGACAGTGACCCAAGCCGGAATCAAACCTGGGACCCTGGAGCTGTGAAGCAACAGTGCTAGCCACTGTGCTACTGTGTCGCCATTAGCCCTTCCCGTTTCTATATACATTTTTTGCTCCTATTACATGTTTTCAATATAAAGATGTGAATGAGTTCATGTCATGCACCTCCCTCTTGAGGTATTTGACTAAAACTCATAAAGAATTAGTGGCATATATGTCGTACCTCGAACAACTGCCAACTGCCCCAAAGCACTAATACTTCTGAAGCAACGTCACTGTTAAAATGTCATAAACGTAGCAGCCAACTTGTTCACAGTAAGGTCTCACAAACAGCAACGTCATAACGTCCAGGCCATCTGTTTTTGTGACATCAATTGGGCACAAAGTATTTGCCAGGTCATCAGAAATAACTTCCCTGCTCTTCTGTCTCCTGGTATCTTTGACAGCTACCTCAGAGGGCAGAAGGGGCCTTGGTTTAGCCTCTTGTGCAAAAGCTGTCATCTCTGGCAGTGCAGCACTTCCTCAGTGCTGTACTGGAATGTCAGTCTATTTTCTGTGCTCATGTCCCAGAGTAGAACATGATCCAAAACCATCTGGATCGGAGAGAAGAGTGCTCCTTCCTGAGCCACGATTACTGCAGCATTAAGGGAAAGGTTGTGAGGATCAAGTCAGTATTTATAGTATTTTATAGGACAGGGTTGTCTCTGATGACAGTTGAAATACATAGCAAACCTCAAGTCTTGCCATTCAGCTACACTTGTACTGGGGCAGAATGACTTGGTAACAACAATTGAGGTGTTTCCAAGACAGTTTAGACTTAGAAAGGTGTGTGCTTTCAAGAAGATCTCTACATAACATTCAACATAAGCACAGTGCTCTCCAAGGCCATAATCGTCAGTATGACACTCAATTTGGAGGCTTCTTCCAAGAGAATACTGAGGCCAATGCCAGCTTCCTGTCCACAAATGTATCAAAGAGGTCGGGTAGACGTTGCTTTGAAACTTTATCAATTTCACCACAAAGCAGCATTCACGGCGAAGTGGAGGCACAGTGGTAATGTCACTGGACTAGTAACCCTGGGACCCAGGGAAATCCTCTCGGAACCTGGGTTCCAATCCCACCACAGCAGATGGTGAAATTTGAATCCAATAACAGGAAATCTGGAAGTGAAAGTCTCATGCTGCTCATGAAACCATTGTTGATTCCAGCAATGTGGTTGACTCTTAAATGACCTCTGAAAAGGTCTAGCCAGCCACTCAGCAATAAATGCTGGCCCAGCCAGCAACACCCCACCCAATGAATAAAAAGATACATGGGAAGACAGGGCAGCAGGGTAGCATGGTGGTTAGCATAAATGCTTCACAGCTCCAGGGTCCCAGGTTCGATTCCCGGCTGGGTCACTGTCTGTGTGGAGTCTGCACGTCCTCCCCCTGTGTGCGTGGGTTTCCTCCGGGTGCTCCGGTTTCCTCCCACAGTCCAAAGATGTGCGGGTTAGGTGGATTGGCCATGCTAAATTGCCCGTAGTGTCTTAATAAAAGTAAGGTTAATGGGGGGGGTTGTTGGGTTACGGGTATAGGGTGGATACGTGGGTTTGAGTAGGGTGATCATGGCTCGGCACAACATTGAGGGTCGAAGGGCCTATTCTGTGCTGTACTGTTCTATGTTCTATGTTTTCTGTCAAATTGCTCGAATGATAAACTTTGAGCATCTGCACAGTGGTGTATCATCAAGGAAGAATGAAATGCAGAGATTAACACTACCCTGTTTAAGAGTCTAACAACATTTAAGGGGTGTCATCCGCCTAATTTTGCATTTGTATTTGTTATAACCCGCACGTGACCGATGGGGTTCGAGCAATCAGTCCCCCCTCGAGGCTTGTCGAATTCGAGCTCCTTCGCTAAGCAGCCGGGGAGCCCGAGGGCATTCACGATTGAGGTCTGTATATAGTCAGCCACGTATGGAACTGACAGAGCAGACCTGGCTGGGATTTGATGTCCATCTGAAACATAATTGGTTTGCAATAAACCAAGTTTTCTTTTTACCTGCTTGTTCAGTCTCGTTTGTGGCCTACAAAACTGGCCAAATGGATACAACTACATTACTGTTGGCGCTACTACACCATCGGGTGAACCATCTTCTTTACTCTGCTGGACCAAGATTGGAAATTTTTTTTGAACGAATATGCCTTTGTTCGGATGACTGGATGTGTTTGATGCAAGCTTAGAGGAGTGGTCACAGATGTATACATTAATTTTTACGGGCAAAAACTATAACAAATGCTGACCGACAGTGATATTGCTGACTGCCCTTGGAGCACATGGCACATGATAAAAAGCCTTACATATTCTGCAACTCTGGGCACTAAAACGTTTGACCAAATGGTAATCCTAGTGGTGCAACATTTCAATCCCAAACTGTCCATTATAGTGCAGAGATACTGTTTAAAGACAGCAGAGAAAACTCTGGAGAGTCTATAGGAACTTCCCTTTCTGAAACAACGTGTGACCATTTGGTCTACGGTGTAAATAACATGGCTGCTCAAAGGAAGTTGCGAGCTAAACCGCCCCATGATCTTCAACAGGCCGTACAAATTTTGCTTTCCCGTGAAAGCACTAAGAGAGGAGTGCAAGAGATCCAGGGGATGGAGTTTAATACCCAGGATGTGCCCCCCCCCCCCCCCCCCCCCCCCCCCCCCCCCTCCGGTGAGCGCCACCCACCTAGGGCTCCTACCCTGCCCTGGACTGAGTACCAAAAGGGCCAGGTCCGTCGGTCAAGGATCGAGTCGTCCCAACAGGATACCTGCCCAGAATGTATAGAGGGAGAGCCCAGATGTTGTGGGGCATGTGGACATAGGGACCAAAGGGAGCATAAGGCACAAGTCCGCCAGAGATCCAGGCACCCTGTTTCAGGCAGGTGCCAGCCAAGGGCACCTGGACCAGCAGAGGAGGGGTGTGTGCAGCTGATGTGTGTTACAGCACCCGAAATAGCCCCGTCAAGATAACTGTGCAAGTTAATGGGCATCCATTAGACATGGAGCTAGACATGGAAGCTGCCATTTCCGTTATTGAGCTGCAGACTTTCTACAGGATAAAGTCAGGGGTACAACAGTTGGATCTGTGGGACACCGGCCTTGGGATCATTTGGCCGGCAAATTTTGCTGATTGGGCGGCACCGGTGGTCCCGGAGCTCAACCTGATAAAACAGATTATGGGGAACTATAAGTTAACACTGAAACAGGGCCTCCTGATTAGATCGTTACCTGATGCCCCAGATCAAGGACCTATACGCAAAACTGGCCGGTATACGCTCACTGACCAAGCTCAATCTGAGCCATGAGTATTTGCAGTTGGAATTGGATCCTGCCTCCCATAAATACGTCACTATAAATACCCGTAGAGGCCTGTACGAGGACACCAGACAACCCTTTGGAGTGTTGTCGGCCTGTGCCATTTCGCATGGAAAACATACTGAGAGGTTTGCCGCGAGTGGCAGTATATCTGTTAGTCACCGGGGCAACCAAAGAGGAACATTTAAGTAATTTGGGCCAGGTGCTAATCATTGTTTCCCGGAGACGGGCACTTGTCGGCAGAGAGGAAAATATGTTTTCCACGTGAGGGAAGTAGTGTACAGGGCTGCTGAGTTACACCCAGTCGTGGAGAATGATTCAGCAGGACCCTGCACCTGAAAACATCAAGGGTGTTGCGGTCTTTTTTGGGATTGGGGGCCTATTATAGCAAGGTCTTCCCCAGTCTCGCGGCCAAGTTAGCCCCCACTACGTTTCCTTTTGAAAAAGAACCAGGAATGGGCATGGAGAAAGCAACAGGAAACAGCGTTCTCGCAAATGAAAAAAAAAAAACTGACTTCCATTGGCTTGTTAACACATTGTGATCCCGCCAAACAGCTAATTGCCACGTGTGATGTGTCCATACTCAGTTTTACATCAGTTTCTGCGAGCCTTCTGCTATTACTGTAACTAATGGCAAATAAATACACAACATAAAGTTCAAGTCACATGTAACATATTTCCTTTATTGTGTCGTGTATGAATGTTGGCAGCTTGAATAGACAAGGTGTTCCCTTGGTGCCTGTACTTTGGATTTGTGGCACTTATTGATTCTAAATGATTTCCTTGTAGAAAGATTTAATGCGTTGGTTAATTACAGGTTTTCACTGTCGACCTGCAGGGAACTGGTGGCTCGCGACCTTCCCGAGCTATACATCACCAGGATCCCACATATGAATTAACCAATCATGGAACTATGAGGGTTGGCTGGTGTTGGCTGCTTTGAGTTACCTCTCTTTTGCCTGGTGAGTAGAAGATGTGACGAACAGATATATGGGAGGCATGGTAGCACAGTGGTTTCACAGCGCCAGGGTCCCAGGTTCAATTGCCAGCTTAGGTCACTGTCTGTGTGGAGTCTGCACGTTCTCCCCGTGTCATGCATGTGTTTCCTCTGGGTGCTCCGGTTTCCTCCTACGAGTGCCGAAAGACGTGCTGTTCGGTGAATTGGACATTCTGAATTTTCCCTCTGTGTACCCGAACAGGCGCCGGAATGTGGCGACTAGGGGTTTTTCACAGTAACTTGATTGCAGTGTTAATGTAAGCCTACTTGTGACAATAAAGATTATTATTACTAGTTGCATTGTTACTGACCATTAATGTAGGTTGAAGGCATATAGTACCTTTTACGACTTCAGGACGTCCCAAATCATTTGACAGTCAATGATGCACTTTTAAGTTGTAAAAGTCACCACAATCCCAGATGACCATAGGCTGCTTTCTCCTTTAAGGGGAGAGCTGGCTGGTGGTGACTTAACCTGAGGATCACCACACTTCAGGCGAGGGGCAAGGTTCAGAAGGTGGGGTCTGCATGAATAACATAGTCACTGCTATAATACAGGTAAATACGCTAATCAATTTGTGCACAGTAAGTCCCCACAAACATTAATGTAACGCATAACCAGATAACCAGTTTTGGCGATGCCAAGAAAGGCTTCTTCCTTTGTGAACAAAATCATGGCCATTCGTATCAGTGTTAATGTTTAAAGCTGTCAGTCTAATTTCTATTACATACTTAATCTGTGGCCAGACCACCAAGAAATCTCACTTTAAATCCGATGATAGATGCTGTAATACCGTACAGTATGTCTTAATGGGTGCAATTTAAACATTATGTCCTCTATGCATTTGTTCAGTGCAGTAAACTACTGGCACCTAGTGACAATATCGAAGTATTACAACAATTCCACGCCAAATCCAATACCTCTCGACGCAGGAGCCAAATGTTTCCATAAGTTTAAGTCCCCCAAAAATACATTTCAAAGGAATCATCAACACATGAAGAGTCAATTGCCCAAGTCCTTACATATGTTAAAGACCGGGGTAAGAAGTCTTACAACACCAGCTTAAAGTCCAACAGGTTTGTTTCAAACACGAGCTTTCGGAGCACTGCTCCTTCCTCAGGTGAATGGAGAGGTATGTTCCAGAAACATTTATATAGACAAAGTCAGAGATGCCGGACAATGCTTGGAATGCGAGCATTAGCAGGTAATCAAATCGTTACAGATCCAGAGAGAGGGATAATCCCAGGTTAAAGAGGTGTGAATTGTCTCAAGCCAGGACAGTTGGTAGGATTCTGCAAATCCAGGCAAGATGATGGGGGGTGAATGTAATGCGACATGAATCCAAGATCCCAGTTGAGGCCGCACTCATGCGTGCGGAACTTAGCTATACGTTTTTACTCGGCAATTCTGCGTTGTCGCGTGTCCTGAAGGCCGCCTTGGAGAACGCTTACCCGAAGATCAGAGGCTGAATGCCCTTGACTGCTGAAGTGTTCCCCGACTGGAAGGGAAC
Source organism: Scyliorhinus canicula (assembly GCF_902713615.1). NCBI lineage: Eukaryota > Metazoa > Chordata > Chondrichthyes > Carcharhiniformes > Scyliorhinidae > Scyliorhinus > Scyliorhinus canicula. The sequence goes on from NC_052154.1 coordinate 162,892,943, forward strand.
ATTCCTGCCTGGTGATTGTCGCACGATGCCTGTTCATTCATTGTCGCAGTGTCTGCATGGTCTCGCCAATGTACACGCTTCGGGACATCCTTTCCTGCAGCGTACGAGGTAGACCACATTGGTCGAGTCACACGAGTATGTGCCGCGTACCTGGTGGGTGGTGTTTCCACGTGTCATGGTGGTATCCATGTCGATGATCTGGCATGTCTTGCAGAGATTGCCCTGGCAGGGTTGTGTGGTGTCGTGGTCGCTGTTCTCAAGGCTGGGTAATTTGCTGCAAACAATGGTTTGATTGAGGTTGCGCGATTGTTTGAAGGCCAGTAGTGGGGGTGTGGGGATGACCCTGGCAAGATGTTCATCTTCATTGATGATGTGTTGAAGGCTGCGAAGAAGATGTCGTAGTTTCTCCGCCCCAGGAAAGTACTGGACGACGAAGGGTACTCTATCAGTGGTGTCCCGTGTTTGTCTTCTGAGGAGGTCGGTGCGGTTTTTTGCTGTGGCGCGATGGAACTGTCGATTGATGAGTCGAGCGCCTATCCCGTTTGTACTAGGGCATCTTTCAGTATCCCCATTCACCTGAGGAAGGAGCAGTGCTCCGAAAGCTAGTGATTTGAAACAAACCTGTTGGACTTTAACCTGGTGTTGTAAGACTTCTGACTGTGCTCACCCCAGTCCAACGCCGGCATCTCCACATCATGTTAAAGACCATCATCCCTTTAAAAGAAATCGGGGCTCAAAACTTTGGGCCACTGTTGTAAACATTTGTTCCCATGGACTATGGAATGAAAATGTAAACTCATTTAGAAAGGAGAGGTATATGACTACACTACACAGATTGCATACAGGAATAATCTCCCAGAATGATCTCATGCCACATGGATATCATTTATACCACAAATTTTGCGGCTGCGTTTTAACGTGCTGCAGTGACAAACAGCAACAGTGACAAAAACTCTCTAGGCTTTTCCCCCATACTCAAAAATTGCAACCTGCCCACTCTTTAGACAACAAATTTACGTAAAGAAACAGAATGAAATCAATCTGGTGAAATGCACCCAAAGCAGTAAGGAACATCTTCATTGATTTAAAACTAGGAGAATCAGTTCCTGTTACTCATTTTAGGTTGTCTGCCATTCAACATGAGCTGGGGAATCTGTACAACAGCGTATGAAAAACTGATCTCATCTCATTTAAATCTTAGCTCACTGAAAGTTGCTTCTTGATCTTTCGCAATGTTAAACAAAACATCTGTATTGACAAGGGCATGGTCAGTGGGAATGCCAACACCTGCAGCACACTACAAGGAATCCGAGGCAACAAAAGATTAGACATCAACAATTAATCTGAGGAGATGAGTACTTAGATATTGCGTACATGTTGTGACTGGTTTGTTTACATCTACAGTGGGCAATGTCAAGTGAAAAGCAGCAGTATTTTGTGTTGGTGGTAAAGCTACATGACTTTATTTGGGATCTCAGCAACATTAGCAAAGCATCGAATTACCCATCCCTCGTGATGCTGATATTATTAAGAGTTAGGCACATATTGTGGACCTGGAGTCATGTGCAGTGCAAGCCAGATGAAAAACAGTAAAGAATGAGTTGGGTTTTCCTAACAACCTGGTAGCTTGTAAAGCCATTTTTCTTTGATTTATTGAATTCACAACTTACTTTAATGGCACTTGTTTATGCCCACAGCCCTGGGTTATGGGTCCAGTGCTGTAACCACCACCGATACAAAGATTTTGTATTGTAAATCCCACATCACAGCCCAACACCTTGTTCTGAGTCCAGCGGAAAGCAGTGTAAGACTCTTGACACGTGAGAGTACCTTTAAGAAATGAGTGTTTATAAATGGGTGTGTATATAAATATCTGTAGTGAGAGTACCTTTAAGAAATGGGTGTTTATTACAGCAATGATGTCAGAGAGTGGGAGGAGCTGGGCTGTCTGTCAGCTTTTTACTTTTGTTTTAGGCTGTTTGCTGCAGGATGTGTTTTAGTTTTGTTTTCAGAGCTGGATAGCTGCAGTCACAGCCAGAAGGTGTATGAATCTCTCTCTGTAATCTGAAGACTGTAAATCGATCCTGGTGATTTAAACCTAATAACAGTAGTGAATTTAACCTGATGTGCTTCTGGTAAAAGGTGTTTTAAGTCTTATGGATGTTAAAAGGAAAGCTTAAAAATTACTTAGTGTTGTACTCTTTGAGGGTTGTATTTGAATTAATGGTTGCTAAGATGTTCACTGTATGTTTTAAAAAGGTTAACTTGAGTTCATAGAATAAACATTGTTTTGTTTTTAAAAATACTTTTCCATTTCTGCTGTACCACACCTGTAGAGTGGGCCGTGTGCTCCTCATACCACAATCTATTAAAAGTTGTGGGTCAGGTCAACTCCATGATACACTTTGGGGTTCTCTAAACCCTGGCCCATAACGCACTGAAGAAGGGATTCACACTCCATTAGACACTGGAACCAGGCGGAGCTTGAACACCAGATTCGGACAATTAACTTTAACATTTGGTGCCAAAACAAAATGTCCAGCCATCAAACGCATTGTTGACTCACAAGTACAGCCTTAAATCACTTCACTTTTCAGCTTTCCTTAAGTTTAGCAGTTACTTTCCCTCATACGAAAGGGCAATCGTAAGCAAACAGTGGCTCTTAAATCTGTAATCTCAGTAACTATAACCGTCCTGCTCAAATGGGGGAAATCACATTACTAGTCCTTGTGTTGAAGGTGTAAAAAGTTTAAAGCCGTAATTACTGTGTACAATTAATTTGCCACTTTGGTTAAAGTACCTGACAAAATAATGGCATTCAACATGGTAAGTGGTAATACATTGACATTGCATGCAGTGATTTCTAGTCTAAACTTACATCTTTAAACACTTCAGGGGAGCAATTGTGTAAAGCCTGGACTTGGATGTGTAAATATCAATGGGTGATTTATCCCAGGTCGTTCGTTCTGATGCCGACACCATGCAAACTTTGTACTGCCTGCTCAATCATATGATTGTAACATCCAGCTAAAGTTATGCATGGTGTTGATTGGCTGGATGCCTAAATACTGGGTGCAAAATTGTGAGAGTCCAGCACGAGTTCATGCTAGTCTGCCTACTTAAAGCAAGCCTGCATTTAGAACATAGAACATAGAACAGTACAGCACAGAACAGGCCCTTCGGCCCTCAATGTTGTGCCGAGCCATGATCACCCTACTCAAACCCACGTATCCACCCTATACCCGTAACCCAACAAGCCCCCGCTTAACCTTACTTTTATTAGGACACTACGGGCAATTTAGCATGGCCAATCCACCTAACTCGCACATCTTTGGACTGTGGGAGGAAACCGGAGCACCCGGAGGAAACCCACACACACAGGGGGAGGACGTGCAGACTCCACACAGACAGTGACCCAGCCAGGAATCGAACCTGGGACCCTGGAGCTGTGAAGCATTTATGCTAACCACCATGCTACCCTGCTGCCCCAATTTCTGAAAGGGGTGGTGCATTTTGGCTAGAAGATGTACTGGAATTCACTGTGCAAGTGACAATGGCCTGAGAAAGAAACAGGAATGGCACAAGGTGGCTCAGAGTGCAGGCTCCATGGCTCTCTTTTCTCTGATGCCTTCATGCAGGCATTCGACAGGAGGGGTGACGTGCAGTTTCCACAGCACTTTTCAGATAAGCTTTGAGAAGGCATTGGGAACAGAGAACCATGCAGGCAAATGTCAACAGTGTAGCCCTGAAGGCCTGGATCCAGTGCCGAAAGAAGCTCAATGACCTCAAGCGAATGGCTACGGTCAGTGAATGCGTTTTCAAATGCCACATTTCACCAACTGCATCACTAGCCCTAGACATTGCTCAATGAATCACACTTGCATCTCTCATCTTTGAAAACTTTCTGTGAATCATAACTCATATTTAACATTCATTGCTTTACCTCACCCTGACACTTAGCACTATTGCAAATCTCATCCTCATATCTCATAACTTATACACACTGCCCACTCCTCAATGAGGACAGGTCATCACCCAAAAATATCACCCACGCTAACATATTTCCCTTTCTCTTGCAGGGCAGGGTGGTGTATGACCGAGGGCAGCAGCATTTGTCTGCCAGGTGACAGACAGGGCTGCAAATCCTTACCTCAGGGGGTTCTTGTCAGCATGAAACAGCTAGGAATGAAGCTGTGGCCAGCAATAGGGCTTAAAAGTATTGAAGAAGATGGTACATTTCCACCTAATCTGCCTTCTCAAATCCCACCCCTCTCTTCTGATCGTCAACTTGCAGATGGCGCAAACATGCACCTCTCACATTTGCTTCTCTCCTCACTGCAACCCTCCCCTTATGCCTTTCTCCTTTCAGCGACCCACTAGCTATGACCTGACCAAGTGGTGATGCAACAACCTGAAGTGGAAGGGGAGGAAGAGACTGATGATGATGAATCACAGCCACACAAACGTATACTCGCAGCACAGATATGGGGACTGCTTGCATTTTAGAGGGAAGCATTGAAGCAGGAACTGAGTGACTGGGAACAAGGAGCCTGTAGCCAGGATAGGGTAAATGGCGAGGTAGGTGCCACTTCACCCGAGGTCAAGGTCGCACACGGGTTCTGTTGCAGTGGACTCAGACGAGAACCTTGATGGGATGGCCTACAGGTGAATATTCAAACTGAGAAATCTGGTCCACGGGCGGGCCTGCCAGAAGGCCGGCTGTCACTGTTACGGAGCATCGGGGAATCTGGCATGGGGCTCTTGTGAAGAATTTGGACGCATTCTTTCCAATGTGGAAGTGGTGACCAACTTCATCAGAACACTTACAGAACCAACCGTGTTGTTGTTGAATGGGGAATTAAGATCGTGGTCTACGGTACTGCAGCCGGAAGGGCTAATCATCGATGTGATTGTGCCTCCTCTTTTCATCCTCCTCTCCTTCCCCCTTCTCAGCTGTTCAGTGTTAATCTGATGTTCAGGATTGTGTCCTCATGATGACAAGATTGTGACAGATGCAGCATGATGAATCGTGACTTGCACTCTGGAGAGCACTGAAGTTCTCTTCTAGAATGGTCAAGGCAGCGGAAGCAGTATTTGAGCACCTCAGAGGTTTACTCAATATACTTTTGTGCGGCAGAATGGCTCTCATTATATGCAGTCTGCTCAAGTGCACGTATGCTGTGCACTGCAGTTTGAATAGGTGAGCAGCAGATAACACTTGCCCGAATTCACACTCTGGTTTGACATGGTGGCTCAAATGCTGATGGTGCCGTGGACTGACACAGAATAAAGGCATCATGGCTGCTACAATGATAAGTGAATTCAACTCATGCTAGCTACACTTAGCATGGTTGCACAGCAACTATAGATTCTGGAAGTGAAACCCTTTGCATTGAAGCTGTGGCCTAAAAGAATTGAAGATGACATTACATTTCTGCACTTAAATCAGCTGTATGCAAAATCATGTGTGTACAGTCAATGACACCATGCCCCCTGGGAAGGTCTGCTATCCTAGTGAAATGATGTACAGACTCCATCTGCTTCCATCTAGAAAGAGAGAATACTATGCATTCTCCTCTCCTGGCATACAAAGCATCAGTAACTTCTCTTAAACAGCAATGGATGGCGAACTGCAAAATATTTGAGTTGTTGCCTTGAATGTCCCCGATGTACAGAGGTTTTTGGTCACCTAGAGAGTTATTGTCAGTGTTGTCCTTACCCTCCTGCTCTGAGGCTGCAGCTTTGCCTGGAACAGGTCGCAGGTTTCAGTGAGCACCTTCTTCAGAAAACTATGTCATGACACCCACTAATCCTCACTGAACAGGGTGGCAGGGTGGTTAGCATTCACAACACAGAGGTCCCAGGTTCAATCCTGGCTCTGGGTCACTGTCCGTGTGGAGTTTGCACATTCTCCCCGTGTTTGCGTGGGTTTCACCCCGACAACCCAAAAATGTGCAGAGTAGGTGGATTGGCCACGCTAAATTGCCCCTTAATTGGAAAAAATAATTGGGTAATCTAAATTTATTAAAAAATTTAAAAAAAAATAATAGTGAACTGGGCAATGACTAGGGCTGTTTGACCAGTCGTGATCACCTTTGCGCCAACAAAGTTTCACGAACGTTTCTGCCAGCAAATTAGATGAGTCCAAGCTTCCCCTGCTTCAAAGTAAGAGTGAATGATTCGAGTTTGCAGATTCAGAGTACAATTCTATGAACTTGAATGTGGACTGACGGGGAAAATTGCAAATGCAAACACTGATTTACAAGTTGCCGGACAGACATTTGAGGTTTCGAAACGCTCCGACTCTCTCAAGTGCAAACACAGTACTCGGCAACCTTTGCTCAGGGTCAAAAATAACTTGACCAAATGTACAGCTTTGTGATCAACAGCACTGCCTGTTTTCAAACATTTGCACATAAAAGCACAGCGATCTTTCTGACCAAGGTCCACGATCATTGTTTGCTTGAATTATCTTAAATCGACAATTATAATTTACAACTATCCATTTGGACTTAAATTAACCTGTTGAGATCTTTCGAACATTATTGAAAGTTGTTTCGTAAAGAGAAACAATGCTTCAAAGTGCAAACATCTATTAGAATTCTGATGAGGTTGATTAATTACTTGAGCATCACATTTCCCCGGTGACACCTTCCAAGGTTGCTGTGCTCTCACAGCTGGAGCAGGCCTGAGGTCCGAGATTGCTCTTCAAGGTGGTCTCACACCTCTTATTAAATACAGCATGGCTGACATTACACATGCATTAAAGCACACAGCTTTCAGTGATATAAAGCCCAAAATTACTTTACACTAAACTGCCCAGTTTAAGTGGTATACAATGTTGCACATTAATTTGTCGGGTAATTTATTTACAATTAAACTCATTTAAAAAATGAAGAATTAAACAAATAATCAGACGTAGTTAGGGCCTGTCATGGAAAGGCTTACATTTTGAAGCAAATCAAGTCATAATATATTATTGATTATTCCCAAGAGGATGTCAATTTTGTTAAGCAGCTGATGCAAAAGTAATATCTCAGCGTGTGCGATCGGAATCCCCTCCAACTGGACTGCTGTTGAACATAAAACCCCAAAGGCTTGATGGATATATGCAGTGGAAGCAAACAGGTAAACCCTCATCTGTACTGTAAGGGGTTGATCTTCAAAACTGGCCGATACAGAAACCAAGACATTGGGGCATTACCATCTTCAAGATAAAACAGTGGCCATCAGCCAATCCAAGTAAAGAAACTGGGAGACCATCAAAGTTGATGGCCCCAGACAACAACCATTCCACAAATAAGTATCAGCCACAGCTGAGAAGAAATAGACATTATCACATACACTGCAAGTTGGGAGCCAGACCTGGATGGGATCCATTGTTCCGCTCGTAGAAACAACATGATGAATGGTTTACCTGGACTATTGGAGGAACCCAAGCTAAAAGAGATTGGAAGGTACTAAGAACTGACCGTCCAAACAGGATCAGGCGGGATTCTCCGATCTGCCAACTGCGTTTTCCATTTCCACAGCCTGCCAATGGAGTTTCCCATTGTAGACCTCACACCACCAGGAAACCCGCTGCATATCTCCAAGAATAGGCTTGATATTTTTAATTAGGTTTTGTAATGAAAGACTGCTGTACTGCAGTCATGAAGGAGAGTCAGGAGTGGTTACCCTGATTCATGCCTTACATTTCACACTGAAAGAACCAACTGTGTGCCTGGTGTAGGTATCAGCCAGATCTGAGGGACATTAGGGCTTAGGTTTCAAAATAGTTTAAGGGTAGCAACTAAATCCTGAGGGGTTTTGAGTTGAGGTTTGGTCAGAAGCTCGGGGTTTTGCCTGTGGTTTTTTGTGGAGGTTTTGATTAAAATCGTTGTTTCAAGTGTTGTGCGGCATCATGACACTAGTTTAGAGCTCTTGCATCAGGGCATCAGGAGTGGTTTTTTTTGATGAATGAAAATGTTTGTGGTTGAGACTAAAAGCCTGTGTAAGTTTCTCGTTATAAAATCCGAAAGTCACAAAACAACAATGTAACTGGGAGGGTGCACCTCTTACAATTGTTATTAGTCATAGAATCATAGAATTCCTGCAGTGCAGATGCAGCCCATTCGCCCCATTGAATCTGCACCAACCCTCTGAAAGAGCACCCTACGTAGGCCCACCCAATCCCCTGCCCTATCCCCATCTAACCTGCACATCATTGGACACTAAGGGGCAATTTAGCATGGCCAATCCACCTAACCTGCACATCTTTGGACTGTAAGAGGAAACTGATGCACCCGAAGGATACCCACACAGACATGGGGAGAATGTGCAAACTCCACATAGACAGTAACCCAAGGCTAGAATTGAACCCCGGCTACTGATGCTGTGAGGCAACAGTGCCAGCCACTGTGCCACCGTGCTGTCAAGTCAATGTAGTTTCCCATTGAAATTAATTTTAGTGTTATCCTAATGACATGTCAGGAGTGAGATCTACTTGCACAAATGCTGACAATATCTAGGGAACTGTCTCAGAATTTGTTTCTGAACCTAAAGGTGCCAGTGCAATGAATTAACACAAAACACAGTATTGAAATGTGAAAGCATCCAAAGGTTGCTTTAGTCCTGGGTGCTGCAATGTTTTCTTACATTGAATAGAGACAGCTTATCGGGAGTACAAAAACAAAATACCGCAGATGCTAGAGACCTGAGTTGACAACTGAAAATGCTGGAAATGCTCAGTAGGTCAGGCAGCATCTGTGGAGGGAGAGAGGCAGAGCATATATTTCAAGTCATGACCTTTGGTTCTGTTATAACTCCCAGGAGGATCACAGGGAAACCATTGTTGATCTCCCCATAGGACCCATGGAGTACGAGCTTCCCAGCTAGGGGGGCGGAGGCCACCCAGCTAGAGCTCGTTACAAACGGCCATAAAAGCCAGCCCAAAGCAGGGCCGTGTGTGGTTAGTTCTCCGAGCAAAGATTGTACTGGGTGCGAATTGCTGCTTTCAGCAGAATATTGTAAATAGTTAAATAAACCTCTGATCTCTTACCGCTGCCTTCTTCACATTACCAAACTGGCGACAAGGGAGAAAGGAAACTTCGGACTCGGTCGTGGAACCGCTGCCGGAAATTTGCTATCTCGGGACATAGGGTCGTAGCAGTTCAGACTGCCGCTATTCAGAAAGTTGGAAGCTGTTGATCTAAATCTGGAAGGCTGGAACCAGTATGTGGACAACCAAGGTAATTTTTTCCAGGCGAACGGGACTTTGGGTGAAGACTGTCAGAAAGTTGTCCTCCAGGTCGCGAGAGGGGCCCAATCGTTTGGGATCATAAAGAATCTGACTTACCCGGCTGTTCTGGACTCCAAAACCTTTGATGAATTGGTCGTTTGGTTTCGGGACACTATGATCCCAAGTGTCCCTTAATTATGCAGCGGGATTATTTTAACACACCGATGCAGTCTCCAGGTGAATCGGTCACTGAGTTCTTGACCCGCCAAAGACGTCTAGCCGAGCATTGGGAGTTCAGGTCATCCCTCTCCAAAATGTTGAGGGACAGGCTGGTGTGTGGCAAAACAACACTGCCATTCAGAGGAAGCCATTGCAGAGTCCATTTTGGATTTGAAATGGGCCATCGAGTTTTTGCCATCCCGACAGCACGCAGAGAAAGAAATGAAGGAGCTGCAGAATTGACGGACTACGGCATCCATAGTTTGACCCGCCTTTCTTTTTGAACTCCCTGTGTTCTTGCTGTTGAACTTGCTGTTCTGACCAAACTTCCTCAAAAAGGGCCAGAGGCAATTCCGCAGCAGGGTCAGAATCTCGGGAGCTACCGCTGATCGGTGGGATACCTCCCCACTGGATGAAGGGGAGAGCCAGCCACATTGCCAACTATGCGGTCAAAGAACTCGTGATGGTCGGAGCCGCTAATTTTGATGCAGAGAACGTCGTCAATGATGGCCGCCGAGATGACTGCGAAACCAGGGCCTTGCACATGGAAACCCAGGATGTGAAAGACTGTTTAATGCAGCAGAACTGCGTCACAGCCCTGAATGTAGCACCAATCCGGGTCGCTTTATAGGTCATGTGATAATGGAATTGGATACTGGTGCTGCCATCTCCATCGTGGACTATTCTACATTTTGGCAACTCTGTGCAGGGATCATTCCGCTGACATTACGTGGCACTAAAAGCGAGATTAGTGACCTACACCAGTGAGCCTTTGAAGATCATGGGGACCAACCGACCTCCAGGAAGGCATGGGTAGCAGGTGGTGCAGGGACCAGGGCCCAATTTGTTGGGACAAGACTTGTTACGAATCATCTGTTTCAACTGGCAACAGTTTTTCACATGGACACCCGAATTCTGTACAATGTACTGTGCAAATACCCCAAAGTGTTCCAGGAGAGTTTGGACAGGATGAAGGGAGCCAAGGCCCATACCGACGCGATCCGGATCCCCAGCCTCGGTAATTTAGGGTGCCATCTGTCCCTTATGCATCATAAGAAGAGGGGAAATAAGACCTGAGGAGGTTAAAGATTGAGTATTTGAATCCTAATATGACAGAGCCTTGTAGGCAATGTTGGGTCAGAATAGGGGTGATGGGCAAGTGAGAGATTGTAGACAGGAATTAAGTAGTTGAGCATAGGTAAGGTCCAGGAAGGACTAAAGGAGAGCGAGACAACTGATTTAATAGCTTGAGGGCAAACACAATTGCATTTATAGGATGGGAAATAGGTTCCAGTTGTGCGTAAGGATTTCAGTGTTGGAGGAACTCAAGAAAGGGCAGAAATAGGCAATGTTTTGGAAATAGAACCGGTGATGGATAGTACTGAAGCTCAGCTGGGGCTGTCTTTAAAATCAGTTGACAGACTCAGTGCTGCCCCTGACGCCATTCAAGCTCAACTCACCACCATAGTTCCACAATTTCAGATTGCTGTAATCCATAAATACGTTACAGGATGGGAACAATTAACCTCCCCATGAACCTGGCAGAATATTATCTCCCCATTAAGATGGTGGGAGACCGCTAAACAATGTTAGATGATATAAAAAGCTGGCCAGTTAAGCCGACAAGGCAGACCCAGTTGGGAGTCTACTGAATGATGTGTATAATAGTTATTGTAAATAAACTAAATTGTTTTGAACTACGCTGTGTGGACTCCTTTGTGGCCTTCTAAAACACATTTTCCCCATGCCTTTAAAATATAGAATTCTAGACACACATAACCTTACTAAAAACTCAAAACAGAGTTGTTTCCTTCCAATGATTCACAATTCTCAATGATTCGGATGTACTATTACCACCTCCAAACACTCCGCCAAGGCTAATATTGAGTCAACAGCAATCAATGTGAAATGACTGCATAACCCACCTCACCTTGTCAGTAAGTCGTTCAAATACAGGCTCACTTATCCTTACAACAGTGACACTGTTACCCAATGGGATTTGGCAGCACGATTCACTGCAGACTCATATCTTTGACACTTGAACCTTTATTTGATCAGATTCACTCACTCTATTAATAACCAACCTTGTAAAAAATCACTGATTATTTTAGGCTAGGTAAATCTGACAAAATTATATTATATTTTTAAAATTAATTTAGAGTACCCAATTCATTTTGTTTCCAATTAAGGGGCAATTTTAGTGTGGCCAATCCACCTACTCTGCACATCTTTGGATTGTGGGGACGAAACCCACGCAAACACTGGGAGAATGTGCAAACTCCACACGGACAGTGACCCAGAGCCGGGATCGAACCTGGGACCTTGGCGTTGAGAGGCAAATTTATATTATTTTTGATGTATTTTCTGATGTGTGTTTATTCTTGGTTGCAGGGGAGTAACAATTGTGGGGTGTTGCAGTTTTTATTACGACACGTGTATATGTGTTGTTAAGAATTGGGGAAAATTAAGAATAAAAAATGAAATTGGGATAAAAAAAATAAAAAGGGGAATTGATAGGGGCAGCTGACTGAAGGATGTTTTGGTATGCGGGTTAACATACCACTGGGAAAAGCAAGTGTTTACCTATGAGACTGGGAGAAAACAATGGGGTGTCGAAGAGGTAACACCTATATGCTAAAAGCCAGGTCCACAGGGTGAGTAACATCAAAGGGAAAGAATGATATGTCCATAGCACAATAACTGGAGAAAGGGACACAGTGGCAGATACTACCATCACAACCATACCTAGCTGCAGTGAACAGTTTCCCCTGAAAATAAGTTACTGCTATATGAGCAGCTGATTAAAATCAAAAACCTGAACCAAGAAGATTATGCCTTCGCTGAATCTGAAGACAGTTTTCCCAAACGTGGACAAATAACCTGTGCATGGTAACTATCTGCTGGATTTAGTTCATAGAGTTCTCTCATATTGAATGTTGTCTGGGAACAAGGGACATCTTAGAGTTCAGGAAACATAGGCAGGTAGGAACAAAGGGGTAACTTCATGAGATAAGTGCGTGTATAGCCATTAATGTAGTTAAGTGTACTGTCGTAGCATATCATAGTCCTTCTTGTCGTGTGGCATGGCATGGTGGCACAGTGGTTAGCACTGCTGCCTTACAGCACCAGGGACCCAGGTTACCAGGGGTTGGTTTAGTACAGTGGGTAATTGGCTGGCTTGTAATGCAGAACAAGGCAATAAGGGTTCAATTCCCGTACCGGCCTCCCCGAACAGGCGCCGGAATGCGGCGACTAGGGGCTTTTCACAGTAACTTAATTGAAGCCTACTTGTGACAATAAGTGATTATTATTATTGTTTCCGGCCTTGGGTAACTGACTGTGTGGAGTTTGCTCATTCTCCCCATGCTGCATGGGTTTCCTCCGGGTGCTCAGGTTTCCACCCACAGTCCAAAGATGTGCAGGTTAGGTGGATTGGCCATGAATTGTCCCTTAGTGTCCATGAATGTGCAGGTTAGGTAATGGGGTTAGAGAGATTGGGCAGGGTGGACCATGGAGTGGATCTAGGTTGAGTGCCCTTTTGGAGTGTCTATGCAGATTGAATGGGCCAAATGGCCCCTTTCTGCATTGTGGGGATGCTATGTGTTTTTCTTTTAAGCTAATAAATATTCTTCATTAATTGATCACAAAACGACTGGCTAGTCTTCCCTGGTTTGCATTTCTTTCCTCACTGTACCAAATTGGAAAATATACACCATGAAGAACCAGTGTTCCAAGTGACCCTTCTGGGTTTTGGGATATCCTCGCATTTAACATCAGAGGGGTTCTTAACACTGCAAACCGAAAGAGGAGGTTGTTAGTCCCTATCGTTTTCTAATGCACATAAAAATAAATAGGAAATAGGTCACTGAAGAATCTTTGAGACAGATTCCCTTTTAGAAGATGACTGTCTATGCACTTCCTTGTCCGATTGACTCTGATTTCTCCCGCTAAGTGTTTCTCATTCAGTGGTGAAGTGCTGTGACTGTGCCTCTTGTCTCGCTTACAGCTCCGGGGCACACTGAACTTGAATATATTCACGTCCAACTTCCAATTACTCCTCGCCTGCCTCTCTATAGTCAAGGTTCTTTTTTGCAGTAATACATGCACTACTTTCGAAACAGAACATCAGTGTTAATCTAATTGCAGAATGTATATCTGAAAGGTGAGCTGAAAACTTTCAGAGCAAGTTTCAAATGCCACTCTTGTACTCCCAACTATTTGTCTGACATGGTTGCTCCAAGCAAGTCTGGAATTCTATATTTACGTGCAGTTAATATTTGAAGGCTGGCTCCACCCTTGGGTAGGAGCAGTGCAGTGTTTTGATCCAATTAACTTGTTACTTGCCTTCAATTTAACTTCCGCCGGTTGCCAAAATGGTCGCAGTTCCCTCAGGAGAGCTTCAATTCCGTTTCTCGGCTCCTTCTCGTCCACGAAGATGTCGAGATGTTTGGTTCCAGTGGCCGGGCCGGCTGCAGCAGGGCGCTCCATGCTCTCCAAGCAAGCGCTGGCTTGCAATTGGAGCGACTTCTGTGCCTGTGTGGTGTGACTGCAGCGGGAAGCCGGCCACTGACCTCCTGGACAAGTGGCAGCCGGCACTCGACACCCAGCTGGTTACCACGATGGGACAACGAACATCCCCCCCCTCCTCCTCCTTTAATCTAGGATTAAAAACACTGGCATCCATTTTACCCCAGGAGGGACAAGCAAGTACACCCAACACCTACTTGTTCTCGAGCAGACAGTCAGGGTTCCCTCAGCACTTTACCACACTCCACTCCCAACTGTTCCTTGAGGGAGGCCGTGGCATATTGTCACTAGATCAGTAAACCAGAGACCCAGAGTAATGCTCTGCCAAGGTTCAAACCCCACCTTTGAAGATGGTGAAATTTGAAGTCACTGAAAATCAGCAATTAAAAGTCGAATGATCAGGGGAGGCACGGTGGTGCAGTGGTTAGCACTGCTGCCTCACGGCGCCAAGGTCCCATGTTCGCTGCCGGCTCTGGGTTACTGTCCGTGCGGAGTTTGCACATTCTCATGTTTGCATGGGTCTCGCCCCCACAACTTAAAAGATGTGCAGGGTAGGTGGATTGGCCACACTAAATTGCCCCTTAATTGGAAAAAATTAATTGGAGGCGTTGTAGGGAAAAATCCCTTGTGCCAGTGCATTCAAGAGGTCGAGTCTCAAGGCAAGGTTCAAAGGGTTTTTACTGTATTGTACAAGTTCTGAAGTCCTTCAGGGAGACCCATGCAGCCAGCTCCTAACAATGGCTTGACCACGGTGATCTCTCCGATATGAAATGAAAAAATGAAAATGAAAATCACTTATTGTCACAAGTAGGCTTCAATGAAGTTACTGTGAAAAGCCCCTAGTCGCCACATTCCAGCACCTGTTCGGGGAGGCTGTTACGGGAATCGAACCGTGCCGCTGGCCTGCTTGGTCTGCTTTCAAAGCCAGCGATTTAGCTCTGTGCTAAACAGCCCCTATGTGCTAAACAGCCCCTATGCTGTTATGCCATATGCAGACGAGGTTCAATATTTATAGAGAGTACAAGCATTTGCAAGGTTTTGGCGGGCTTTTGCTGTTTTACATTTGAATAGTACAGATAAATAGTACAGATACATGATTTCCCGGGCTTCCTGACTCTGATGTCAATGTCTCGTTATCTGCTTGGTTTTAATAGGTGTTCCCTTGACTTACAATGGGGTCCCATTATCTCTATGCTGTACCTTGATTAGGTGTTGAGTGTGGTTCCTGGGTTAACCTGGGAATCTATTGTGTCAGCCTCCTGTTTGATAGGATTTGTGTCTGTGTGTAAAACTAATCTAATCAATATATTTAATCCTTAGGTTTCTTTTGCCTGCCTGGGTCATTTTGGTTTTACAACATTTCATTTTATAACATTTCATTTTATGAATCTTAGTTTTAATCAAAATATATATATATCTGCCCCACTGTCAGGGTCTTGACTCGCAGATATCCCGATCTTTTGGCCATGGTGCCGTTTTAAGATGCAGCTTCGTGCTGTTGCTAGGCAGATTATAGATTCTCCATTTCGTTCGAAAAAGGTTTCTCAGCTGTGCAAAAATGGGATTCAAACGAATGCCCATCCCTTTACATCATAAATGGTGCCAATCAGTCCAATAAATGAAGAATGCTTTGATGATGTAAATATTAATACGAATCCAATATAGCCTTAAAAAATGTCCTACTTCAGAGGGGATACACTAAATTTATTTATTTTTTAAAGTCCAATGATGACCATGTTGTAAAAAACAATCTGGTTCACTAATGTCCTTCAGGGAAGGAAATCTGCCATCTTTACCTGGTCTGGCCTACTTGCGACTCCAGATCCACAGCAACATGGTTGACTCTTAGCTGCCCCCTCAAGGGCAACTGGGGATGGGCAATAAATGCTGGCCCAGCCTGCGATGCCCACATCCTATGAACGAATGAAGAAAAGAATGGAACCCAAGGGTAATTGAAACACATGACTAGGATCTAATGGTGGAACACAAATGCATCCCTCATACTGAGCTGACAGGAACACCCAACCAAACGTGCAGCAGTAAGGGTTGACTAAGAGGTGATTGTATCCAACATCCTGCAAAGAATTCGATCCTGTGAGTACACTCGACACCGAAACATATCTTAGATTCACAGAATCTCTACAGTGCAGACATTTGGCCGATTGAGTCAGCACCGACCCTACAAAAGAGCACCCTACCCTGCCCGATCCCGGGACCCCACCTAACGTGCACATCTTTGGACTGTGGGAGGAAAGCAGAGCACCCAGAGGAAACCCATGCAGACATGTGGAGAACATGCAAACTCCACACAGACAGTCACCCAAGGCCGGAAGTGAAACCAGGTCCCTGTGCCACCATGCCATGGGGAGACACGACAATTAAACATTACCTAGGAGCGATATCTGAAATTACCTCAAACCATATACCCAATCAAACCCAGAGAGGAATATAAAATGGTACATAGAAGACAATTTATCTCCTCAAGGGATACACACATGAGTACTCTACACCCAATCATATTTCCTGAGGGTCATACTATATATAAAATCAGAAGTAAAATGCAAGGGCATGCAGTGCTAAACCATTATACCTGAGGATGGGTGCACGGTGGCACAATGGTTAGCACGGCTGCCTCACAGCTCCAGAGACCCGGGTTCAATTCCGGCTTCGGGTGACTGTGTGGATTTTGCACTGTGGTTTCACAGCACCAGGGTCCCATGTTCGATTCCCCACTGGGTCACTGTCTGTGCGGAGTCTGCATGTTTTCCCCGTGTCTGCATGGGTTACCTCCGGATGCTCCGGTTTCCTCCCACAGGCCAAAGATGTGCAGGTTAGGTGGATCGGCCATTAAATTGCCCCTTAGTGTCCAAAAGGTTAGGTACGGTTACGGGGATAGGTTGGAGGTGTGGGTTTAAGTAGGGTGCTCTTTCCAAGGGCTGGTGCAGACTCGATGGGCCAAATGGCCCCCATCAGCACTGAAGGGAGTCTATGATTCTATGAGTACAAAGTGACATCAACTCCCAAACAAACTGGGAAATACATAAGGGCACCCTCTGCCCACCCATGATCCAGAAGATCATACACTTCTGGCAAACGTTCTTTTGTGTTCAACCCAAAAAGTGGATGCAGATGGGACGTAAATGGCTGAAGTAATTAGTGAAAACTATTGCTGCCTGTAATTATTAGTCAAGTCTCAGGTAGACAATGGACCCGCCCCAATTTCATTCAAGGCAAGTGTTCTATATATACTTGCCCAGTCCGTAGGGCACCAAGTCTAATCCAGGATCAAGAAACAATGAGCTGGATTCTCCGAATCTGAGGCTATGTGCCCACGCCGGCGTTCAAACGGTGGTGTTTTACGCCAGAACAAATTGCGAAAAATGCCACCAATCCTCCGTTTGGCTGGGGGCTAGCATGCCGGCAGCATAGAGCACCTGGCTCTAGCTGCAGATGTGTCCCGGAGACTGGCCAGGTCCGCGGACACGCATGTGCACGGCGATGGCCTGCAGTGGCCGCGCTGTGCTACATGGCAGAGACCGCTCACGGACCCGTTCCGCGAAATAGTGTCCTCCCTTTGGCCGGCTCGCGTGCCCCGGACCATCCCCACACAGTGCCCTCAGCCCCTGATAAAGTCCCTCACCTGCCCGCGGATCATCCCTCCCCCGACTGTGGCAGCACTGGACTGAGTTCCCAGCGGATGAGACCACACGCACAACCAGCGTCATCTTGTTGGGTGGGATAAGTGAGTGTGGGGAGTGTAATGCATATGTGCAGTTCCAGCTTGTCAGCCTCCCGAGAGTCAATCATGGTCCCGGCGTATCCCACACCGTTTTTCAGTGGAATAGAGTGTCTTCCACGTGGCACCGACACTAGCCCCTCAACAGCAGCGGAATCGGTCCAGGTGCGGCGCCGGTTTTTCTGTCGTAAAAGAACACGGACACTGCCGGCTGGCTGGGGTGGGGGTCTCTGCCAGTGTCGGGGGACGGGGGGCCGGGAATGGTGGCGGGGGGGGGGGGGCGGGCAAAGGCCAAGTAGCTGGGGCGACCACCCCACGGGACTGAGGCAGTGCCCAGGCACGGACCATCATTACGGCGGCCATCGTACTGTGCACTCACTGATTAATCACCTTGGCCCTGGTTCTGCACAGTGACACCGGCCATATAGGTGCCCTCACCCCCACACCCACGCCACAACAACCCCCAAACCCCCGCCCATCAGCTGCCACCCACTGGTGGACCACCTAGAGCAACACCCACGGCAGCCTCTAGCGAGGTCAGTGCCAGCCAATGGTACCCCTGGCATCAGGAATGGGCGCCAGGGCCAGGGGCCCCCACAGTGCCGGCCAACGACGGGGCAAGGGTGAGGGAATGGGGGGTAGGGAGGTACGGAAGTGGATCCTGCAGTGGCAACCGGGGCCCCGTGTAGCCCGTTGAAGCTGGTTAGGCACGGGGGTGTGCACCATGTTAACCATTCCCCCTGCAGACAATGGATTTTGGAGTTCGACCAGCAATGGTGGCCACCCTGCTGCCGCTGCCAGTTTGTCAGAAGCCCTGCGGCCGTATGAGCGGGATCTGCTCGAAGAGGAGCTGGAGGCTGCAGCAGCGGGGCATGCCGTAGATGAGCAGGTGGCAGCCGCCCAAGCTGAAGAGCCGGCCGCATAACAGGCCGAGGAGGTGGAGGCCAGGGAGGCGTCTCGTATGTAGCACCTGACATTCGAGGACCTGCTGGACTGGGCATGCCGTCGAAGACTTTGGCTGAGCAGGGAGTCAGTGCGACACATCTGCCAGATGATGGCATACCTGGCACCACGGGGGTATGGGGGAGGACACCCACTCCTGGTGTCCGTCAAGGTGACGGTTGCCCTGAACGTCTGAGCCATGGGGTCCTTCCACCAAGTGAGGACCTGTCCTCCATCTCACAGACCTCAGTGCACAGGTGCATTCACGCCATCACGGAGGCCCTATATGCCCAGGCAGATCAATACATCCATTTCGATGTGAACCGAGCCGATAAGGATGCCCGGGCATTGGGGTTTGCTGACATCGCTGGTATGGCCTGGGTCCAGGGGGCAATCAATGGGATGCACGTTGCCCTATGGGCACTTGCGGATAACAGGCCGAAAGGGGTACCACTCAATGACCGCTCAGCTGGTCTGTGACCATCAGGTACGCATCATTCACTTCTGTGCCCGATACCCGGGCAGTGTACACGATTCCTTCATCCTGGCACACTCGCCGATCCCTGACATGTTCAAGAGGCCACCCCCTGGCTGAGGGGGTTGGCTCCTGGGTGACAGGGTTACCCTCTTTGGTCATGGCTGATGACACCAATCCGGTGGCTACAGACCGACATGGAGACCTGCTACAACAACGCCCATGCAGCAACCAGGGGTGTGATCAAGCAGTGCTTCAGCCTCCTGAAAATGCTGTTCAGGAGCCTGGAACGTGCTAGAGGGGCCCTCCAGTACGAGGCTGAGAGGGTCGCCCTCATCGTGGCGGCCTGCTGCATCCTCCACAATATCGCACAGCAGAGGGGCAATGTGCTGGAGGAGGACGTTGAAGGGGAGGTTATAGAGGGGAGGGGGTGGGAGGACTGGTCAGGGGCACAGACACCACATCCCCTCACCCCCTCACTTCCCACTCAGGCCACGCCTCCCTGATACATACCTACAACACTACAGGGTGTGGGCCCTGGGTTGGCAATAACAGCGAGTCTGGTCCATGGAATGGAGGGTGATGACAACCCACTCTGCAATGAGCTCTGGTGCTCTGCATCACATGACAATGTCTGACTCATGCCCACGGTAGCACTGTCCACCTGGGTGATGCCTGCATGCGAGCTGGCCATTGCATCGCACAGTCCCATCGAATCCCTGGGGTGACCAAGTGGGTGCCGTCGGTGGGGGAGTGGGGAGCACGGGCTACCCAAAGGGCATGCACTGGTCCCTCTCCCCTCCCCCGCTGGCCAGCCTACCCCTCACACCCATCAGACAGACCTTAGGGACAGGTTGTAACCAGTGGTAACAGATGCTTATTGTGAACAAGCATATACAGTCTGTCCCTGAGCCCCTATAACATAGCTGTGCCCTGCACCCATGCCAATTCAACTGGTGTTGAACTTTCTTAACTTATGGGCCCTAACGCTAAGTCTAGGTGGTTCCCCAGATGGTACAGCAAGAGTGGCGTGGGCCTGCTGTGACCCCTGCCCTGCGACAAGGGTCCCCGTTCTTCTGCGGTGATGGGGCCTGGATGGGCCTGGCCGCTGCTCGTGTGTCCCAGGTAGCGTGGTGCCACCCAGTCCTGCCCACTGCCCACCAGATGCACCATAGACAGGAAGAGGGGTGTCCGAGGTGCTGCCGTGTTCTGGCACCTCCCCTGCGGGAGGCACCGGATCTGATGAACCCCGGACTACTCCATGGGACGGGGTGCACGCAGAGCTGCCACTTGAGGCTCCCCCACCACCTGGTAATGCCAGTCTTGGAGACTGGCTCTGGTCTCGGCCACGGTCCACATGCTCGCGGCCATGGGGCACAGAGAGTCAACCATCTCAGTCAGCCACTGTGTCCAATTATGCTGTGACTGTGCCACTACCTCCTGGGTCTGTGTCACATCAGCCAGTGACTGCACCATCTCCCTCTGGAACCGGGGCACTTACCTCTGTGCCTGCGCCACGCCGGCCAGCACCTGGGCAATGCAGCCGCCGTTCTCAGCCATGGCATGCTGTGACTGGGTCATGCTCGGGAGCGCCGCTGCAATGTCCAAATGGCTCTGGCACATGGCTGCCTGTGAGGCGGCAGCCCTGCCCTGGGCTTCGGCCAGCGCATGCACAGAATGCCCCAGGCCTTGGACATGCTGATCCACATCTGAGACTGTCACCCCGAATGCCGACACCGCGGACGTCACCCTTGTGGTATTGGCCTGGGTGGCACTCGTGGTTGGCACCACCTCCTTATGCTGCTCGTTGTTGGACTCCTCCACCTGCGCCTGCAGGTGCTGGATGATCGCTGCCAACCCCTCCTGTAGCCCCTGGCTCTGCAACTGTATCTACACTGTGGCTGGGACTGGATGTTCCAGAAGCCCAGGACCCAACTGGACGGCAGCTTGTTCCTGGGGTCAGCCTGCCCTCTGACCGTCCGGCCCCTTGGGTGCTCCTACCTACACCTGCTGTACGGGATCAACTGTGTGGTGCGCACTAGATAGTGTCCCAGGAGCCTCTTCACTAAACTGCCCAACCGAGATGAATGTCTTTAGGATATAGATATAGAGAAATACAGCACAGAACAGGCCCTTCGGCCCACGATGTTGCGCCGAACTTTTGTCCTAGGTTAATCATAGAATTTTGGACAATTTTTCATGGCCAATCCACCCAACCTGCACATCTTTGGACTGTGGGAGGAAACCGGAGTACCCGGAGGAAACCCACGCAGTCACGGGGAGGATGTGCAGACTCCACACAGACAGTGACCCAAGTCGAAATCGAACTTGGGACCCTGGAGCTGTGAAGCAATTGTGCTATCCACAAAGCTACAGTGCTGCCCTTAAGAAGTTAACCTACACTCCATTATTCTACCCTAATCCAAGTACCTATCCAATAGCCGCTTGAAGGTCCATAAATTTTCCGACTCAACTACTACCACAGGCAGTGCATTCCATGCCCCCACTACTCTCTGGGTAAAGAACCTACCTCTGACATCCCCTTTATATCTTCCACCATTTATCTTAAATTTATGTCCCCTTGTAATGGTGTGTTCCACCCGGGGAAAAAGTCTCTGACTGTCTACTCTATCTATTCCCCTGATCATCTTATAAACCTCTATCAAGTCGCCCCTCATCCTTCTCCGTTCTAATGAGAAAAGGCCTAGCACCCTCAACCTTTCCTCGTATGACCTACTCTCCATTCCAGGCAACATCCTGGTAAATCTCCTTTGCACCTTTTCCAAAGCTTCCACATCCTTCCTAAAATGAGGTGACCAGAACTGCACACAGTACTCCAAATGTGGCCTGACCAAGGTTTTGTACAGCTGCATCATCACCTCACGGCTCTTAAATTCAATCCCTCTGCTAATGAGGTAAAGCAGTGGATGTAGTGTACATGGATTTTAGTAAGGCATTTGATAAGGTTCTCCATGGTAGGCTTATGCAGAAAGTAAGGAGGCATGGGATAGTGGGAAATTTGGCCAGTTGGATGGTGGACAGTGTTGGGAGATAGCTGTGATGGAAAATCACTGTCATCCTCGGACCTGAGCTCCAGGGTTTCCTAAGTCTTTGGCAGAGGTCTGGTGTCTGAGCCGCTCTGCCCATCAGTGCTCGTCTTACTGGGAGGCTCCAGCTCTGTCACTGGCTGGGGAAGGGGCCACCAAATCGATCCGCTCCATCTCCGGCAGGTCCTCCAAGACACAAGACAACATGCATGATTAGACTGCAGGCCAGGGGTTGTGAGGTGGGCACAGTGGGGGTGGGGGAGATGGTTGGTAATGGACAATGAGGGTGATGTGGGGTGAGGATGTTATAGGGCACAGGTGGTATGGATGCTGGCAAGTGGGGCAGAGTGGGGATTCGGCCGTCCACGGGGAGTGGCGGGGGGGGGTTAGTGCCGGCATGTACAGTGCTGCCTATTCACCCTGGTTACCTTGAGTAGGTTGTGGAGTTTTTTCCGGCACTGCATGCCAGTGCGGCCGATATTGCCCACGGCGCTCACCAACTCTGCCACCTGCACCCAGGCACGACGGACGGCAGCTTCCTTCCCGGGTCATCCGCCGCTCCTCCACCTCGTCCAGGAGGGTGTCCAGTTGCACATCCATGAAATGTGGAGCTGCTCTCCCTACAGCCAGCTTGCTGGCTGGGATGGTGTGCGCGGGGGGGGGGAGAATTGTTTATGTGCGGCTGTAGCTTATCAGCCTCCTGAGTGTCAATCACGGACCCGGCGAATCCGGCATCGTTTCTCATTGGAATCGATTGTGTTCCTTGTGGAGCGAGTGCTGGCCCATTAATATTAGCGGAATCAGTGCCGGTGCGGAGCCAATTTTTCTGTTGTGAAAGTCCACGGATTCTCAGTTGGCGATAGCATTTGAAACGGAGAATCCCGCCCAAGGACTCTATTAGCAACCGGTGCTGGAATTTTTTTCGGTCCAGCACCTTCTGTTTTGGTTCAGTTTTTCTCTTTATCTGTTCATACTATAAAGCTAATTGTATTATTAATCCTGGCTCTTCAATGTCTTCTTACCTTTAGGCCATTTATTTATGCAGATTTGTTACTTTGAGCAAGTTGTGATGAATATAGAAATTGTCTCTATTTATAAAAAAATAATTTTTATTGAAATTTTTTGAAAAATATATATCAACAAAACAATACAATAATAACAATAACAATAATAATAATAAACACCCCCCGGCACCCGTAACAACGCATATAACAAACCCTCCACCCCCTCCCAACCCCAATAACCAACAGAATAAATTAACAATAAGCAAATTAACTTAAACACTATCCCCCTAACCACCCCCCCCTCCCCCCCCCCCCCCCCCCACTTCCCTCCCCCCTCCCCCCCGGGTTGCTGCTGCTGCTGACCTAGTACCTTATCGTTGAGCCAGAAAGTCGAGGAAAGGCTGCCACCTCCTAAAGAACCCTTGTACCGACCCCCTCAGGGCGAATTTGATCCTCTCCAGCTGAATGAATCCCGCCATGTCATTAATCCGGGTCTCCACACTCGGAGGTCTCGCATCTTTCCACTGCAGCAAGATCCTCCGCCGGGCTACTAGGGACGCAAAGGCGAAGACATCGGCCTCTTTCGCCTCCTGCACTCCCGGCTCCACCCCAACCTCAAATATCGCGAGTCCCCAACCTGGCTTGACCCTGGATCCCACCATCCTCGACACCGTCCCCGCCACCCTCTTCCAGAACTCCTCCAGTGCCGGGCATGCCCAGAACATATGGGCATGGTTCGCTGGACTCCCCGAACACCTGACGCACCTGTCTTCGCCCCCAAAGAACCTACTCATCCTAGATCCGGACATGTGTGCCCGGTGCAGCACCTTGAACTGGATGAGACTAAGCCTCGCACATGAAGAGGAGGAGTTCACCCTCTCCAGGGCGTCCGCCCATGTCCCCTCCTCAATCTTCTCCCCCAGCACCACCTCCCACTTAGCCTTCAGTTCCTCTACCGACGCCTCCCCCATCTCCTGCATTATCTGATAGATGTCAGACACCTTCCCATCCCCGACCCACACCCCCGAAAGCACCCTATCCCTTACCCCCCATGGGGGCAGCAAAGGGAACCCCTCCACTTGTCGCCTAGCAAACGCCTTGATCTGAAGGTACCTGAACATATTCCCTGGGGGGAGCTCAAACTTCTCCTCCAGTTCCCCAAGGCTCGCGAACCTCCCATCAATAAACAGGTCCCCCAACTTCCTAATGCCCACCCTGTGCCACCCCAGGAACCCGCCATCCATGTTCCCTGGGACAAACCGGTGGTTGCCCCGCAGCGGGGCCTCCACCGAGCCCCCCACTTCCCCCCTGTGTCGCCTCCACTGCCCCCAAATTTTGAGGGTGGCCGCCACCACCGGGCTCGTGGTGTACGTCGTTGGAGGGAGTGGCAACGGAGCCGTTACCAGTGCCTTCAGGCTCGGGCCTCCGCAGGACGCCATCTCCATCCTTTTCCATGCTGCCCCCTTCCCCTCCATTACCCACTTGCGTACCATCGAGACATTAGCCGCCCAATAGTACCCAGAGAGGTTGGGCAGTGCCAGCCCCCCTCTATCCCTGCCCTGCTCCAAAAAGACCCTCCTTACCCTCGGAGTCCCGTGCGCCCAACCAAATCCCAGAATGCTGCTGTTCACCCTCCTAAAAAAGGCCCTCGGAACAAAAATGGGGAGGCACTGAAACAAAAACAAAAACCTCGGGAGCACCGTCATTTTAATGGACTGTACTCTACCCGCCAACGACAACGGCAGCATGTCCCACCGTTTAAATTCCTCCTCCATCTGCTCCACCAACCTAGTAAAATTGAGCTTGTGCAGAGTCCCCCAGCTCCTAGCCACCTGAACCCCCAGATACCTAAAACTCCTCACTGCCCTCTTTAGCGAGAGCCTACCAATCCCCTCCTCCTGATTTCCCGGGTGCACGACAAACAGCTCACTCTTGCCCAGGTTCAATTTATATCCCGAGAAACTCCCGAACTCAGCAAGAATCTCCATCACCTCCGGCATTCCCCACACCGGGTCTGCTACATACAACAGCAAGTCGTCCGCATACAGCGACACACAGTGCTCCTCCCCCCCTCGCACCAAACCCCTCCACCTCCTCGACTCCCTGAGAGTCATGGCAAGAGGCTCTATTGCCAGCGCAAAAAGCAAGGGGGACAGGGGGCACCCCTGCCTCGTCCCACGGTGGAGCCTGAAGTACTCGGACCTCCTCCCATTTGTCGCTACACTCGCCATCGGGGCCTCGTACAGCAACCTCACCCATTTAATAAACCCCACCTCAAACCCGAACCTTTCCAACACCTCCCACAAGTACCCCTACTCAACCCTGTCAAAGGCCTTCTCCGCATCCAATGCCACCACAATCTCCGCCTCTCCTTCTGCTGCCGGCATCATTATCGCATTTAGCAGCCTTCACACGTTAATGTTCAGCTGCCTCCCCTTCACAAAACCCGTCTGATCTTCATGTATCACCCCCGGCACACAGTCCTCTACTCTAGTGGCCTCACGGTAGCATGGTGGTTAGCATCAATGCTTCACAGCTCCAGGGTCCCAGGTTCGATTCCCGGCTGGGTCACTGTCTGTGTGGAGTCTGCACGTCCTCCCTGTGTGTGCGTGGGTTTCCTCCGGGTGCTTCGGTTTCCTCCCACAGTCCAAAGATGTACGGGTTAGGTGGATTGGCCATGCTAAATTGCCCGTAGTGTAAGGTTAATGGGGGGATTGTTGGGTTACGGGTATACGGGTTACGTGGGTTTAAGTAGGGTGATCATTGCTCGGCACAACATCGAGGGCCGAAGGGCCTGTTCTGTGCTGTACTGTTCTATCTATCTATCTATCTTCGCCAGCAACTTGGCGTCTACATTCAGCAGTGAAGTCGGCCTGTATGAACCGCACTGCAAGGGGTCCTTATCACGCTTCAGGATCAGGGAGATTAGTGCCCGAGACATCGTCGGGGCAGAACACCTCCCTCCCATGCCTCGTTAAATGTCCAGACCAACAGGGGGCCCAGCAGGTCCGCATAGTTCTTATAAAATTCAACCGGGAACCCATCCGGTCCCGGTGCCTTCCCCGACTGCATGTGGCCAATCCCACTAACCAGCTCCTCCAACTCGATCGGCGCCCCCAGTCCCTCCACCTGCTCCTCCTGCACCCTTGGAAATCGGAGCCTGTCCAAAATATTCTCCATTCCCCCTCCCACCGCCGGCGGCTCCGACCGGTACAGTTCCCTATAGAAGTCCCTAAAGACCTCATTGACCTCTGCCCCCTGCCGCACCACATTCCCATCTCTATCCTTCACTCCACCAATCTCTCTAGCCGCATCACGCTTACGCAGCTGGTGCGCCAGCATCCTGCTCGCCTTCTCTCCATACTCAAAGACCGCTCCCTGCGCCTTCCTCCACTGTGTCTCCGCCTTTCTGATGGTCAATAAATCAAACTTGGCCTGCAAGCTACGCCGTTCCCTCAGCAATCCCTCCTCCGGAGCCTCCGTGTACCTCCTATCCACACTCAACAGCTCCTCCACCAGTCTCTCCCTCGCCCTCCTCTCTCCCCACTCCTTATGGGCTCGGATGGAGATCAGCTCCCCCCTAATCACTGCCTTCAGAGCCTCCCACACCATCCCCACCTGGACCTCCCCAGTATCATTGACCTCGAGGTACCTCTCGATACATCCCCGAACCCTCCTACACACCTCCTCATCAGCCAACAACCCCATGTCCAGACGCCAAAGCGGGCGCTGATCCCGCACCTCCCCCATCTCCAGATCCACCCAATGCGGAGCATGGTCAGAAATCGCGATAGCCGAATATTCGGCCTCCTCCACCCTCGGGACCAGTCCCCTGCTCAGAACAAAGAAATCGATGCGGGAATAAACCATGTGCACATGGGAGAAAAAGGAGTACTCCCGAGCCCTCGGCCTCCCGAACCTCGAGGGATCCACTCCTCCCATCTGGTCCATAAACCCCCTCAATACCTTGGCCGCCGCTGGCCTCCTGTCTGTCCTTGAACTAGAACGATCCAGTAGGGGATCCAGCACCGTATTGAAGTGATCAAGCCCCCCACCTCCAGGCCAGGAATGCGGCCCAAAATACGCCTCATGAAACCAGCATCATCCCAATTTGGGGCGTACACATTAACCAACACCACCCTCTCCCCCTGCAGCTTACCGCTCACCATCACATATCTGCCGCCACTATCAGCCACAACCTCAGACACCTCAAACGCCACCCTCTTCCCCACCAGGATCGCCACCCCCCGGTTCTTCGAGTCGAGCCCTGAGTGGAAAACCTGCCCCACCCACCCCTTCCTCAGACGGACTTGGTCCGCCACCTTCAGGTGGGTCTCCTGGAGCATGGCCACGTCCACCTTCAGCCCCTTCAGATGCGAAAACACCCGGGCCCGCTTAACCGGCCCATTCAACCCCCTCACGTTCCACGTAATCAGCCGGATCAGGGGGCACCTCGCCCCCCTCCCCCATCGACTAGCCATAACCCATCGACTGCTCGCCCCTGACCATCACCCATTCGGCCCGTTTCCCACGGCGATAGAACCTCACCCCCCCCCCCCAACTCCTCCCTGGCCAATCCAGCAGCAACCCGGTACCCCCCCCCCCCCCCCCCCCCCCCAGGCTAGGACCCCTCCTAGCCGCGACTCTCCCTCCACTGTACTCCCGTGAGCCAGCTGATTCTGCTGACCCTGACAGCTCCCGCTCTAACTCCGACCCCTCCCGATATGAGGTGTCCCCCCCCCCCCCCCCCCCCCGGCATCAGCTCCTGGGCACCGCTTCAGCGCGGAAAACCCGGTCTAATAGCCACGCCCCTCGCCACCAGCTCCACCCCCTTGTCCCGCAGCGCGGGAAACCAGAGAAAAGCCCGCGCTTTCACACTGCCCCACCCCACCAACACAGCTCCCAAACCGCAGTCCCAACCCAACCACCAACTCCATACAAACAAAGACACAGATCAACCACAAACCCCAGTACCCCCCTTAGAACACAAAACCATAACCCACATCGTCCGAAAGCAAGAGAAAAAACAAAAACAAACAGAATAACCCGCTACAGCATAAACAATGATACATGAATAGAATAGAAAAACTCCCACAGCCCCCAATCTCTAGTTCAAGTCCAGCTTTTCAGCCTGCACAAAGGCCCACGCTTCCTCCGGGGACTCAAAGTAGTGATGCCGGTCCTTGTAGGTGACCCACAGGCGCGCAGGCGGCAACATGCCGAACTTCACCTGCTTTCCATGGAGCACCGCCTTCGTCCGGTTAAACCCGGCTCTCCGCTTGGCCACCTCCGCACTCCAGTCCTGGTAGATACGCACTACCGAATTCTCCCACTTACTGCTCCTCACCTTCTTGGCCCATCGGAGAACACACTCCCGGTCACTGAACCGATGGAACCGCACCAGCACCGCCCGCGAGGGTTCATTCGCCTTAGGCTGCCTGGCCAGCACTCTATGGGCCCCCTCCAGCTCCAGGGGCAGATGGAAGGATCCTGCCCCCACCTGCGAGTTCAACATCACGGCCACATAGGCCGGCAGGTCCGACCCCTCCAGCCCCTCCTCGAGGCCCAGGATCCGCAGGTTCTTCCTCCGTGACCGAAGCTCCATCTCCTCAAACCGATCTTGCCACTTTTTATGAAGCGCCTCGTGTATCTCCACCTTCCCCACGAGGGCCGAAATCTCCTCCTCGCGCTCAGAGGCCTGCTGCTGCAACTCAAGTATCGCTGCACCCTGGGTTGTCTGGGTCTCCAGCAGCTTACTCATCGTCACCTTCAGGGATTCCAACAACTCCCCTTTCAGCTCCGTGAAATAGCGCAGAAGGGCCGCCTGCTGCTCCTCAACCCACTGCCTCCACTCCTCAGGGGCTCCACCGGCCACCATTTTGTCCACCTTCCCCCGCTTTTCCAGGGGAGCTGCTGCTGTTTTTCTCCTCGCCCCACTTCGAAGCCGAACCATAAATCCTGGGGGGTTTTGCTCCAGACCCTTTTATCCACCGGGAATCGTCGAATCAGCGCCGTTTGGGGCCCTTAAAAGAGCCCACAAGTCCTTTTAAAGCGGGAGCTGCCGAACGTGCGGCTTAGCTCCGCATAGCCGCAACCGGAATTCCGAAATTGTCTTTATTATGGGCACTATTTAATGGCTGCGTTGCACTTGAGCAAGAGCATGACCCTGCCATTCGATCGCAGGCGAGGCCAAAATTCAGAACTGCGCCGGGCACCGATCGGTTTGCCATTTAACAGACCCACTCCCGTTGGCAGAAATCAGGATTCTGCCGTGGCATGGTGAGAAACTAATAATCAGTGGCGGACTGGCCAGGGTGTCAGCTTGCCCGATGGCAAGTGGGCCCCTGATGAAGTGGGCCCCCTATATCAAATAAAAATGCAATAAAGAAACAAACACAGACAACTGTTTTAGTAATAAAAAGGAATAAGAAAAAAAAGAGAACAGGACACAAATAAGCAGTGCATGAAAAGGAACGAAGCAGGGGAGGTAGTGGAAGGATGTGGAATAGGGGGGCCCGGGTTGGGCATAATTAAGGAAATTCCATGTTTTCAGCAAGGGTGTGTGAATTTAAAGATAAAGTTACAATTCGTGATTTGAGATGGTCGGCAACTTCAAAGGATATCAAACAATAGTCTTGGTTCAGCCGATACATCGGTCCGGGGCCCGGAGAGCCAAGAATCTCTGAAGGGCCCTTAAAAATTATAATTAATTAGATAAATAAATCTCCAACTTCTTTCCTGAGATTTGTATTCTAACTTAATAAAATATAATTGTTTTTAAAAAGAGCAATACCAAATAAAAATGCAATAAAGAAACAAACAAATAATAACTCAGTTTTTGAAGGAACGAAGCAGTGTTAAACGGATGTGAAAAGGAGTGGAGGGGGGAGGGGCTGGTTCACCCAGGTCGGACATAGTTGGAAATCCACGTTTTCAGCAAGAGTGTGTGAATTTAAAGATAAAGTTACAGTTCGTGATTTGAGATGGTCGGCAACTTGAAAGGATATCAAGCAGTACATTGGGTCGTGAGGTCACCGAAAAGGAGAAGCGGTACCTTTGACCGTGAATCATGAGGTCAAAGATATTGAAGTGATAA
Source organism: Scyliorhinus canicula (assembly GCF_902713615.1). Taxonomy (NCBI): domain Eukaryota; kingdom Metazoa; phylum Chordata; class Chondrichthyes; order Carcharhiniformes; family Scyliorhinidae; genus Scyliorhinus; species Scyliorhinus canicula. Next base: position 162,923,209 of record NC_052154.1, read on the forward strand.
GCCATGATCGGTAAACTCAAAGGGTTGCGACTTGTAACACTACACTGGTATCAAACTGGACATGTTAACTTTGGTCGTGGGACCATTCTTAATGTCTTACTATAGTCGGACCAAACTTCTAAGTTTCAACAGTTGTCTCAGTTGCTTGCTGGTGTGAACACTGGACAGTGGATTGTCTCCTCTTCTGAAGCTGTATAGGCCACAGTAGTATTGACTAATGAACATAGCCTACTGAGGTGTAAGTTATTTTATATTTTTTATCAAGTAGGGGTTTATCTGGCGTTCCTTCAAGTTATTCTTGCAATCATCAATATTCATTTTTCCCAATGTGGGCTATTTTTAATTAAGTTTTTATTTAAGGAATATTACCCCTACCAGCATGGAAAAGAAAAAGCATAAATCTGGGTCACTAAAACGCAAAGAACAAAAAGTAGCAGAAAGGAAGGAATCAGCCAAGCGATGCAGGCCTATTACAGAGTTTATAATACCACAAGCACAAACAATCTACATCAATATCCAGGTCTGCAACAAATAATCAAGAAGCAAGAAACAATGCTCATGGTGATGATGCAATGACATGCGAGTTACAAGAACAGAGAAGAGCTACTTTGAATGTAGAGACAAATACAAGTGCATCCATTACTAATCAACCCAGGCCCAATATTTCTTCTGGCTTCCTTGTTCCGGTATCTGTACTGCCTGTAGTTGCAACATCTGAACACATAGCTTCAACTAGTGACAGGGAATCAGATATTCCTTCAAGCATAAATGACTTGGTTTCTGAAGCACATCCTGTAAATGAACCTACGCAAGAAAATGAAAGATCAATTACTGGAATCTTCCAATATCCATCACGAGCAAAGTTAAAACAGTTTTTTGCTGAACATCCACTTCAGCCACTTGATGATCTGCCATTTGATGCTCGTTTGTATGAGAGGAAAATTATGAATGACTCAGTCCCAAGAAAATGGCTAACATATAACAAAGAAAATAGATGCTTACATTGTTCATACTGCTTAGCCTTTGAGTTTCCCAACACTTGTAATCCATCACCCTTTGTACGTGGCTTTAGTGACTACAGGCGTATTAGCCAGAGCTAGACTTTACATGAATCGACAACAACACATGTCAGAAATGCTCAGCAATATATCAGTGTGGTTAATGATGGCACCTTAGATAAATTTTTTGCAGCATCACTAATTAAAAGGAAAGAAGAAGTATTAAAGCAGAGAAGTATTGTCATGAGGATTATAGACATCATAAAGATGTTAGGCAAGCAAGCACTTCCTTTTTGAGGTCACAGAAATGAATCGGCCTACACTCTAGATAATGAGGTTCTGAATCATGGCAATTTTTTAGCTACAGTGCAGTTGATGGCAAAATATGACCCCATTATGGCAGCTCACGTTTCTGCAGTGCAAAACAAGTCTAAACAAAGAATCAAACGATTAGAGCAACAAGGAAAGGCTCAAAGTAAAGGCCGTGGTGGACTTGTTACATACCTGAGTAAAACAACTATAAACATGTTAATCAAAATTATGAAGAATATGATACAAGAAAGAATTAGTCATGAAGTTTCTCAAGCAAAACATTATTCTATTCAGGTTGATTCAACACAAGATAATTCATCCATCGATCAGTTTAGCATTATTATTCGGTATGTGCTTAAAGGTATCATCTGTGAGCAACTACTTTCAGTTGTGCCAAGTAATGATGGTACAGGACAGGGACTTTTTGATCTATTGATTGAAACATTACAGCATCTTAAAATTGACCCCCAAAAATGTTTATCTGATAGCACAGATGGCGCTGCAAGCTACCATGGCCAGTATAATGGTTTACAAAGTAAAATTGCTGATGTGGTGGATCAACATGTTCATATATGTTGCTATGCCCATGTCTTGAATTTGGTGATAACTGAAACAACAAAATGTTGTGTGCCTGCAGTTTCTTTTGTCAATTTGCTCCAGAATATAGCAACCTTTGTGAAAGCATCATACAAGAGAATGGCTGTATGGATAGAATTTGTTGGAAAACATCTAGGACAGGAAAAAAAAGAAATGATTAAAGCTAATTGGTGAGACCAGATGGTCAGGAAAATCCAATGCAGCAACAACTATATTTGGACGTTTTGATGATGCCGCTACCAATACTTTCGTAAATCTATTGACATGCTTATCAATGATACAAGATTCAGAAAAGTTTGATGCAAAAACAAAACATGAAGCAAATGTTTTACTTCAAAGTCTTCTAAAGTTTGAAACCATATTGACAGCATTTACTTACTTGTATATATTTGAAACTACAACCCCGTTATCAAGTTATCTACAGACAAGTGGTTTAGATATGTTTACTGTATGGAGTTTGGTAGATTCAGCTACAACAAAGTTGAAGGAACAGACAAGAACATTTGATAACGTTCACAGCAAGGCTTTGGAATTTGTAAATAAATGTAATGACAGGATTTCATAGATGAATATGGATGAAAATCAAACATTGGAAATTGATGGTTTGGAAACAGATTGCCAGTTAAGAGGCAGAGGAAAAAGAAAAGAATGGCAGATGAGCTTATTGATGATGAAAGAAATTCCTCAGATTCTCTAGCTGATTTTCGAGTAAATGTGTTTAACCTAATAATGGATCGCATTGTCCAGTCTCTAGAATCACGCTTTGTACAACACAAACAGTTGTATAAAGATATGTCCTGCTTGGACACAGCAAAGTTTAAAACTATTGCAGAGAAGGGCCTTGAAGATGAAGAATTGGAAGGTATTATTAAGCTGTTTCCACAAATCAGCAAAGATCAAGTAATATTGGAATTGTTTTATTTTGCTTCAAACTTTGATGTATTAAAGCTATTGCTTTTAAGCATTGTCTGGCATCTTTGAATTTGTCTATATAAATGTTTCTGGAACGTGCCTCTTCATTCACCTGAGGAAGGAGCTGCGCTCTGAAAGCTAGTGTTTGAAACAAACATGTTGGACTTTAACCTGGTGTTGTAAGACTTCTTACTGTGCTCACACCAGTCGAACGCCGGCATCTCCACATCTGAACTTTTATGCCTCAGGATCATTCCAGGGCATGAGCGGGGTCTTGTGCAGCATCTCACAAGCTACAGCCCACAAATGCATCAATGAGGTCACAAATGCTCTGTTTGCCTGTGCAACAAACTATATAAACTTTGACATGGACCAGGCCTAACAAGATGCCCAGGCAGTAGGATTCTCTGCAATTGCCGGGATGCCCCAGGTCTAGGGAGTAATAGTGATAGATGATATCTTGAACCCCGCAGAGACTGCCTCGTAATTCTGCTGACAGTCCAGGCGGCCAGACAATCGCAGAAGGCGGTGGCGGCAACATCGACAGAGGTTCGAGGCGACGGGCCATGTACAAAGTCCCGCCCCACACCCTAAGGACCTGGCTGGCCATCAGGCAAGGGAGGGACCCAGAGGGGGAGGCCATCGATGGCCCAAAGTGTACAGGCATCGCTGCTCTTTTGAATGGACCATCCATGCATCATCCATCCATCGATGCATGCATCATCCATGATGGATGTCGGCCTGTGCACCGAGCGGACCGGGAGTGCCATATATCAACAGGAAGGGATTCCACTCTCTAAACGTCTAGCTCGTGTGTAACCACCACCTGAAGATCATGTGTGTGTGTGAACACTTCCCAGGGAGTGTGCGCGACAGTTTCATCCTGGGGCAGTCGGAGATCCCTGGACTCTTTGTGGACCAGCACAGGATGGCCAGTTAGCTCTTGGTGAATAAGGGGTACCCATTAAGTACCTGGCTAATGACGCCAGTACGGAGGCTGGTGACTGATGTGGAGACCCGATACAGCAACCTAGGCTGTCATTGAGTGGCGCATTGGACTCCTCAGAATGCGGTTCTGATGCTTTGTTTGCTCTGGTGGTGCACTGCAGTGCACCTCTGGTGGTGGTCTGCTGTACCCTCCACAACCTGGCACAGCAGTGGGCCAACATGTTTGAGGTGGAGGGGGAGGAACACCAGGGATGTACAGGTTGGAGTACGGCGATAGGGTGGGGTGTACATGGGTAGGGTGATCATTTGAAGGTGCAGACTCGATGGGCTGAATGGCCTCCTTCTGCACTGTAGGGATTCTCTGAACATGTGGCCACCTCAAAGGAGGACGAGGAGGTGCCAGACCAGGAGGGTGATCCTCTGGAGGTCCTGCAGGACCAGCCGGATGATGGAGGACAAGCTTGGAGAGTCAGGGAAGCCCTCAACCACGCCCACTTCACATATGTGGCATGGCTGGGTAGCGGGTGGATCAATCCAGCACCTCCATGCCCAGCGGGCTGGGGCAGGGGAAAGGATTGGTGGTCAGCCCACAGTGTGGAAGAAAGTGCCAGAGGCATTATATTTCATGGATCCAGCTGCTTACTGTATCCCATGGCCTTTGATGCCCCTGGCTGACTACCACACTGAGAAACTTTTCCATTAAATTGTCCCCCAAATTTCATATTTGTTGCAATAATGTTATTTAAAACCCTTAGGGGCAGCACGGTGGTGCAGTGGTTAGCACTGCTGCCTCACGGCGCCGAGGTCCTAGATTCGATCCTGGCCCTGGGTCACTGTCTGTGTGGAGTTTGCACGTTCTCCCCATGTGTGCGTGGGTTTCATCCGGATGCTCCGGTTTCCTCCCACTGTCCAAAGATTAGGTGAATTAGCCATGCTAAATTGCCCTTAGTTTCCAAAATTGCCCTTAGGGTTGTGTGGGGTTACTGGTTTATGGGGATAGGGTGGAGGTGTGGACTTGGGTAGTGTGTTCAAGAGCTGGTGCAAACTCGATGTGCCGAATGTCCTCCTTCCGCACTGTAAATTCTATGATTCTCTGTCGGCTAAAGCTGTAATTAAGGTGTCGTTAAAGAGTGAGATAAGTATTGTTGCTGGCCATTTACTTGGTTACAGATAAAGGGCACATGGAATCGTGTTTTGATTGCTGGAGATTCCTTGGAGTGTAGATAATTTATGAGGGAATGGTGTTTCGTCCTAGCTATGCAGGTCATGGAAGTTAGGGGGATACAGTTAATGTCATTAATGGGAGGAACCAGGTCTCTGTAGTTTTGCAGTTTGCTACAGGACTTGAGTCTGACAAGATATAGGTGTATTGGATATGCCCTTGAAAGGAATTCTCTCCAAAAGTCTCTATACAGCTAAGCAAGTAATCTGTTTTGTTAATTTCATTTCTAAGTGGCATTCGAACTGTACTGCATTGCATAATTTGAGTTAGTAGCAGGTATAGATAGTATGTTAAAAAAAATTATTTATTTAAGAACTGTTTAACTGATAATTGTAAAGCTATTTATTTGATGTTAATGTGGTTAATTCCATGTTTAAATTGAAGTTAGTTTGAACATAAAAGATGCATATTGGTTAGAGTCATCACCCCTGGGGTGAAGTATATTTTCCTCACAGTTTAACAAATTTTTTTAAAAATTGCTTGAGGTTCTTGTCCGGTATCCTAACAAAGTCCAGATCTGCAACTTTCCTCACTGCCATTATGAAACAATCCTGACAACTCCCTATGAAATGCATCCACATTTTGAGTGTCATTGTTCGCAATACCTCGAATATCTCTGGCTAGCTACAGTTATTACAGCCCTATTGCTTCTGCAAATCATTTTAAGTGGTCGAAAAATTTCTCGCTCTATTTCCTTTGGACTATATAGAGATCTATAATAGAAATCCAATATTGTTGCACGCCCTTCTTATTTCACAGTGCAATAGAAGAGACTTAGGTTGATCACTGCCCTCGACAATATCCAATTTTTTTTCTTGGTACTTCCAATAGCTGGTAATGCAATGTGAATGAGGCATTTTCTACTGCTGAAAGAAGGCAAAAATGTTGGGTGGGCCATCATATTAATGACAACATACACCCAAAGCAGAGTTTAGCTCAAGATTTTTTTTTCAAATGCTCAGAAGTGGCGTAAGTATTCCCTTCTACTCACAAATCAAGAAACAGAATGCACGGGCACAAATAGGGCAACGAAGCATTTCTTAGAAACATAGGATTACAGTGCAGAAAGAGGTCATTCGGCCCATCGAGTCCAGCTTCGATGGTGCAGACTCGATGGTTTCTGGCTTCTGTTGGATCTTTCCCAACCCTATGTAGAATTACAAGTTATCTACATACAGGAGATCCTTTGCACGGGGAACAATGCTTTAGCCCACCTTTCATCAGCAGGACAAGAATCTGTGATACATTTTTAAACAAAACATAATTACATGTGTTTATAGCCAGATAGTGAAATTAACTAAATCTTCAACTCATTTTTTTGCATGAGAGCTTAGCCATTGCAGTCTGCACCTGATTAATATATAATAGTTTTATTAATAGAAAGACTCAAAATCGCTCATTAATTCTACCCTGAATCATTGGAAAGATTTAAGTAAACTCTAATTAAGGAGACGTGGCAATCTACAAATCTTAAAACCGTAACAATTTCACATCCAAGTCTGGTCAAAGATTTACAAAACCCTAGAACTAGACCAGATTGAGAAAATGGAGAGAGACAGACATGAGAATTTTAATTTAAACTGCAGATGTCTCAAAGAGAGCAGAGAAATTTTGGGAGGGAGCTCCAGTGGATGTTAGAATGTTTACTCAAGGCTCGGCATCTGGCAGGGGAGACGGAAGATGGCAACAATTGCCAATGTCTAATAAATATTGCGATCAAACTGCATTGCACAATCATTAGAATGGAAGGTCATTTTCCTTTTGAAATACAGATTTGGCATTAATGCTTAAAATTTTACCCTATATAAATTGGTGTGCCATCTTCTGAATAACGGAACAGAATTGTAGTGAGATGAACCATCAGATTCTTTAAAAAGGAAATAATTGTATTATTTCCCATTATGTTCGCATTCCTCCACATGCACCATCTTTCAGCCATAGAAGTCAGCAAGAAAGCAATATTATCCTCCACATTTGTAATGTAATTCAACTATTAGAAAAAACTAAAGCTAAAGGCCAATTAAAATCCAAAACTTATTTTATATCTGGAACCTGAGAAATAAAAACCAAAGAAGTAATGCTGAAATTGTACAAGCCCTGCCTTAAGCTTCAGCTGAAGAGCTGGATTATTGTTGAAAAGAGAGATACTTTGTCAAAACATTGAGAGGCGTCTTTCCTCGACATGCTGGTTGAGAAATCTGTGAATGGGTTCTCCACTGCTGTCTATTGCAAAGGTATCTTGATTGTTCAATATACACATTGGAATTTGAATAGCTGCACATGCTATCAGATTGGCCTGATCTGCAATAATGTAAATAGGGCCCTATAGCCAGTTGCTTAACTTGCAAGCTTGATGGTGAGATAGAGGGCTGGATTCTCCGGTCGCCAATGCCAAAATCGCGTTCAGCAACGGGCCAGAGAATACAAATTCCGGCGTAGGTACAGAGGGGCTGGATTCTCCGAATTGGAGACTATGTCCCCATGCCGGCATGGGAATGGTGGGAAAACTGGCACAAAATGGTCACCAATTCCCCGTTTTGCTGGGGCTAGCAGGGGCGCAGCGTAGAGCACCCGGCTCCAGCTGCTGATACAGTCCGGAGAATTGCCGGATCCGTGGCCGCATATGCGGATGGTGGTGGCCTGCAGCGGCCGCACCGTAATTTATGGCAGATGCCGCTCGCAGTCCCAGCCTGCGAAATAGTCCCCCCTTCAGCCAGCTCGTGCGCCCTGGACTGCCCCACCACAGTGCCCCCAGCCCCGAATAATGTCCCCCTACCCGTGGATTGGCCCTCCCCCGACTGTAGTGTCGCTGGACTGAGTCCGCAGCCGCCACACTGAGTTCCGACGGGTGAGACAAGAGATGACCCACGCCGTCGGGAACTCAGCTGGTGGGGGGGGGGGGGGGGGGGGGGGTGGAGCATTGGGGGCGGGCCTCCGGCAATGGCGAGTACACCGCTTTGGAGGGAGCAGAGCATCGCAAAAGCGCGCCGCCCCTGATTGTGTCGGGAGTTTGGATTCTCCGGACCATCGCCAAACGCGATTTCGGCACGGCGACCAGACAATCCAGCCCATAGTCTCCAAATCGGAGAATCCAGCCTAGAGTGCCTCAAAGCTGTCCCGCAGGAGAATGGCTATCCTGATCAGATTATTGTGCACAGTGTATCACGCAAACCCGCAAATGGCGAAAAGCTGCTACGTTCCCACCAGAAAAAAATCCAGTCCACCTCAAATTACCCTGCAAAGGCAAAGTATCTCAAAAATTTGAGCAGCAGGTTTAACAAGCCATTTTATGGTGCGGCAGAGGGACTCAGTGGTTAGCACTGCTGCCTCACAGCGCCAGAGACTAGGATTCAATTCCAACCTCAGGTGAATGTCTGTATGGAGTTTGCACATTCTTCCCATGTCTGTGGGTTCCCTCCGGGTGCTCCGGTTTCTGCCCACAGTCTAAAGATGGGCAGGTTAGGTGGATTTGCGATGCTAAATGACCCATAGGTAGGGTTAGGGGGTAGGGTGGGGATTGGGCCTAGGTGAGGTGCTCTTTCAGAGAGTTGGAGACTAGATGGGCTAAATGGCCCCCTTCTGCACTGTAGGGATTCAATGGTTGTATATTGCAGTGACAACTCAGTTGCTATTCTTCACTAACACGGACACTGCTGTCAGTCCAAAAAGACATTCAGCGGGACACCCCATTTCTGAGACTGGTGGCTTGATTCTCCATTTCTAAACCTAGGTGCGGAGGATCTGTGGCATTCTACGTGAAAAAAAGCGGCGGCGCACCTTCACCAATCCTGCGACCAGTGAGGGGCCAGCAGCAGCGCCGCATAAAACCTCTGGCTCCCACGATATAAACAGCCGGAGAATGGCTGGGTCTGTGGCCACACATGCACATGGCGACGACCTGCAGTGGTCGCGCCATAAAACATGGTGTCGACCGTGAGCGGACCTCACTTTCCAGATAGTGCCCCCCTGGCCACCCCCTGCCCACCCCCCACCAGTCTCCCCAGCCTTTGCAGAAGCCCCCTGGCCAGCACATGGCTCCTGCCCGACTGCGCTAGACACAGTCCTCAGCCGTTACGCCGGGTTCCAACTGCTGAGGCCACAAATCTACTGCGCGTTTGGGAACTCGGCACATCGGAAGCAGAGCACATAAAACCTGCGCGTCAAACAGCGCAGCACCCAATTTCGGCGTCAAAAGGGATTCTCTGCCCGATCGGCAATACCAAAATCGGGGAACGGACAATCCCGCTCTAAAGGTTGACGCCAAGGCAGAATCCGTGGACTTTCACGACAGGAAAACCGGTGCCTCAACTGGACTGGTCTGCTGCTGTCAGCACCGTCACCACATGGAACACAATCGATTCCAACGAGAAATGGTGCCGGATTCACCAGTTTCAGGATTGACACTCAAGAGGCTGACAAGCTGGAGCCGCATATACACACTTCACTCCCCAAACACACCATCTCAGCCAACAAGATGGCAGCAAGGGGAACATCACCCCGTTTCACCGACGGCAAGTTGGAGACCCTCTTGGATGCCGAGGAAGAAAGGAGTGTGATCCTGTACCCCAGCCTGGAAAGGATGCCATCAATCGCCGCAATTCATCGTGTCTGGGCGCAGGTGGCAGAGACGGTCAGCACCATGGGCAACATAGTCCAGACCGGCCAGCAGTGCTGGAAGAAACTGCACAACCTCCTCAGGGCAGCCAGGGTGAGTGGACAGCACTGTGCCCCCGGCACTAACCCCCGTCCTACACACCCATAACCCTACCCCCCACCCCCCAATCTGGAGGGCAGCTGAACCCCCACCCTGCACAACATACCGGTAACCATACTGGCTGCCATGAATCAGTGCCCTGTCCACTGAGGCTGATGTGTTATGCACTCTGGGATAACACAGGCTGCAACTGGATACAGCTTTAACCAAATGATACTCCAGACCTTGAAGTTAGTTCAATCTGATTTAGTGAACCAGTAGCACAGTTAGCACAGTTCTCTATGAGTTTGACTCTCTGCTAACCTCAGTGTGGTTACTCTGTCTGACTGAACCAGACTAGCTCTTAGCCACATGCTGAAGGTGTGATACTGTACATACACCCTGACTCACTCTGTAGATGTTCATCAGTGGAAAGAGGCGGAGTGTGAGTGCCTCGTGTCTTTTATAGTGAGATACCACTCCTGAGTGTCCTGCCTGCTCATTGGTCATGTCCTGTTCTCTGTGTTCATTAGCTGACTGTCTGTGCCTGTCTGTATATCATTATCTGCATGTCTGCATATCATCACACAGGCCACCAGCTACCCATCCACTGGGCTGTATGAGTTGGACTGTCTAACACTGTCGCCTTTTGCGTTTGCCCCCCGCCTCCCAGGAGAAGGCCACGCACAACCACTGGGAGTGGGAGAAGACAGGAGGGGGGCCGCCGGACCTGTGGCCCCTCACTATGGCAGAACAGAGGGCCCTGGATGTGGTCGGCGACCCGGAGGAAAGGGAGGTCGCTGGTGAGGAAATGAGACCCCACTTAGTTGCGGTTCCCTGTGACATGTGTATCAACTCCCCCCTCAACACCACACTCACCCTGCAACGCCCTCGCCCTACACCAACCCTCACCCGACAGAACCGGCATCTCAACACCACCCGTATCCCCACACCATCCTCACCCTTCAACACCCTCAACCTACACCACCTACACCCCCACCCCACCCACACCCTTCACCACCCTCACCCCACACCACCCTCACCCCACACCACCCTCACCCCACACCACCCTCACCCTACACCACCCTCACCCTACACCACCTTCACCCCACACCACCCTCAACCTACACCACCCTCACCCTACACCACCCTCACCCTACACCACCCTCACCCGACACCACCCCCACCCTCACACCACCCTCACCCTACACCAACCCTCACCCGACAGAACCGGCATCTCAACACCACCCGTATCCCCACACCATCCTCACCCTTCACCACCCTCAACCTACACCACCTACACCCCCACCCCACCCACACCCTTCACCACCCTCACCCCACACCACCCTCACCCTACACCACCCTCACCCCACACCACCCTCACCCTTCACCACCCTCACCCCACACCACCCTCACCCTACACCACCCTCACCCCACACCACCCTCACCCTACACCACCCTCACCCTACACCACCCTCACCCTACACCACCCTCACCCCACACCACCCTCAACCTACACCACCCTCACCCTACACCACCCTCACCCTACACCACCCTCACCCTACACCACCCTCACCCTACACCACCCTCACCCTACACCACCCTCACCCCACACCACCCACACCCTTCACCACCCTCACCCCACACCACCCTCACCCCACACCACCCTCACCCCACACCACCCTCACCCTACACCACCCTCACCCTACACCACCCTCACCCCACACCACCCTCAACCTACACCACACTCACCCTGCAACGCCCTCACCCCACACGACCCGCATCCCCACACCACCCTCACCCCCACAACACCTGCACCTCCACACCACCCTCACCCGACACCACCCCCACCCTCACACCACCCTCACCCTACACCAACCCTCACCCTACAGAACCGGCACCTCAACACCACCCGTATCCCCACACCATCCTCACCCTTCACCACCCTCAACCTACACCACCTACACCCCCACCCCACCCACACCCTTCACCACCCTCACCCCACACCACCCTCACCCCACACCACCCTTACCCTACACCGCCCTCACCCTACACCACCCTCACCCCACACCACCCTCAACCTACACCACCCTCATCCTACACCAGCCTCACCCTACACCACCCTCACCCCACACCACCCTCACCCTACACCACCCTCACCCTACACCACCCTCACCCTACATCACCCTCACCCCACACCACCCACACCCTTCACCACCCTCACCCCACACCACCCTCACCCCACACCACCCTCACCCTACACCGCCCTCACCCTACACCACCCTCACCCCACACCACCCTCAACCTACACCACCCTCATCCTACACCACCCTCACCCTACACCACCCTCACCCCACACCACCCTCACCCTACACCACCCTCACCCTACACCACCCTCACCCTACATCACCCTCACCCCACACCACCCACACCCTTCACCACCCTCACCACCCTCACCCCACACCACCCACACCCTTCACCACCCTCACCCCACACCACCCTCACCCCACACCACCCTCACCCTACACCACCCTCACCCTACACCACCCTCACCCCACACCACCCTCAACCTACACCACACTCACCCTGCAACGCCCTCACCCCACACGGCCCGCATCCCCACACCACCCTCACCCCCACAATACCTGCACCCCCACACCACCCTCACCCGACACCACCCCCACCCTCACACCACCCTCACCCTACACCAACCCTCACCCTACAGAACCGGCACCTCAACACCACACATACCCCCACACCATCCTCACCCTTCACCACCCTCAACCTACACCACCCTCACCCCATACCACCCTACACCACCCTCACCCCACACCACCCTCAACCTACACCACCCTCACCCTTCACCACCCTCGCCCTACACCACCCTCACCCTTCACCACCCGCAACCCCACACCACCCTCACCCTACACCACCCGTACACCCACACCACCCTCGCCCCCACACCACCCCTACACTGCCATCCCCCACCCCCACAAAACTCTCACTCTCCCCCCCCCCCTACTCGTAGTCGAATCATGCATCTTGTCTTGTGTCTTGCTGGACCTGCTGGTGATGGGGCGGGTAAATCTGGCGTCCCCTCCCCCAGCCAGTGCCATCACCAGAGTCCACTCGTGAACCGAGCAGTGACTCTGAGTCCAGCTCAGGCACCAGCCTTCTGCCCGAGACACAGCTGACCCCAGAGCTCAGGTCGGAGGATGACGGTGATTTTCCGTCACAGCTGTCTCCAGAGACACTCACCTCGGTTGGGCACAGTAGTCAAGAGGCTCCTGAGACACTATCTGGTGCTCACCACACAGCTGATCTGGCACAACAGGTGGAGGTAGGAACCCAGGGGGGTGGACATTTCGAGGGCAGGCAGAGCCCAGGAACTAGTTACCATCCTGACGGGTCTCGGGCTTCTGGAACAGACAGTTAGGTCTTGTTATGCTCTTGGCGTAGCATTAGCGGCTTCCTTGATGTTCACTCTGACAAAGGAAGATTCAGACGTGGAGATAACTTCAACACATTAATTAAACTATTTACAATTCTCCTTCTCGGATTCGCCTCTACTGTTAATCCTTTTATAGCTACTCAGACTGACGAACCAGTCTGCTGCAATCCACGTGGTGGGTGTGATGTTGAATCAACCCTGTGTCTGTACTCACTGAGTGTCTCCAATGGAAAGAGAAAGATCATGTGTGCTGTGTCCTTTATATATGGGTTGGTGTAGTGCCCTCCTGTGGTTGTGCCGTCTCCACTCCTGCTATGCTGTCTGGGGAACCACCTAGGTGTTACGCTGGGTCCCGTAAGGCGAGAAAGTTCGACACCAGTTGAGTTGGCACAGGTGCAGGGCATAGTTTAGTTTTAAGGGCTCAGGCACAAATATGTATATACGTTATCACATTAAACACATGCTCACTGTCACAACCTGCCTCGGTGCTCTGTCAGATGGGTATGAGGGGTGGCTAGTCTGGGCTGGCCTGGGAGGAGGGGAATGGGTGGACGTTGGGGGAAATTGGGAGGACCTTGTGGGTGACCTGGGCTCCACACCACCACCCCCTCCCCCCCCCCCCCCCCCCACCTCAACCATCCTCAACACCGTCATCGCAAGGATTCGAAGGCTCCGTGTGATGGAATGACTAAGTCGCATGCAGGGATCACCCAGATGGAGGGTGGAAAGTGCTACTGTGGTCAAGAGTCGGACGTTGCTAAATGATATGGAGCACCAGAGTTAATCACAGAATGGATTGTCATCATCCTCCATCCCATGGATCAGTGCCGCTGTTACTGCCAACACAGCGCCCCCACCCCGTCGTGCGATAGGTATGTATTACAGAGGGAGTGCTAGCGGATGATGACTGCAGTGGGGAAAGTGAAAGGGTGTAGGGGAGTGATGTGGTATCCATGCCCCGGGCCAATCCCCCTCCCCCAACCCGTGGTAGCTCAGTGGTTTCGGATTCACAGCTCCAGGATTCCAGATTCGATTCCCGGCTTTCCCAGTCTTGGGTCACTGTCTGTGTGGAGTCTGCACGTTCTCCCCGTGTCTGCGTGGGTTTCCTCCGGGTGCTCCGGTTTCCTCCCACAGTCTAAAGATGTGCAGGTTAGGTGGATTGGCCATGATAAAATGCCCTTCACGTCCAAAAAGGTGAGGTGGGGTTGCTGGGTTACAGGGATAAGGTGGAGGTGTAGGCTTAAGTAAGGTACTCTTTCCAAGGGCCGGTGCAAACTTGACGGGTCAAATGGCCTCCTTCTGCACATTAGATTCTATGATTCATAATGTCCTATGATTGAGCGGAATCCCTCTTGGTTTGTGTCGAACTGTCTGTCATCTACTGGTGCTCGAACATAGAACATACAGTGCAGAAGGAGGCCATTCGGCCCCTCGAGTCTGCACCGACCCAATTAAGCTCTCACTTCCATCCTATCCCCATAACCCAATAACCCCGCCTAACCTTTTGGACACTAAGGGCAATTTATCATGGCCAATCCACCTAACCTGCACTTCTTTGGACTGTGGGAGGAAACCGGAGCACCCGGAGGAAACCCACGCAGACACAGGGAGAACGTGCAGGACTCCGCACAGACAGTGACCCAGCGAGGAATTGAACCTGGGACCCTGGCGCTGTGAAGCTAGTCACTTGTGCTACCGTGCTGCCCTCGTAGGGGGACAGCAATCCTGTCGATCACCCCCCAGGGGCATCCCGGCGATGGCGGCAAACTTCACTGTCCGGGCAGTGTGGGATTGTTCCACATTGGAGTGGATGTATTGAGCCGCCTGGGCATATAAGGCCTCTGTGATGGTGTGGATGCAACTGTGCACCGAGGTCTATGAGATACCAGACAGGTCCCCATTCAGCGCCTGGAACAACCCCGTCGCATAGCTCTTTAGGGCCACCATCACCTTGATGGCCACCAGGAGCGGATGCCCTCCCCCATACCCCTGTGGTGCCAGGTGCGCCATCATCTGGCAGATATGTTGCACTGTCTCCCTGCTCAGATGTCTTCACCACCATGCCTGGTCTGGCAGGTCCTCGAATGACAGGCACAGCCGGTACAGGCGAGGTCACATGCCCTCCTTGGCACCTCCTCCCTGGCCTGTTGGGTGGCTTCCTCTCCATTGCGGGTGGCTGACGCCTGTCCTTCTGCAGTCCGCTCCGCTGCTGCACACTCTGCTGCTTCAGTTTACTCCTCCTCTTCGAGCAGCGCTCACTCGTACAGTCATTGGGCATCCCCCAGGTCTGCGGTGACCAGCAGGAAGACCACCATTGCTGGTTGAATTCCAATATCCATTTTCTGCAGAGGGTGAAAGGCCAACATGTTAGCATGGTACGTAACCCTGTGGCCAACCAGGTCCACTGGTTTACATAGTGGACCCAGTTGGCACCGCAGGCTCTAGCCTTGCCTGTCCTCCCCCCATCGGAGCATGCCCCATCGGAGGCGGAGAATCGTGGAGGCCCCGGAGAATATCTGGTCAGGCCTGCTAATGATATGCAAACGATGTTTACTGGACGTGCTTTCCGGTATGCATTGGCACCGCTGTCGAGGTTCTGGGGAATCACAGTTTGGCGTCAAATCGTTGCCTGCCGCAATATTGGCATCGGAACCTATTGCCTTCCCAATCGCATTTTGTGATTTCGGTGTTGGCAGAAGGAGAATCCCGTCCATTATACCTACCACATAATTGAGCAATGTTGTGTATGAATTTCAGTGCCAGTGCATCACCAGGTACGTTGACCATACATCCCAGTGGTTGCCGGATTGGGTCAAACAGCAGTTTGCAGTAGGCAGAGTACAGACTGTACTCAATCAGTCTGCGCTTGCAGAATGCAAAACAGAACTATTTTTTGATGTAATTCCACGACTGTGTCGCCCTTTCTGAACAACCATAAGTGTGCTAATAGCCACATGAACAACCAAGTTAAGGTAACCAATAGAGCTTGTGACCTGGTTCATTTACACTCGCTTGATGTCACATAGATTCATTTGCAGGGGGACCCATTCTCTGCCAAAAAGTAAAATCTGTTCAAGGTTGCACCTTTTTGAAGTCCCTGGAAGCTTGGGGTGCCATGCTTTCCCCATGGCAAAGTTTCGATCAATCAGAGTTGACTTGCCAACTAATCAGCGCATTTTCTTCTGCAGTATTGCCGGCAGTATTGCAGTGTTCGACTGCAAATTGTCATTACCATTTGAAATTTGGCACTCTTCATTTGTCTTGATGAGTGCAAAATGAAAAGGTTCAGCAGGTGCTGGGGCAGCACGGCAGCAGTGTGGATAGCACAATTGCTTCACAGCTCCAGGGTCCCAGGTTCGATTCCTGGCTAGGTCACTGTCTGTGCGGAGTCTGCACATCCTCCCCGTGTGCGCGTGGGTTTCCTCCGGGTGCTCCGGTTTCCTCCCACAGTCCAAAGATGTGCAGGTTAGGTGGATTGGCCATGCTAAATTGCCCTTAGTGTCCAAAATTGCCCTTGGTGGTGGGTGGGGTTACTTGGTTATGGGGATAGGGTGGTGGTGTTGACCTTGGGTAGGGTGCTCTTTCCAAGAGCCGGTGCAGACTCGATGAGCTGAATGGCCTCCTTCTGCACTGTACATTCTATGATGATAATATATATCTCTCTTCCCAGCAACATTCAAGTTCTGTAATACCAACCCACAAATGAAGAGCTAAGTGCAGCTATGGGAGCTCCAACTTTCCTTGATAAGAAGAACGTAAGGGTAATAGCAGCAGAAATTGAGAGGAAATTGTTGAGTCAGGACTGAAGATCGACTTGAAAGGTTGAGGCTTTTTATCTGAGAGCTGAGAGGTTTGAAGAGTCACGCCTTGGAGTCTTCAAGATCATGTGTTAAATTTATGTAAACGGCGATTGTTTCCATTATCCAACGTGTTGTGAAACTGAGGAGAACATTTATGATCACCACAAATAGATTCCCAGAGGAACTTAGAAAAAAATCTCGACATCAAGAATTGTCAGAATTTGAAACTCTCTGTCACAAGGCACAAGTTTTAAGTAGACTCCATCAAATCCTCTCCAGGGCTACGAGGCCATTGCTTAAATAAAACAGTTTATTAACGAGTATGTGGAGTAGATACGTTGAATAAGTTGAAAAAAAAAACAAAGTTCAGATTTGATGAGTTGATGAACAATTGCATGTTTTGGCATTCTGTGAATCGATCATGTAAACCCACATCCTGTCAGGCCCCAGCAATGTGCTGAGAATGGGCTGGATTTTCTGATCAGCAGCAAAACAATGGCACTCGTCACTGATCATGAAGACAGATGCCCGCTGTGATCCAGCGGGCTCTGTGACATGGTTTTCCCTTTTCCCAAAGGCACTCTATATCTGTCATCAAATCGTGGTATGCAGCAGTGATATCAGTAGGTAAGCAGCCAATCATATTGAGATATTCACAAACAGCAAGCCAAGAAGTTAAAAGTGTTTGATATCTTTTAATTAATTCCAGTTTAAGTTCACAGGTAGCCAAACACGTGATTAAGATTGCACTAAGGTAGAAGCAAAAATAAAGATCCACAAGCTTTAAAAAAGATTTCAAAAATGCGCGTTATTTTTTTCATCATTATAAAGTTTGATATTCCACAAATATAAAATTAGCTTCCCAGGGCCAGTAGGGGATTTGAAGTTACTAATCTAGTTACACCTTATTGAACAAGTGTACTTTTTCCAACGGCGTTTGCAACACTGGCAATCTTAAAGTGGAAGTCCTCGCCAATTCATTTGATTTCCCATTGATTGCAGTCTTGTGCTGGGATGCCTCAACAACGCGCCCTCTGGAGAAGCAGAGGATTGTTGACAGCAACTTATTTTTATGTTGTTCTGCACATGTGTGCGCTACAGAAGTTGCTGTCTCTTTAAGTGGAGTGATGACAGCGAAAGCTGACAGTTCTCTTGTCAGTACCCTGAACAGATCCAGGCCAGTATGCTGTACCGTTGCCAAAAAGCATTGTAACATTGTCCAAGAATAATAATTTCCTCTACATCAATCAAACTCTTAAGTGGCAAAGTGGGTAAGAACACGACAGATCCAGGCAAGCATTTTTGAGTGTTTAGCTTAAGACAGATGGATAAAGGAGGGAGTAATTTAAATTCCTATACATTTCTAACGTCATGCAACCCTGAGGCGTAAAACCAGAGGATGGTCTTGGACGAGTTTGGATAGGTTTTTCTATTGTCTTTGGAACACTGCTTTGACACACAACTCGAAACACCTGGACCTGAGATAAGGTATTCAACGTCAGAAAGTGCTGGAGGGATTTCAGGCTGAGTTCTTGAAAACATGTAATACAAATACTACTTCTTCCATCGAGCAGGAGGTACAAAAGTCTGAGAAAACGCATGAAGAGACTCAAAAACAGCTTCTTCCCTGCTGTTACCGGACTCCTAAATGACCCTCTTATGGACTGACCTCAATAACACTGCACCCAGTATGCTTCATCAGATGCCGGTGCTTATGTAGTTACATTGTGTACCTTGTGTTGCCCTATTATGTATTTTCTTTTCTTCCCTTTTCTTCCCATGTACTTAATGATCTGTTGAGCTGCTCGCAAAAAAATACTTTTCACTGTACCTTGGTACACGTGACAATAAACAAATCCAATCCAATCCATGTCACAATGCAAAAATCTGCTCCTCAGCGCACTCAAAAAATTGGAACAGTGTTAAGGTGGAATTCGGACAAATACAAAGCAATTTTGTTCAGTCCCACATTTTCAAGCTGATGAAGCAACGGAGCAATGGAGCAACACACCAATGCTTTTTTTTCTCTGCTCATTCATGTGATGGAGGCATCACTGGCAAGGCCAGCATTTATTGACCTTCCTCAATTGATCGTCAGAAAATGGTAGTGAGCAACCTTCTTATCAACTGGTTGGCTATTTAAGAGGGCAGCCAAGGGTCAAGCACTGGTGTGGGCCTGGAGTGAGGTATTCGGCAGGACAGGCAGATTTATTTCCCTCTCGCGCATGCATGAACCAGATGGGTTTTCACAAAAATCCATTTGTTTCATAGTCACTGTTATGGACACCAATTTTATATTCCAGGTTTAGTTAATTAACTGAATTCTAATTCCCCACCACCATGAACACATGGGGGCGATTTTGAGCCTGCGTTAGCTGTCAGTGAGACCAAAATATGGCCGCAAAGTCCAGAGAGAATTGGAAAACACGATTCTCTCTGGCGAGATTGTGATTGACGATTTTCAACCCCCCTCGCCGGTGGAGTAACACAAAACACCACAGGAGCCCTGGAACCTCATTTTAATACATTAGCATGTTATTGGCGAGCTCTCACTCCGGGACATCTCCCCCCTCACTGAATAATCAGCAGATGCTGGTGTGATGTCATGATGCTGTCATTTTCAACATCTTTTACACAAATATGAACCTGGCAGCCTCACCTCCGGAAGAAATTTTGGAGGTGAGCTTTCAGCCAGCCATCACCCTCCAGGGTGTTAATTTGTCAAGGTGCACCGAAGAGGATGTGGGATCACTGATAAGTTCAACTTGGGGTCGGGGGTGCAGGCTTCACTTGAATCAGCTGTGCCTCGTCTGCCACAACAGGCAGTCATTTTCCTGAAATGCTACCTCACCCGCCCTTGAATAATTAATTTTGCCAATGAAATCTTCAAAGTTAAGCATCATTGCCATTGATTGGATCCAGGTTCTTAAGTCTTTTGAAGACTAGGTCCCAAGCATTGAACTCCAATGCTCATACAACATAGAACATAGAACAGTACAGCACAGAACAGGCCCTTCGGCCCTCGGTGTTGTGCCGAGCAATGATCACCCTACTCAAACCCACGTATCCACCCTATACCCGTAACCCAACAACCCCCCCCCCCCTTAACCTTACTTTTTAGGACACTACGGGCAATTTAGCATGGCCAATCCACCTAACCTGCACATCTTTGGACTGTGGGAGGAAACCGGAGCACCCGGAGGAAACCCACGCACACACGGGGAGGACGTGCAGACTCCACACAGACAGTGACCCAGCCGGGAATCGAACCTGGGACCCTGGAGCTGTGAAGCATTTATGCTAACCACCATGCTACCGTGCTGCCCTAGCAATACAAGCATTAACATTGCACAGATAACACTGATGTGTATCCCTACGCAAGGCATGATGGGAATGTCTATGGGGACATTTGAGGCCCCCCTTGAGGCCCCCCTTGAGGAAGCAGATGCTAGTCCCATGCATTCAGCCAACTGCTCTTTCATCTAACGCCAGAGTTGGGGGAATGGTTGCAATAACCTCAACAGAGGTCTGAAAGTGTTAACCACAAAGCTGTTGACTATATTTCTATGTATGTAGGCTGTAGCAAAATCAATTGTTAACATCCTTGCCATTTTCAGTCCTCTAGTGTGGCACATGGAAGCTGCAGGAAATTTATTTAGCAAGTAAACTGAGGAACAAATAATTTCTGCCATGGTGTGACCTTTAAAGGCTACCCACAAGTAATTTCACAATCCGTGCTACAAACCACGGTTGTTTATTATCCATTTATGGGATGGGAGCAGCAACATTTATTGCCCATCCCTTATTGTCCTAATTGTGGTGCTGAACTGCCTTCTTGAATTGCCTGTCCATGTGGTGCAGGTACATCCGCAGTGCTATTAGGGAGGGAGTTACTGGATTTTGACCTAAGGACAGTAAGGGAACAGCGCTATATTTCCAAGTCAGGATGGTGCGTGACTCAGAGAGAAACTGGACAGGTCTCCACTACCCTCACTTGCATATGTCAGAGAAAGAGACTGTGGTGTAAGAGTTAGAAGCTGCTTGGTTTTACAGGTGCACAATAGGTAATTTGGGCTGAAGGTTCTGGATTCTGGCACAGCATAGAACATAGAACATAGAACAGTACAGCACAGAACAGGCCCTTCGGCCCTCGATGTTGTGCCGAGCCATGATCACCCTACTCAAACCCACGTATCCACCCTATACCCGTAACCCAACAACCCCCCCCCCCTAACCTTACTTTTTAGGACACTACAGGCAATTTAGCATGGCCAATCCACCTAACCCGCACATCTTTGGACTGTGGGAGGAAACCGGAGGACCCGGAGGAAACCCACGCACACACGGGGAGGACGTGCAGACTCCGCACAGACAGTGATCCAGCCGGGAATCGAACCTGGGACCCTGGAGCTGTGAAGCATTTATGCTAACCACCATGCTACCGTGCTGCCCCGTGCTGGAGCATCGCAGGATGGATCTAATGAGAATCAAGCACCATTCCTCGAGCAAATTGTTCACCAAATATTGCCTTCCCTCCCACAGAGAATATACAGACATCTAATGAATGAAGTGAAAGTCTAAAGAGTGATCAGTGACTATGGACAAAGGAATTCAAAAAGAACCAAATTCCCAGGCCAAATTCTGAAACGTATTTAAGAGTTCCACAAATAATTTGTAAATAAAACTAACACAACTTACCAGAGTCATTGTTGAGCTCAATGAAGAGATCCATAAGCTCAAAAAAAAACAATTGGAAAATATGTAATTCAAAATTTGGCTAAAATTGCTTAATCGGTGGGAATAAGGGTTTCATTGTTGAAACGTGAACGTCCCTAAGATGGGGATCCGCAAGATGAAAGAAGAGGAAAAACGTAATTGAAATTAACACAGAATTAATCCACCCTGTAAGAAATCAAGATAAATCAACAACTACCTATCACCACACCCACAACTGCCGAATCAACAAAGAGTGGCTCAATACTACGGAATGGGGAAGGAGAATGAAAAGACATTGAGATGCTAGAACAACCTCCAGACCAACAGAGTTGACCTGCAGTGGGAGAGCCTTCCACTCTTCCACCAGTAGTACGAATGAGGTATGGAAGGGCTAAAAGGCCTCCTGCACCTATGAGCTCAGAGGCTTTATGGGTGTAGATGGGGTCGTAATAACGATGTAAATGCAAGGGGTAAACTAGAATAGCATGAAATATATTGGGTAAAGACTTGGAGGGAGCTGTCTTATAAGGGTCTGGTACATGTAGGGTTAACATGGGACTGAGTACAGTATGCCCACAGAGCGATGTAAGAGAACAAATAGCCCACACCTCAGGGTCGATCTAGTGTTAGTCAAAGCAGTGTGCACAATAAAGCATGGAGGCTGTTCTTATCTTGAAACTTTTATTGTATATATGTACATATTCTTTGTAGTTAATAAATACAGATAGTTAACCTACTTAAGACTACGAGGACTTCATTAAGACCTGCCAAACGCTATCCAACATCCTTCAACAGAAGTGATCCACTGCCTCCTCCAGATGAGGTGTCTTGAAAAGAGGTAGTGTGTTATGGACTTCACAACTTTGCCACTCAGGAAGGTTTTGCACTTTGACATGCCTGAGGAGGAGGGAATCGCACTGATGGATCCAGGAGTGCATGGCGAAGGCCATCAGGATGATCTCAACTCAAAGGGGTTCTTACTGATCTCTCAATAATTCTTTGCAATCCTGGGCATGAGGTAGTTGGGGCTCAGGGCCAGAGTTACCACCCTTCTGCTGCAACAAGTCATTTCTCTGGCAAGCTTGGTGACACCCACACCCAGGCGTTTGCGCCTTCTGCTTTCAATCTCGTTGAGGAAGGCGTGGATCAGTGAATTTCTGATGCTCTGCACTGGCTTGCTGCCATACTCTGCTGCCCACTTGGTCCAGCTGGTGAT
The DNA here is from genome assembly GCF_902713615.1 of Scyliorhinus canicula. Lineage (NCBI taxonomy): Eukaryota > Metazoa > Chordata > Chondrichthyes > Carcharhiniformes > Scyliorhinidae > Scyliorhinus > Scyliorhinus canicula. The sequence goes on from NC_052154.1 coordinate 162,946,074, forward strand.
GTGCAGTCATAAATCTGTATGAGCACAAAAAAATATTGCTAAGACTTTCAGCAAAGTTATTTGGAAGTGAACTGACAGAATCAAACACTGACCCTTTCGTACCTATCTGTTACTGAAGCGTGCAGGTCAGATTTTCTTTTCGAAGATTGCACAGAACCTCCACAGATTTTCCATGGGTTTTACACCAATGGGAATGGGAATGAGCACACTCAGGAAACCCATATGTAACTCATTCTCGAGGCCACCAGCAGTCATATTTTCCCTGAAGATTCAACAACTTAATTCACTCCAAGAAAATTCAAAGTCATAGGATGGAATTTTCTGGTCACGCCCACCCTGAGACAAGAAATTTCCGCCTGAGGTCAATGAACCTTTGTTGTTCGTGGTATATATAAATGATTTGGAAGAAAATGTAGCTGGTCTGATTAGTAAGTCCGCAGACGACACAAAGAATGGTGGAGTTGCGGATAGTGAAGAGGATTGTCAGAGGATACAGCAGGGTATAAACCGGTTGGAGTCTTGGGCGGAGAAATGGCAGATGGAAGTGTGAGGTAATGCACTTTGGAAAGTCCAATGCATGTAGGAATTACACAATAAATGCTCGCACTCTTGCGAGTACTGGCAGGCAGAGAGATCTGGCACCAATCATTGAAAGCATCAACGCATGTGGACAAGGTGGTCAAGCGGGTATACGGCGTGCTGGCCTACATTGGTCGGGGCATTGAATATAAAAATTGGCAGGTCATGTTGCAGCTGTACAGGACCTTAGTTAGGCTTCATTTTGAATATTGTGTACAATTCTGTTCGCCACACTACCAGAAGGATGTGGATGCTTTGGAGAGGTTTACTTGGATGTTGTCTGGTATGGATAGTATTAGCTATGAGGAGAGGTTAGATAAACTCAGTCTGTTCTCACTGGAACAACGGAGGTTGAGAGGTGACCTGATAGAGGTCTGTAAGATTATGAGTGGCGTGGAGTGGATAATCAGATGCTCTTTCCTAGGGTAGGAGAGTCAAGTACTAGGGGACATAGGTTTAAAGTGCGTGGGGAAAAGTTTAGAATTGATGTGTGAGGCAATTTTTAAAATAGTAAATATATGGAACGTGCTGCCTGGGGAGATGGTGGGAGGAGATACGATAGAGGCATTTAAGTGACATCTGGACAAATTTATGAATAGGGTGGGAATGGAAGGATACGGACTCCGTAAGTGCATATGGATTTAGTTTAGGCTGTGTCATGGTCGGCACGGGCTTTGAGGGCCCGAGGGCCTGTTCCTCTGTTGTATTGTTCTTTGTTCTTTGACCCCCCACCCCCCTCCACCATTAAACCTGCCATGGGGAATTCTGCCCTAAGTGCTCAATAATTTCCATTGCAAAAGACAATCATACACAACAACTTAACCATAGTGCACTGTGGACAATGCCATCTTTTTTCCCACAATTTTCAGCTTCTAGCATATTTTGATCCAATAAACTTTTAATTCTAGTTAAAATAGAACTGTGGTCACAATGTAAGCAGCAGCTGTTGTTCAAATGTCAATGAAAAGAACATTAACTGAACTGATGCGTATGCATGTGCGTCACTGGTTGGATTGTATGATGGGTGATTCAGATTTTGGCAGATAGCAGAACAATCGAAGAGATCTTGATTGCAGTCACATGTCGAAGGACAAGGAAGCCAATAACTGCAGTTAGATGGGATAGCATGAAGAATCAGATACAATTACATGAATGTTGTGAAAGACAGAGTGAGGTTGCAAATGCAAGTGGTTGATCTATTGAAAACAAACACGGTATTGTTGGGCTGATAGTTTTTCCCATTCTTTTAAGCTGCTGATCTTGAATTTCTGTGCGGACTGTCCAGTCGGACACCAGCAGAACCCCCAGAGAAAAGACCAGCAATAGATATTTAGCCATTTGTCCAGGTTTTCTGCTGAAGTTTATGGTGAGAGAACCCTCCATTAATTCAGGGACAAGGGGCAGTGGGTGTGCCTGAAACAATGAGAAATAGACCAGCAGAGACAAGTCTCAGGACGCGCAACAACGCAGAATCGGCGAGCAGAAACTGATAGCCAAATTCCGCACACATGAGTACGGCCTCAACTGCGCCCTGGATTCATGTCGCGTTACATTCACCCCCCCCCCCCCCCCACCATCTGGCCTGGGCTTGCAAAATCCTACCAACTTTCCTGGCTTGAGACAATTCACACCTCTTTAACCTGTGATTGCCCTCTCTCCAGTTGCTCCGTCGGGACCTGTAAAGATTTAATTACCTGAAAAGCCTCGCATTCAAAGTAGCATCTTGCATCATTGACTTTGTTTCTACATGTGTTTCTGGAACCCATCTCTTCATTCAGCTGAGGAAGGAGCTGCGCTCCGAAAGCTAGTGATTCAAAACAAACCTGTTGTAAGACTTCTTATTGTGCCCACGCCAGTCCAACACTGGCATCTCTACATCAAGTCTCAATATGCAACGACTCACATTCTGCTGGATATATTGTAGAATATACATGGATATAAATCTTTCAAGGAACCTTCAATCTAATTTTGTGCCCACATTTTCCTGTTTTCTTAATGTTTATGTTTCTTATTAATAAAGTTTTCATGTTTTATGGATTAAATCAGCCAGTTCAGCCGATTACAGAACTGATAGCCAACATCAATTTTACTCTCTAATTTTTCTTTGTTGTGTGCAACCTATTTGTTGCACTGTAGTCCCTGTAAGATTGCTGCACAGTGGGCCTTTTGAAAAGGCATGTTGGGACATGGCAGCATTCTGCATGGCCATGCACCTGTGCAGCTTAGAGGAAACATTGCCCAACATGCAATTATTTTCTAATTAGGCACACAATTTTTTTTACAGATTCTCACTTTCCTGATATTTTCTGACAGATTGCCTTACAAGTTGTAATGCACTTTTTTTTTTATATAATTTTTATTGGAATTTTTTACAGAAAATATAAAACATAACGACAAACAATGAAATGCAACGAAATAACCCATAATAACTGTGACACCCCCAGACCGTATCGGCGCATGTATCACATCCCCCCACCCAGTTGTAATGCACTTTTGGCTCAAAATTAATTTTAACATGACGCAGCCTCTTTTTCACAGATTTTAGTGTGATCATTTTTCTGATTAGTTTCTCATTGTTTGCATCAATGGGATAAAAGTGTTCAAATAAAAATGAATGGCATTACGCCATTATTGAACCAAATTAAAACAAAATGGCATTTATAATGGAAGAAACAGGCAGCATGCTGGGTTAGCACACTTTTCTCTCACTTCTGGGATCTCGGCCAAAAGACTGCCCAAATTCATCATCTGTTTAGCTATCTCTGCTGTTTCCTGCCTTTCCCACCAAGCAAATCCACCCCCCATTTCCCTCCATAGCCCTCAATCTGCACCACAATCTCTTTCTTTGTCCTCCCAAAGTTCAGTACCCAGACCCAGTTCCTTCTTCGTTGACAAATTCATCATACTACCCAATCCTGAATAAGCTTCTGACCCCAAATTCTAAGGTGACTACACTTAAAAAGTATTTCATTGGTTGTAAAGCAGTTTTGGATGGTCGGTAAAGGCATTATTTAAATACAAATTTTTCTTTCATTGGAAATACCACCTATTTTCATCTCTATTGTACAGAGATTCCAACCTCACCTTCCTGCTGCAGAAGCACTATTCCATGTTGTTATGTTCTGCGTTATGGCTGTGGTAAAGATGCACACAGCACATCTAGTTCTTTGATTCGTAATATAGTTTATTAACAAAGTGAACACGTGGAAGGATAACTAACGAACAATAATACAAATGGGAACGAATAATTGAACTCTCCTGGAACTACTTTTAATGTGACTGTCCTCTCATACAACTTACTACCAACTGCTGGATCTCTGGAGCCACATGGTGGATCTATATCGCCACCTGCTGGCCTGAGGTCGTATAGATAACTACATACATTAACAGATGACTATATACATTAATGTGTATATCTATATCACTACACATGTCTTTGTCATGTCCTGACGTACCATTTCAATACTTTGACAACTGGTCTTCTATTCCTCATGATCTGTAAACTTCAGTTTGAAGTTTGCTGTCCATATTCTAACTTGCATCAAGTCCCAAAAGCTCGATAATCCTGTCCGCATTAATTTATATTGGCTCACAATTAAAATCCTCATATTTCAGTTTCTTCATGGTTTTAGACCTTCTCACTCTTGTAATCTCCTTCAGTTCTACAATATACACCATAACAATCTCTTCATTCCCGACACCAGCCTTTTGTCCTTCCCTCCAATCCTCCATAGGGTGCCTTTAGCCACCTAAGTCCGAAGTTCTGAAATTTCCATCTAGGCCTCACCTCCCCTTTACCTTCCTTGCTTAAATTAAGACCTTGTTTAAGCCCTCTCTCTGGCCAATATGTTAGCCTCCTAATCTCTCTGTTTCCATCAGTGCTTTTATTTATAGTTATTTCTCTATGAAGTGCCGGAGTTAGTTGCCTGCAATAAAGCTCAGAAAAGTGCCCGTTGTTGAAAATGGTGATTTGGTGAAACTTTCCTCTGTGTGTAGGCTAAAAGTTTCCTTTATGAATACGAGCAGCCTCAGTCCAGTTCTTTGGGTGTATTGGCTGCCGGTAGGATATTCTCCTGAATTTGGTGTCATTTTGAGATCTTTCTCTTGGCAACATCAAAGAATAATTGGTTTGGAGCGTAGAAAATGTCTTCAGGGTGCAACCGGAAATGCTCTGTTGGTAACGGCCTGAGGCAAACTGTTCAGATAGTGTAAAAGGCAAAGGCCTCACTAGAGACACTATCAGCTAGCCCACTCCTCAGGACCACCAGTGTGTCCAAGCCTTGCCTGCACACTGCACCCCTGCTCCCATCCACCCTGGCCCCAGTCAGGTTGTCACAAGTAGTGTGTCAGAGCCGGGACCCACATCATACTGCAGCTACGCTCCCAGAAGATGCACATTACCCTCACTTACCTCATCTGTAGCACCGGCCCACACACAAGCCTCTAAACATGGGGGCGATTGTTGGCACAGCGTTGCCCTCTCCACCGCCACAACCAGGTGCTACCCTGCTGGTGGGGTGACAGACAGCCCACCCAATGAGGACAGCCTCAGTAGACAGGACAGGGGCACAGAGCCTATCGCTGACAGAGGTGGTGGCAGCCACGGGTACCCTGGTGACAGGGACAGGTGGTGAGAATAGTGGCTCCCCAATCACTCACTGATGTGGACAGTGGTGCAGTGCAGATGACACCCTATCGGGGGTAGCGGCTGAGTGGTGGGGATGGGTTTGGGGGGGGGAAATGTAGAGGGTGGAGCCAAAGTGCAACTCAGGGTCAGCATGTAGCCTGTTGGATCTGGATGGGCAAAGGAATACTCACCTTGCTAACATATCTTCTCTTTTCTCCTTCTGCAGAAAATGGTGTACAGCCAGCGATGCTCACTATCTACTTGGCCGCGACTGCCAATGCAGACACACACAGGCAGGAGGCACAGGGACTCATTTGACAGGAGGATGAGGAAAATGTCCAGGAAGAACCAAATGTGGAGCCCGGGCTGGTGGAACAGGCTGCCCAACGTTGACTTCAGCGCTGCCACACACGGGACAAACTCATCACCTCCTGAATTTCCAACGAATAGGCCTGGTCACCAGCAACTCCCCCACTCTGTCCCACTTCTCCATTCCACATCCCCCACCCGTCCTTCATCCCTTCCCTGTCCCTCCTCCTTCACTGCACCTACCCTGTCCCTCCTCCCTTCCCTGTCCCTCATCCCTTCCCTGTCCCTCATCCCTTCCCTGTCCCTCATCCCTTCCCTGTCCCTACCCTGTCCCTCCTCCCTTCCCTGTACCTCCTCCCTTCCCTGTCCCTCATCCCTTCCCTGTCCCTCATCCCTTCCCTGTCCCTCCTCCCTTCCCTGACCCTCCTCCCTTCCCTGTCCTTCATCCCGTCCCTGTCCCTCCTCCTTCACTGCACCTACCCTGTCCCTCCTCCCTTCCCTGTCCCTCATCCCTTCCCTGTCCCTCATCCCTTCCCTGTCCCTCATCCCTTCCCTGTCCCTCCTCCTTCACTGCACCTACCCTGTCCCTCCTCCCTTCCCTGTCCCTCATCCCTTCCCTGTCCCTCATCCCTTCCTTGTCCCTCCTCCTTCACTGCACCTACCCTGTCCCTCCTCCCTTCACTGTCCCTCATCCCTTCACTGCACCTTCCCTGTCCCTCCTCCCTTCACTGCACCTTCCCTGTCCCTCCTCCCTTCACTGCACCTTCCCTGTCCCTCCTCCCTTCACTGTCCCTACCCTGTCCCTCCCCCCTTCACTGCACCTTCCCTGTCCCTCCTCCTTCACTGCCCCTTCTCTTCCCTCCTCCCTTCACTGCACCTTCCCTGTTCCTCCTCCCTTCACTCCACTTACCCTGTCCCTCCTCCCATCACTGCTCCTTCCATGTCCCTCCTCCCTTCACTACTGTGGTGATATGATTTGCATAGCTGTCTGCCATTGGTGCAGAACACCGACCGGCTTACCATTGGCCCAGGTCGGTCATGTGCCTCTCGACCGATTGGTTGAGACCAGTCATGTGACAGCTCTCCGATTGGTCGAGAGGCTGAGTTAACCACGCCTCCATACCGAGGTATAAATAGTCGGAACGCCAGGCGGTCGTCCATTTTATTGTAGACAACCGCAGGGATAAGTTCTAGCTTATTAAAGCCTAACTTTTGTATAGCAACTCGTCTCTTGTGCAATTGATGGCTCATCAATTTAATAAGCTAGATTTTTGAAGATGGAGTTCCGGATCAAGCCCGAATGCCTCCACATCAGCCTGCAAACTCAGAACTCTGCAGAACTTTTTCAACATTGGCTGGCATGTCTCGAAGGATACCTGGAGTCTGCAAACAGCCCCCCCCCCCCCCCCCCCCCCCCACCATGGCACAGAAGCTTCACGTCCTCCACTCCAGCGTGGGCACAGCAGCCTACGCGATAATCAAGGGGGACAAAGATTACGATGCCGCCATCCTAAAGCTGAATGGACAATTCCTTAAACCAGTCAACAAAGTATTCGCCCGACATCTGCTGGCCACCAGACAACGGTGCTATGTCTTTTCGTCCGACGTCATTTCGTCCAACGACACTTCGTCCACGTCTTTTGGTCCAACGTCTTTTTGTCCGCCCGTCTTTTGGTCCAACGTCACTTCGTCCAATTATCCAATTACAAATAGTTTAATTTAGTTTTTCAATGTTACTGCTCAAGGATCCTCTCCACCTATTTCGCCTCTTGAAGTTGAGTTCTGCATTTGTGCTGCTTGATCACCAGACATTATTAAGATAAGCTGCAGGATATTCACCCATGTATGCTCCAGCGTGATGAGAGCCATTGTATCTGATGGAATATTTGATCATTTCAGACCTGTAATGTCAGAACCCACTGTCAACCAGAGGTTTTAATCACTCGACGAAAATCGAGTTTAAACCTGCTTCTTTCAGAACTGCACTCATTGTCTAAATCCAATTAGACTCCCACTTATATCTGTGTCTGTCGGAATTGTAGAATATCAAACCATCTTGTCCTCTCCCCATTATTCTCTCTCGGGTACAGTTCTGGAAATCTAACTTTTAGGGAATTTCGGGAATTTACAATTTACATCAATTTTCAGTAATTTCGGGAATTTTAAGTAATTAGTAAACTTTTAGATTTTTTAACTGCATTTTTAGATTTTTTAACTTTTTAACTGCATTTTTCAACTTGCATTTTACTTGCATTTTATCAATTACTTGCATTTTAGCAATTAAATTCACTTGCTGTATTGTACTTGCATTTTATCAAATAAATGGTTTTATACGGAGTTAATTTGTAATTGGATAATTGGACGAAGTGACGTTGGACCAAAAGACGGGCGGACAAAAAGACGTTGGACCAAAAGACGTGGACGAAGTGTCGTTGGACGAAGTGACGTCGGACGAAAAGACGCGACACGCCAGACAACAGCTCCCCGGTGAGTCATTAGACCAATTTTACCAGGCCCTCGTCATCCTGGGGAGGAACTGCTCCTGCCTCGCAGTTTCAGCTACGGAACACATGGAACTGCTGATCAGAGACGCTTACGTGGCTGGGATGTAGTCCCCCGCTATCCGCCAGCGGATGCTGGAGAAAGACGACCTCGGCTTAACTGAGGCACGGACTCTCTCCACCTCCCTGGAGGTCGCCGATCTAAACGCTCGCGCCTATGTCCCCAGCCGCGCTACACCATCCTGGGCCTCCTGGCACGCTTCCCCACCACCATCCGCTACTCCCGACCTCCCTCAGGCCTGTACCGCGGGACGCCCCGACAAGTCCACAGGGCCCAGCTGCTACTTTTGCGGGTTCGCAAAACACCCTCGCCCGCGCTGCTCAGCCCGCTCCGCCCTCTGTAAGAGCTGCGGGAAGAAGGGCCACTTCTCCACTGTCTGCCAGGTCAAAACGGTCGCTGCGGTTCCGCGCAGCGACCAGGGATCCTCACCTCCGGGCCCTTGCTGGCCCCTCCTGGATGCTGCGCAACACTCTCCCCTCCCCCCCCCCCCCCCCCCCGTCCCCCCCCCCCCCCCCCGTCCCCGGGTCCCTGCGCCTGGCCTGCGCGCCTCTCTCTCTCCTCCGGGCCCTCCTGGTCCCCTCCTGGGCGCCGCGCAACTCTCTCCCCCCCGCCCCCAGGCCCCCGCGCCTGGCCTGCGCGCCTCTCTCTCTCCTCCGGGCCCTCCCGGTCCCATACTAGACGCCGCGCAACTCTCTCCCCCCCGCCCTCAGGCCCCCGCGCCTGGCCTGCGCGCCTCTCTCTCTCCTCCGGGCCCTCCCGGTCCCATACTAGACGCCGCGCAACTCTCTCCCCCCCCGCCCTCAGGCCCCCGCGCCTGGCCTGCGCGCCTCTCTCTCTCCTCCGGGCCCTCCCGGTCCCATACTAGACGCCGCACAACTCTCTCCCCCCCGCCCCCGGGCCTCCCGCCCGACCTGCGTGCCTCTCTCTCTCCTCTGGGGCCGCTCCAGCGCACCGCGCTTCTCTCAGCTCGCCGCCCCCGGGCCCCCGGGCCCCCGCGCCCGACCTGCGCGCCTCTATGCCCCCGCTCCCAGCCACACCGATCGGCCCCACGGGCGCCGCCATCTTGGGGCGGCGACTCCACGTGCGGGCCCTGGGCGCCGCCATCTTGGGGTGCCGACCCCACATGCGGGTCCTGAGTGCCGCCATCTTGGGGCCCCGACTCCACGTGCGGGTCCTGGGCGCCGCCATCTTGGGATCCCGACTCCATGTGCGGATCCTGGGCACCACCTTCCGGGACTGGCACGCAAGGTTCTTCCAGCATCTACTCGGACGACGACGATGAATACGGATTTTCTCCATGGCTCGCGGCCATTCAGCTCGACCAGTCACGTCCACGCACGCTCGCCAAAACGACAACGCTCATCTACCTCAACGACCACGAGACGGGCTGCCTGCTGGACTCCGGGAGCACGGAAAGCTTCGTTCACCCTGCCACGGTAAGACGCTGCGCGCTCCCTGTCCATACTGTAAAACACACAATCGGGTTTGCCTCAGGTTCGCACTCCGTCCGCATCACCGGGTGCTGCATCGCGGACCTCACGGTACAAGGGAAGGTTTTTAAAATTATAAACTCCTTGTCCTCCCTGACCTTTGCGCACCGGCACTCCTAGTACTGGACTTCCAGTGCAACCTGCAGAGCTTGACCTTCCAATTCGGCGGCCCTGTACCCCCCCTCACTGTCTGCAGCCTCGCGTCCCTCAAAGTGGACCCCCCCTCCTTGTTTGCTAATCTCACCCCCGATTGCAAACCCGTCGCGACACGGAGCAGACGGTACAGCACCCAGGACTGGACCTTCATCAGGTCTGAGGTCCAGAGGTTGCTGAAGGAAGGGGTCATCGAGGCCAGCAACAGTCCCTGGCGGGCCCAAGTGCTGGTGGTCCGGACTGGGGAGAAAAACCGGATGGTCATCGACTATAGCTAGACCATCAACCGGTTTACGCAACTGGACGCGTATCCTCTCCCCCGTATTTCCGCCATGGTAAACGATATCGCAAAATACAAGGTCTTCCCAACTGTGGACCTTAAGTCCTCTTACCGCCAGCTCCCCCTCCGCGCGAGTGACCGCAAATACACCGCGTTTGAGGCAGATGGGTGCCTCTACCACTTCCTTAGCATTCCATTTGGTGTCACAAATGGGGTCTCGGTCTTCCAACGGGAGATGGACCGAATGGTCGACAAGTACGGATTACGGGCTACCTTCCCGTATCTTGATAATGTCACCATCTGCGGCCACGATCAGCAGGACCATGACGCCAACCTCCAGAAATTCCTCCAAACCGCAAAACTCCTTAACCTCACTTACAATAAGGATAAGTGCGTGTTTAGCACCGACCATCTAGCCATCCTCGGCTACGTAGTGCGTAACGGAGTGATAGGCCCCGACCCCGAATGCATGCGCCCCCTGATGGAACTCCCTCTCCCCAATACCCTCAAATCCCTCAAACGCTGCCTGGGTTTCTTCGCTTACTACGCCCAATGGGTTCCCAACTACGCTGACAAGGCCCGTCCCCTCATTCAAACCACGACCTTCCCGCCGTCGACAGAGGCCTGCCAGGCCTTTAGCCGCATCAAAGCGGACATCGCAAAGGCCACGATGCGCGCCATCAACGAGTCCCTCCCCTTCCAGATCGAGAGTGATGCATCAGAAGTTGCTCTGGCGGCCACCCTGAACCAAGCGGGCTGACCTGTTGCCTTCTTCTCCAGAACTCTCCAGGCTTCTGAACTCCGCCAGCCCTCTGTGGAAAAGGAAGCCCAGGCCATAGTCGAAGCGGTGCAACATTGGAGGCACTATTTGGCCGGCAGGAGGTTTACCCTCCTCACAGACCAACGGTCAGTAGCCTTCATGTTTGATAATGCACAAAGGGGCAAGATTAAGAACGACAAGATCTTACGGTGGCGGATCGAGTTGTCCACGTACAACTATGAAATCTTGTATCGCCCTGGGAAGCTCAATGAGCCTCCTGATGCCCTGTCCCGCGGTACCTGCGCCAGCATGCAGATAGACCGCCTCCGCTCCCTCCACGCGGACCTCTGCCATCCAGGGGTGACCCGTCTCTACCATTTCATTAAGGCCCGCAACCTGCCTTTCTCCATCGAGGAAGTCAGGACAGTAACCCGTGACTGCCACATCTGCGCAGAGTGCAAACCGCACTTCTACAGCCCCGAGCGCGCACATCTGATCAAAGCATCCCGCCCCTTCGAACGTCTCAGCATTGACTTCAAGGGGCCCCTTCCCTCTAACAACCGCAACATTTACTTCCTGGCGGTAATCGACGAATTCTCCCGCTTCCCCTTCGCCATTCCCTGCCCCGTCATGACCACATCGACCGTCGTTAAGGCCCTCCTCTCCATCTTCTCCCTGTTCGGCTACCCCGCGTACATACATAGCGATCGGGGGTCCTCCTTTATGAGCGATGAGCTGCGTCAATTCCTGCTCAACAGGGGCATTGCCTCTAGCAGGACGACCAGCTATAACCCCCGGGGTAACGGACAGGTCGAGCGGGAGAATGGTACCATCTGGAAGACCATACTACTGACCCTCCGGTCCAGAGATCTCCCTATTTCCCGATGGCAAGAGGTTATCCCCGATGCCCTACATTCTATCCGCTCACTCCTCTGTACCGCAACAAATCAGACACCTCATGAACATCTTCTTGTCTTCCCAAGGAAGTCGTCCTCCGGATCCCCTCTCCCGACGTGGCTGGCCACCCCCGGACCCATCTTGCTCCGGAAGCATGTGCGGGTGCACAAGTCCGACCCGTTGGTGGAACAAGTCCAGTTACTCCACACTAACCTGCAGTATGCGTATGTGGAGTACCCCGACGGTCAGCAGGACACGGTCTCCCTCAGGGACATGGCACCCGCCGGCATGCGGCCTTCCCCCTCTTCACCACAGACCCCCCCACCCTGTTTTTTTCCCCCAGCGCCCCACCCAGGTCACCCCTTCCCCATCCATGGCGTCTCCACAGCCAGCTCGGGTGACGGAGACTATTCAAGGACCATCGCTCCCGGACTCCAGGACGTCAGCGGAACCACCACCATCGGCTGAACCGACGTCACCTACTCCACTGCGGCGGTCTGCCAGAACGTCACGGGCCACAAAAAGACTGATCGAAACGATCTAAATTTCAACAGCTCCATGGACTTTGTTGGGACTTTGTGTAATATTGCTAATTGTCTGGGCCAGTGGGAAGCCAAAAATGTAATAAAAGAAAAGGAGAGAAAATATTTGTTCTCCCGGCTGCTACTCATATCACCAGTTCTCTCCCCCCCCCCCCCCCCCCCCCCCCTGCCCCCGGCTCTCGTTGATACCCCCCCCCGGCTTCTTTCTCCCCAAGGGGTGAATGTGGTGATATGATTTGCATAGCTGTCTGCCATTGGTGCAGAACACCGGCTTACCATTGGCCCTGAGCTGGTCGGTCATATGCCACTCGACCGATTGGTTGAGACCAGTCATGTGACAGCTCTCCGATTGGTCGAGAGGCTGAGTTAACCACGCCTCCATACCGAGGTATAAAGAGTTGGAACGCCAGGCGGTCGTCCATTTTATTGTGGACAACCGCAGGGCTAGGTTCTAGCTTATTAAAGCCTAACATTTGTATAGCAACTCGTCTCTCGTGCAATTGATGGCTCATCACCTACACCCTCCCTGTCCCTCCTCCTTCACTGCACCTCCCCTGTCCCTCCCCCCTTCACTGCCCCTTCTCTGTCCCTCCTCCCTTCACTGCACCTTCCCTGTCCCTCCTCCCTTCCCTGTCCCTCCTCCCTTCATTGCACCTCCCCTGTCCCTCCTCCCTTCACCGCACCTTCCCTGTCCCTCCTCCCTTTCCTGTCCCTCCTCCCTTCACTGTACCTTCCCTGTCCCTCCTCCCTTCCCTGTCCCTCCTCCCTTCATTGCACCTCCCCTGTCCCTCCTCCCTTCACCGCACCTTCCCTGTCCCTCCTCCCTTCACTGCACCTTCCCTGTCCCTCCTCCCTTCACTGTACCTTCCCTGTCCCTCCTCCCTTCCCTGTCCCTCCTCCCTTCCCTGTCCCTCCTCCCTTCACTGTACCTTCCCTGTCCCTCCTCCCTTACCTGTCCCTCCTCCCTTCATTGCACCTCCCCTGTCCCTCCTCCCTTCACCGCACCTTCCCTGTCCCTCCTCCCTTCCCTGTCCCTCCTCCCTTCACTGCACCTTCCCTGTCCCTCCTCCCTTCCCTGTCCCTCCTCCCTTCATTGCACCTCCCCTGTCCCTCCTCCCTTCACCGCACCTTCCCTGTCCCTCCTCCCTTCCCTGTCCCTCCTCCCTTCACTGTACCTTCCCTGTCCCTCATCCCTTCCCTGTCCCTCCTCCCTTCACTGCACCTTCCCTGTCCCTCCTCCCTTCACTGTACCTTCCCTGTCCCTCCTCCCTTCCCTGTCCCTCCTCCCTTCACTGCACCTTCCCTGTCCCTCCTCCCTTCCCTGTACCTCCTCTCTTCCCTGTCCCTCCTCCCTTCACTGCACCTTCCCTGTCCCTCCTCCCTTCACTGCACCTTCCCTGTCCCTCCTCCCTTCTCTGTCCCTCCTCCCTTCACTGCATCTTCCCTGTCCCTCCTCATTCACTGCACCTTCCCTGTCCCTCCCCCTTCACTGCACCTTCCCTGTCCCTCCTCCTTCACTACACCCTCCCTGTCCCTCCTCCTTCACTGCACCTTCCCTGTCCCTCCTCCCTTCACTGTACCTTCCCTGTCCCTCCTCCCTTCCCTGTCCCTCCTCCCTTCACTGCACCTTCCCTGTCCCTCCTCCCTTCCCTGTACCTCCTCTCTTCCCTGTCCCTCCTCCCTTCACTGCACCTTCCCTGTCCCTCCTCCCTTCACTGCACCTTCCCTGTCCCTCCTCCCTTCTCTGTCCCTCCTCCCTTCACTGCATCTTCCCTGTCCCTCCTCCTTCACTACACCCTCCCTGTCCCTCCTCCTTCACTGCACTTTCCCTGTCCCTCCTCCCTTCACTACACTCTCCCTGTCCCTCCCCCCTTCACTGCCCCTTCTCTGTCCACATCCTTTCACTCCACCTTTCCTGCCCCTCCTCCCTTCACTCCACTTAACCTGTCCCTCCTCCCTTCACTGCATCTTCCCTGTCCATCCTCCATTCACTTCCCCTTCCCTGACCCTCCACCTTCCCTGTCCCTCCTCCCTTCCCTGTCCCTCTTCCCTTCCCTGTCCCTCCTCCCTTCCCTGTCCGTCCTCCATTCATTGCCCCTTCCCTGACCCTCCACCTTCCCTGTCCCTCCTCCCTTCATTCCCCTTCCCTGTCCCTCCTCCCTTCCCTGTCCCTCCTCCCTTCCCTGTCCCTCCTCCCTTCACTGCACCTTCCCCGTCCCCCTTCCGTCACTGCACCTTCTCTGTCCCTCCTCCCTTCACTGCCCCTTTCCTCTCCCACTGCACTCTACTCCATCCCACCACCCCAGCCCCTCCCCCACCCTTCGATGGTCCAACCAGCATCACTACAGGGCGTGGCCCTGGGCAGGCAGTATCAGTGGATTTGGACAGAGGATAAAGATGACTCGCTCTGGTGCTCCTCATCTTTTGATAAAGTCTGACTCCTGCCTTTAGAGTCACCTCCCACTCTGTGACCGGGTGTTCCCTGCATTTGTGATGACCAATCCATGTCACGGACCCATATATCGTTTGGGGGTGGGAGGGAATGCGGTCATGGCGATGGTGAGCGGTGACGAGTCACTCACATGTTTGTCCCCGTTCCCTGCCACCTCTCTGAGGCTGACCCCATAGGTGTCCCGGGGGACCTGCCCCACGCCATCCTCTAACATCCCCCCTCCACCACCAACACCATCCCCCCCCCCCCCCACCCCCCTCCCACCCCCCTCCCCACCCTCTACACCCATCCCATCCTGAGCATCCTTCAGACAGAGGATTGACGCAGGTCGGAATGCTAGTGACAAGGTGTTTACTGGTAACTATATACATTGATGTGACCTGACCGTTAACACTCAGCTGTGTGCCGCACCCGTACCAACTTAACTGGTGTCTAACTTCCTTGTCTTACATGGTCTACTGTTCCTTCTAGGTGTAACCTGTTGCCAATCGGCACCGGAGTCGCCAATAATGTTGCCAATTAATGATGCTCTTCAGAGTATAAGAACATAGAACTGTACAGTTGTTGCGCCGAACTAGTCTGAAACTAAGATCAAATCAACCTACTCCCAATCATTCTAGTGCACTCCACATGCCTATCCAATAATGGCTTGAATGTTCCTAAAGTGTCCAACTCCACTACCATAGCTGGGAGTGCGTTCCACACCCCAACCACTCTCTGATTAAAGAACCTACCTCTGACATCCCTCCTATATCTTCCACCATGAACAAGTTTTGCCCGCTTGTAACACATACATCCACCCGAGGAAAAAGTTGCTGAAGTGTCAGGTTGATACAGGGGATTCAGAAGTGCTGCAATGTCTCAGCACATCTCCGGTGGGAGGCATCAGCTTGGGCCCATTGCCTCCTCTTTCCTCAGTCCTTTTGTTCTGGGGTAATGGGCCATTAGAATGCAAACAAGCGGGAATTTCGATCACGTCTAGATATCTGGGTTGCAAATACACACACAAGCTCTGAGTGTGTCTGAGTCCTGGATTGGCCATAATTCCCATCATCCTTTGCAGGTGGCCATCTGAGATGGCTACAAACTCTAGATATCACATCAGATGTGGAAGCTGCCTGCTGTGTTTCTCGTCTTTTGACCTGAGATGCCTTTGGCGGCTGTCCTCTGGAGGGCTTGGACCTGGATGTGTCTGGCCGACTTTCGGATGTCACAGGTGACAAAATGCCATCCTGTTCTGCCCGCTGCCCATCAGATGGGCCAGTGTCAGGTTGATACAGGGGATTCAGAAGTGCTGCAATGTCTCAGCACATCTCCGGTGGGAGGCATCAGCTTGGGCCCATTGCCTCCTCTTTCCTCAGGGTACTCGATGGCCCCCAGGTTACTCCATGGGATGGATGTGAGGCCAGAGTGAGTTGGGAGGCACCGCCATCACCTGGTGCTGCCAGTCCTGGAGACCTGCCCTCATCTGAACCTGGGTCTCAATGCCCCAGCCATGGAGCTCTGAGACTGGGACACATCCCTCAGTGAGTGAGCCATGTCCCTCACTGCCCCAGTCATGTCCCTCTGGCATTGTGCAATGTTCCTCTGAGACTGTGCCATGTCCCTCTGTGACCGACCACCCATAACCCTTTGTGACTGGCCAAGCTCTGGAGCACTGCAGCATGTGGGCCCAAGACATGCCTGCCTGGACTGGGCTCCCCTGTCCAGCACTTCAGCCATCGGCCGCACATTGTGCCACAAGCCTTGGGTGTCTTGACCCATGGCTCTGACTTCTTGACTCAAGATCCACCATGGACACCATCCGTTCAGTTTTTGTCTGCGTACCAAGAATTTCCGGCACCTTCTCTTGCACCAGAAGGTTGTTAGACTCCTCCAGCTGCACTTGCAGGTGCAGAAAGTTGCTGACACATCCTCCTGTAAATCCTGTCCTTTGTCTGCATCTATACCAGTCATGGGATCATACTTTGCAGAAGCTTGATGCCTGTCCCAACTACAGCTGTTCTGTGAGATCGGGCAATCCCCCGACTGTCCCCTCCGTCGGGAGTCCCTACCTCTACCAGCAGAATGTGGGTAATGGACTTTCTCTTGCTCTCTCTGATTATAGGCTGCCTTGTTCTCGGGGGACACAGAAAGGACATAGTGAGATACATAGGGGCAGCACGGTAGCATGGTGGTTAGCATAAATGCTTCACAGCTCCAGGGTCCCAGGTTCGGTTCCCGGCTGGGTCACTGTCTGTGCGGAGTCTGCACGTCCTCCCCGTGTGTGCGTGGGTTTCCCCCGGGTGCTCCGGTTTCCTCCCACAGTCCAAAGATGTGCGGGTTAGGTGGATTGGCCATGCTAAATTGCCCGTAGTGTCCTTAAAAGTAAGGTTAAGGGGGGGGGGGGGGTTGTTGGGTTACGGGTATAGGGTGGATACGTGGGTTTGAGTAGGGTGATCATTGCTCGGCACAACATCGAGGGCCGAAGGGCCTGTTCTGTGCTGTACTGTTCTATGTTCTATGTTCTATAGAGCTGAGATCTATCGAGAGTCTGTAGGGGGTAGCATGTGTGTGCAAGGCACCTGGTCAAAGAGAACAATACAGGTGTCGGGCTTTGGTGGAGGGTGGAATGTAAGGGAGGTGCAGGCAGGTGGGCTTTCGTTGGCCTCTAGGGGACTGGGGGTGCGGGGGGGGGGGGGGGGGGGGGGGGGGGGGGGGGGTTGTGTGTGATGTGAGGAGTGAGAGACAGGTCTGATACCAGGGGTACAGTGGTGGTTACTCACCCGAGCTGCCCTAAGGAGGGCATCAGGATGCCAAACTGGCATGGGCACTGCCAAGGTGTAAAGCTGTCATTTTCTGGGGACCCTCCCATATTGCGTTCGGGCTGGGGGGAATTCAAGGATTGTTTCGAAGATCGGGACATCATTTAAAAATGGCATCCCGATCGCTCGCTACAGTGGGGAGTTCTGGTGAGCGGACCTCCCAACTGTACAAAATCTTGGTACAGCGCGGGCGTGCCTTCCCCATTCAGGATCTTATTCCACGCGAGTCACATTAAATACCCATGTGTTTCTCAACATGCAAGTGCCAGGAAACACGCGACTAAATGCGCTCGGTAGGGGACTTTGTTCCCTCTTGCAAGAATCGTACCCTTAGTCTGCCAATCAGAGAATTCCGCCTCTGATAGTTTCAAAGTGAATGTTGTGCAATTGATACAAATGTACTGAGCACAATTACAATTATTGGTAAAATAAACAAAGGGTTCTTTATTGAAGACGAACAGGATTATATGATCCATGATTCCAGGAAAGCGCTTCATTCATGTGTCACCCATTGATCGATACTGCTCCCACTCTGAAGTCACATTCATTTCCTGTGATTCTCTGGTCTCATCTGAGGCGAGACGCGTTGCGAGCGAGAATGGAAAGTGTGGCCAAAACTCCATTCACTCTCAGCGGCACTGGAAAATCCCAACCGCGAACCAAGACGGGAAATTTGGACCCATATCTCCAACAGCCGTAATTCCGGTCAAGACTAACAGGAAAATATATAAACATTGAGCGTGGAATTTAAGACCAGAAGCATGGAATCCAATCAAAAAGCTTTACCTTTGTTTCTTTTATCTCTTGCTCTCAGACCTGCATTTCCAGGATTTTACCTCATTTCAGTCATTCTGGTCAACTTGTTTCAGCAGTATCTGCCTCCATGTCAAATCAGCAATTTGATTAAATTTGCAGATGAATACACTTAATCAAAAGTTTAGACTTTACCGCTTATACATTTATACAAGTGAAAAATGCAATTACTATCTCTGTGCATCCAGACTTATATATATGTATATATATATATATATAGTCTCTATATCTTTCAATCTCTATTTCACTATGCTTACAGCACCTGTTGTGTTCTATTAGTCAAGTTCAGTCAAAGAGAACACTGCACTTTAAGACTGCACAACCGAGTTGCCACATGACCTGATGGCAAACTGTGATTGGGTAAAGCGTCTGTCTCATGATTACGGTCTGACAAAATTAGAACAATGTCAGCAATATGTGCTGCATATTCTGCACGTATATCAATTTCCATCCAGACGAAGGCAGCTTGGAAATCTCACCACTCCTGTCTGTCTTTCATCTTTCGCAACCCCTTACATTTTCTGATCCAAACTGATCCACTTGTTTCCAGAAGTGACAGTTATAATGTATTGGGATTTGTAGCGCTCGGATAAATATTTATAATGTTTAACATATGCATGTAAAGTGGATAATACTATGTGAAAACCCAATATAATAAACAGAACCAAAACAGTGTCATAAGGAGCTGAACAAGAACTATTATACACTTCAAGTTTAGGCAGATGTTGTACACATTAGGGCAATATGAAGTGTAAAATTATAGTGCGGTACATTAAACATGAGACTCATACTTCATCATGCATAAAATTATATATAACCTGTTGTAATGAAAGCTCTACATTACAGGGTCAGCAGCTGTCTTGCCTGGTTGCAATTTCCTGTACTGGCCCATAGGTCATTCCAAACATTCATTCAGAATGTGTCCATTTTTTTCCCCCTGTTGCTCAATGTGTCACGACCTATTGGGTTTCTTTAAACCCACCCGTCTCCTAACCAACATCACCACCTTCTCTTTTAAAGGCATTGATTCATTTTGGGGTGTGGTCCAAGGAGGTTTCAGCCATTCATCCAGTCGACCACTATCACTAATAATTCAAGAGAATGGCACTATTTCAAATGTAAGCCTGGACAATAGGGACTGTTAAATGATTTTAAAAAGATCCTATCACGGCAGAACTGAATCCAGTCCGTACACAACATTTACTGATATATGTACTTCCCAGCAGGAGACTTGGGGAAGCACGTTTAATGGGGCACCAGATCAGGTTTTATCCCTCCTTTGCCCAGGGGTTTCTGAGGCCCAATCAATCCGGTTAACTCATTAGGCTCAGCAATGGATATTCAAGGATCTAGACCCTTCCTGGCCTCCATACCCATAATAACCACAAACCTCACTGCTAATCAACTTGAACTCTTTTAGTCTTGAAAGTCTTAATCAACGTTGCCCCAGTGAGGGAATTATAGTGGATTGCTCTTTTCAGATCATTTAGTTCAATATGTCAGTTTGTAGGATGTGCAACTCATGGGTGGGATTTTCCAGCCCCACCACCGACAGGATCGTCCAGTCCTGCTGAAAATCAGTGGATTTTTGACTGGGCAGCTGGATCTCCTGCAGCGTATCACACCATGGTCAGGTCAAAAAGTCTTTATATTTTCATTTTCCGGTTCAATTTGTTTTAACATTGCTACTCTTTGTCCTCAATAGATGCAAATTCATGGCTGCTGCCTGCCTGGACAGAATATACAATGGCCTAGAATTTCTTCTAACCCTAAATTTTGTGTCAACTCAAATAAGAAATTGCGCCTGTGGGTGACCTTGGGAGGAATTACATGCTGGATTGCTGGGTCTGCTCAGTGGCATCCTTATTGGTGCAATTGTCGATGTAAAGTGGGTGTGAAACAGGTGTAAGCAGCTAAATCACCTGAAAACACTTGTGTGCAGCTTGGAAAAGGTTCAGCCTGCATGACTCAGCAGAAAAAAACTGAACCATGTTTGGCTCGAGCACTTCAGTATCCAATAACATCGGTGCATGCACCGAGCCAGAGAAAAATAAAATAAAACTTAAGATTCATTCCTCCAAGCCATCCAAGGAATGAAAAAGCAGGAGACGCAAAGTCCTCTGCATTGGTGCCACCAAACCAATCAGAAATGTTATCTTGTGTCAATGGGAAGGAAGGGTCACTGGCAACATGCATGTCCCTCGGGAAACCTCAACAATTTTGACATGGCTGGCATTATAACACATTGGGCACTCTCCTTTTATTCCTTGCCCACCCTGCACATCAGCATTCTCCTTCAGCTGCTTAAAGGAACACTCCCATACCACTACATCTCTGATGTTGGGTGGGATTCTCCCAGACCGGGGCCGGGCCGGAGAATCCCCGCAACCGGGTCCTGTGGTCCCGACGCCGGCACACGATTCTCCGGATGGGCCCAAGCGGCCGCTCTAAAAAGGCAGAGTCCCGCCGACGCTGTCCACACCTGGTCGCAGCCAGTGGGAACTCTGCGTGCAGGGTTGGGGGGGCGGCCTGTGGGGGGGGGGGGGGGCTCCGACGTCGGGGGGTGGGGCCTCCGATGCGGCCTGGCCCACGATCGGGGCCCACCGATCGACGGGCTGGCCTCTCGCTCCCCTGGCCTATTTTCTTTCACGGCGGTCCCTGAACTGCTGCGCCATGTTGCGTCAGGGCAGGCGCATTGAGGGAGGCCACCGCACATGCGCGGGCTAGTGCCGGCACCAGTGCGCATGCGCTGATCCTGCAGCACACAGTTCACGCCGGGATGGAAGGCTGGAGCCTTCCTGTAGGGGCCAGAATCGGTACTCCCAGCGGCCCGTTCACGCTGTCGTGAAATGCGGCAGCGTTTTCGACGGCGTGGACACTCTGCCACAGAATGGGAGAATCCTGCCCATTATTTCTCCCTATGCCACTTTACTCACTTCTTAACTTTGAATCTCACATTAAGACACCCATTATCTTTCAGGACATATCATCAGGCCATTTATGGGGGCAGCGCCACCTTTAAACCCTTCGCCCTTTCAGGCAGCTCCAGGGCACACTCTTGTTCTGGCAGATGGAGCGATTGACAGCACCATGCAGTTGTCAGGTTACTAAATGAATACTGATAGTGTCGTTGTGTCATCTCTCTGAAGAATCCACAGAACTGCTAGCTCCTTATTCTGTCTCCTTACTTCAGAGGAAATTAATGTTCCAGAATTCATACGTCCTACCTATAGATCACTTCCAGATCCAGTACAGCAACAGGGAAGGAAGAGGTTCATGAGGATGAAGAGGAGAAGGGGTAAATGAAGAGCTTCCCCTTTCTCATCATATATGATGATGAAGGAGAGGAAGATGTTATTGATAGAGGTTAAAGTCACAGCAGAAAGAATACACTCTGTTGGAACTGTCACAAAACTGTCAGCATTCACTTGTATTATTACACTGCAAGTGACTTTGGAAGGTTGGACATATGCAATATAACATAGAAATCTAGAAGTTGCTGTCAGTGAACCTGAGTTCCTCCATAGGGCATGCTGTAGAATATACACACTCTACTATTTCCCTTGCAATCATGTACTGATGAGAACATCCACTCTTACACTATTAATTTCATTGCAAAAGCCCGGGAAGTAACAACTTGTTGAATGAGATGTAACTGGGTTTCGAATGGTCCACTCACTCCGTAATGATTGCCAAACCCCCTCACTAGCACTGAGAAGCTATCTTTCTATTTGCAGAATGTCAGATATCGGCGCAATTATTAAAAATACATATTTTTAGAAATTAAATTTTAAATAATATATATTTGTCTTTATTTTAGTTTTTATCTCAATTCAGTTGGTTGTTTGTTTCCTAATTTTAAAATGTAATTTAAAGTGAAAGGATTTTATGTGTTTTCAAATTCCTGGTTTGCTATTTGTGACTATTTCAATTTGATTGCTTGTCTACCTGCTTGCTGGTATCATTGTTGCGTCCACGTAAGACATCCCCTTGACTTGCCGCCAGTGCAGTGTCCCGTACGGGATCTACAGGGTAGGAATGTTTGTCTTGCCCGTGCTCCTTGCGGAGCATGAGCTCCCCCCGCTAGAGGCAGGGTATCTCAATTAACCCATAAGATCGGCCAGTAAGGCAACAACCTTAGCAGGAACCCGGTAGATCCCTACCGGGTACTGTAGATATCGTTTGTGTCAATAAAACTTTGCTTCTTATTTTACTCAGTGAGGCTCTCCATGTCCGTATTAAAGTCAGATTGAAACTACTGTTGGGAAAGGAGAAATAGCCCCAACAGAGATCGGTTAGATCTGTGTGGGGAGCTTTCTTTGAGATCAATGGTAAGCACCCTTGCTTCACCACAGATTGCAAAGTCTAGGCCATTAAATTTTGAAGAGTTTCTCAGATCTTATTCTACTTTTCCACTGTTCACGGAGACCCAGCAGGATAGCATGCACCACAATTACTCTGCTTTCCCCCAAATCTAAAACTGTTTAGTGGCAGCAGTATTACCTGACCTTGCTGGCTCCTGACATTCTGAGACAAGTTCCAGTGGTACATGCAGAATATATAGGCAGAGCCTGAATTCCAGAAAGCACGGTAATCTTACTAATAGCTGCTAAAGACTAACAATCTGAAAGCAGGCCAATGATCAACACTTACACTAAAAGATATTGTTGACTGCAACTAAAAGCCTGAGAAATTGGTACAGGGCACAATATTAAAAGGATTGATTTTTAATATATTTTTGAGAAGCGGTCTTGTGTCAGCCATTCATGCTTTAAGTGAACTGCTAATTGCCATTGTTTAATTAATCTCAGTTAGTGCTGCACAATTTTTCATGTAAGTCTATGATGGTTCCACCCTTCAGTCAACTGTAAATAGCTCAGAGCTAGTCACCATGAAGCAGCTGTACACTACCTTCAGTCGCCAGTTTCCTCCACTATCCTCTGAAAAAATTGACCCTTTGCCAGGACACAGCGAATCCAGCCAGCCTTTGTTAAAGTATGTATTGCAATGCAAGGCAAGTAACGAGGCAGTGTGATTTATTTAACTAAGAATAACTTTGTATTCAGAAGAGTACAACTATTACACAGGCCATGGTCCCTCGACTCCCAAGCCATCTCTGACCAAACCCCAACAGCCAGGCCCATGCCCAAACACCTGATAGGCTAACATTCACACTCTCTGTCCCCATAGGCTCCGTGCCTGTCAAATGGTCCGCAAAGGATTGCCCCTTAAAGGGTCTACGCTATTACAGTATCCAGTCTTTGTTTATGCCCTCAGAAAGTGAGTGTCGGCAGATTGTTGATTCGAGGAAGGTACGGGCCCAATTCAACCTTGCCCTCAACTGATATCCACACGTATGTAAACGAGCAGTGTCATCTGAGGTTCAATACAGTGTCCAATGATCCGGAAGGTTGTGGGTTCAAATCCCAGAGACTTGAACACACAATGTAAGCTGACATTCCAGTGCAGTACCGAGGGAGTCCTGCACTGTTAGAAGTGCTGTCTTTCAGATGAGGCATTAAACCCTCTCAGTGGACATCAAAGATCCAGTGATGCTGTTTGAAGAAGAGCAAGCAAGGTTTCTCTGGTATTCAGACCAATATTTCTCCTGACCAATTTCACTAAAGCATATATAATCTGGTTATTTATCGCACTGATTGGTGGGGGCTTGCTGGCCACAAATTGGCCACAATTACGTTATGACAGTGAATACACTTCAAAGGTATTCCACTGAGTGTAAAGGACTTTGAGATGTCATGAGGGCAGAAAAGCTGCTATATAAATGCAAAATGTTTCTTTTGAGGCAGGATCATTAGATGACAGCCAGGAGGAGGAACCAGGTTCCCTGTCTCTGTCAAAACTGTAGTAGTTCAATCTGCAATCAGCTGGCCCAAGACTAATTAACTCAGCACAGGGGAAGGATCAGGAAACATTCTAATCTTCATAGTTTAGTAAAGCAGAGGAATCAAGTTCTCTTGTCGTGCCAAGAGGGGAGATGAGCGAGGGTCCAGCTTTCTGAAACCCCACTTAATCTTATTTGCACTGAGTCATAATTACTGGCTGAAATTTGCTATATTGTCAAGCCTTTACATCATTTAAAAAGAAATAAAATATTCATAATAATATTCACAAATATGAAGGAATATAAACCCAAGTCAGTTCTGTCAGGAGAGATTGTCAGAAGAGTGGAGAGGTATTGAGAGTGGGTGGTGGTGGAGGGGGCGGGGGTGGTAAAGAGCATATGGTGTCCCTTTACGTGGATGATTTGTTGTACATTTCTACCGACGCTCCCCGCCCCGTACCGACCGCCGACTCCGACAGCGCCCCCCCATAGCGTCCCCTGCCCCCCAGCCGGCGCCGGCACCGATCACCCTAATCACCCCTGTTACCCCCCCCCCCTCTAAGGCGGGCAAAGGCTCAGTCAACCGTGCTCCCGGATATACCACCATCGGAACCGACCGCATCCACGGCACCACCACCGGAGCAACGAAAGTCAGCATGGACGATCAGACCACCACAAAGACTGAACTTATAACTCCACTTCACCCCCGATGGACTATGTGTTTTTTTTAAACAGGGGGTGAATGTGATGAACGGTATTAATAACTGTTGTAAACGGTACCTGACCTTTAATACCTTGCCCCTTTAAGATGCTTGGAACCCTTGAGGACTCCGCCTCTGGCTACACCCCCAGGAAATGGTATATAGGATAAGGCTCCTTGTGGTGAGCACACTTCTCTCGGATGCTGTTCAGTTCTCTGTAGATTAAAGCCTTTTGATTACCGACCTCGCTCTCGCGTCGTAATTGAGGGTGCCTCACTGGTACAGTTAGTCAAAGGGGAATTGAAGAGGTGGGATGCCCTTCCGCTTTCCTTGGCCTGGCGAGTACATACAGTCAAAATTAACGTTCTACCAAGGTTTTTATTTGTGTTCCAGTTTCTTCCGATCTTCTTCCCTGAATCGTTTTTCACTGATATGAATAGGCTAATCTCTGCCTTTGATTGGGCTGGAAAGACTCCCAGGAATAGAAGAGCGTTCCTGCAGAGAGGACAACAATTGGGTGCGTTGGCACTTCCAAACCTGATGCTCTATTACTGGGTGGCGAACATCGGGCAAGTGTGAGGATGGTTCGAGGAGCCGGGGTCAGCGTGGGGACAGATGGAGGAAGCCTCTTGTGTAGGATCATGTCTGAGGCCGTTGATTACAGGCCCTCTTCTGTTTACTCCAGCCAAATTCTCAACGAGCCAGTTGTAGTGGCAGCTTTAAAAGTTTGGAACCAATTTAGGCGTCATTTTGGACTGGGGGGCATGTCATTACTGTCACCAATTTGCGGTAATCGGAAATTTGCACCATCGAGGATGGATGCAATGTATAAGATCTGGAGGAGAGGAGGGGTTGAGAGGTTCAGGGATTTGTTTGTGGAAGGTAGGTTCTCAGGACTGGAGGAGATGAAGGAGAAATTGCAACTCCCAAGGGGGGAGTGCATTTAGATATTTGCAGATGAGGAACTTTAGTTGGAAGGAGCTGTCTTCGTCCCCCACGGTTGCCGAGACCTACATTGTTAGATTCATCTCGGGATGAGATAGGGGAGGGGAAGATGTCCGATATAAATGGATGCTTGCTGGAGACGGGGAAACTATGGCTAGAGGAGGTGAAGGGGAAGTGGGAAGAGGAACTGGGCCTGGGGCTAGAGGGAGAGGTGTGGAGTCAGATCATGCATAGGGTGAATTCTACTTCCTCCTGCACCAGGCTGAGCCTGATACAGTTTAAAGTAATACATAGGGTGCACTTGACCAGGGTGCACATGCATGGCTTCTTCTCCGGGGTGGAGGACAGGCGTGAGTGGTGTTTAAGGGGCCCGGCAAACCACTCGCACATGTTCTGGTCCTGCCCTAAACTGGTTGGTTTCTGGGTGTCATTTTTTGAGATCATATCGGAGATCGTTGGGGTCAAGCTGGAGCCGTGCTACTAGTGCCGATCTTTGGGGTGTCAGACTTGCCGGGCTTCTTGAGGGGAGGAGGCCTGATACCATCATAGAATATAGAATTTACAGCACAGAAGGAGGACATTTGGCCCATTGTGTTTGCACTGGCCCTTGGAAAGACCACCCTACTTAAGCATACACATCCACGCTATCCCGTAATCCAGTAACCCCAACTAACCTTTTTGGACACGAAGGGCACATTAGTACAGCCAATACACCTAACCTGCACTTCTTTAGTCATTGAGAGGAAACCGGAGCAGCCGGAGGAAACCCGTGCAGTCACGGGGAGAAAGTGCACACTCCACAGAGACAGTCACCTGAGGCCGGAATTGAACCTGGGACCCTGAGCTGTGAGGCAACAGTGCTAATCATTGAGCCACCATGCAGCCCCTTGTCTTGGCCTTTGCTTCCCTGGTGGCCTGGAGGCAAATCGTGCTTGGGTGGAGATCGACGGTCCACTTAAGGCCTCAGCATCGTTGGGAGGCTTGGCAGAATTCCTGAGATCGGAAAAGATTATGGGCTGGATTCTTCATTTCTGAGACTCAGTGTTGACGACCGTTGAGCATGCGTGGACTGTCATGTCAGGAAAATTGACGCAAAACACTCACCGATTCCTGTAGGAATGAGGAGCTTGCACCAGTGTCGAGTTAAACTCCCACAGATCCCGCCGAAAATGGTCGGAGAATGGCCAGGTCCCAGGCCGCACATGTGCATGGTTGATGACCTGCACCAATCGCGCTGTAAAACATGGCATTGGCCACGTGCGAACCCTAACCTGCCAACTGCGATCCCACAGCCCACCCCGTGGCCACCCTCCACCAGTCCCTCAGCCCTAGCAGAAGCCCCCACAGCCAGCAGCATGAATCCCAGCCAAGAGGTGCAGGGAACAGGGAGTGGTTGGACTGAGGGGGGATAAGGGGTTAGGGTCAATACTGTTACTTTGTCAAAATAAAAATTACTGTTTGTATTATACAGTTATACCTTTGCATGTAAGAATTTGATCCTGTTTGGAATAAAATATATTTTAAAATACAATACAGGCCATGTACACACAGATCTCCATCAGCACTAGATTAAGCCTTCCGATAAGAAGATTTTCTTTTACGCAGTAAGTTATTATGATTTCGAAAAAGTGACACCAGCAGATTCAAAAGCAACTTTCAAAAGACAAGTGGATGAATTCATGGAAATAAAACGGGACTTTGGGGCAGTGATAAACCACTGTTACACCTGTATTAGGTGATGTAAGGTAGGACCTGTACTACAGGTTCGCCGGTAGTCCCTGCCTGCTGGCTCTGCCCAGTAGGCGGAGTATAAATATGTGTGTCCTCATTCAGCAGCCATTTCGCCAGCTGCTGTGGGAGGCCACACATCTTAGAGCAATAAAGGCTCAGTTGTATCCAACTCTAGTCTTTGTACAATTGATCGTGCATCAATTTATTGCTCTAAGATTTTCGAAAAGATGGACCTCCGAATCAAACCAGATCGCCTGCAGCTGGATCCACAATCAAGCAACGCCAAAAAGGGCTTTATCCACTGGCTAGCTTGCTTCGAGGCATGTATCAACTCAGCGACCACCTCTGTTCCGGAGGCTCAGAAGATACAGCTCCTGAAGTCAAGGTTGAGCTCCAACCTGTTTCCGCTGATCCAGAATGCCCCGAACTACGCCGAAGCCATGGCACTCCTCAAAGAAAACTACGCACAGAAAACTAAACACTATGTTCTCTCTGTTCAGTTTCCCCGCCTATATCCACAGTGACAAGAAACTGCCCTCTCTCTCCAGAAGTGCTGTATTTCTGAAACTACAGAGACCTGAATGAATCTATTCAATCTACTGAATCTACTGAATCTACTGAATGAAACAGTAAAACCTCAAACTAACAGGATGTTTGAAGAGAAATAAGGTGCTAAAAACCACCATCTGAAACAAAGACTATTGTTTTCCTATTATTTTTTATTTTTATTACCCTTTCTTCTTCTCTGTGTTTGCCTGCCTTGTGTGTGTGTGTGTGTGTGTGGAGGGGGAGGAGTATAAGTTAAAGCCGAGAATTATGAATTAGACGATAGTTATTCAATTGTATTTGCGGCATATTTCATTACAGTTCTTGTTGTTAATAAAAAGTAACTGTGTTTACATTTACAAATCTGGTGACTGTAATTATTGGCAACCAAGGGCCAAAGGCTTTGAATATTTTTCTAAGGATTATTGGTTAATTCACTTGTGGCGTGACTCCGGGTCAAATGGGGCTGGAATTGACCGAGCACTAGCCCAGGATGTCGAACAATATAATTTGTGCAAAATTGTCTTCCAATTCTCTATGTAGAAGCAGACTTATGTACATTGCTGTCATTTTGTTAAATTATAGAAAGCTATCAGGTGAGCTACTTTTAAGGTTTTTGGTGACGTTACATTGCATGCCCGAAGGCCCACTAATGTCTCTGTTCATTTATTGACAGCACAACCATGTTGTTAAAAGAATGGGCATACTACAGTGTGAATTGATAATATTATGCCACAGTATAGAATGTAATTGCTCAGTATGGTGGTCACTTTCCAAAATATGAGTGTGTTGTGATATCATTGCCTGAGGAGTCAGCTAGATGACCAGTATCTGTGATGTGGCAGGAATGTGACAGGAAAAGAGGTGGTGACAGCAGGGGTACCGGGGGAAGGGCGGGGGTGGGGGGGGTGGGGGGTGGTCTGGTCAGCATTGTTGCTGGTTGTCCTTCTGTCTACCTTCTACTCAATGGATTATTACCGGAACATTGACCAGCACCTTGGAACTGACCCCCTCCCAACCGCTCTACTAAACATACACTCCCGACCAACTACCTGCCTGAGTCTTTCACCACACCCCCAACTAACCCCCCCTACTAACCCACAACACACCTATCTAACCTCACCTCACGACTACTCTCCCAACCCCACAGACCCCATGACAACAAACTAACCCACCCCACCCCTGATTACCACCACCTCCTGACTAGCCTGATCTCCTGACTTCCTGATTATCCCCACTCTCAACTAACCCGATCCCTGGCTACCTCCCAGCTAACCCCTACTCCCAAACTACCCCCATCCATCTGACTACCTGCAACCCCTGACTACCCCCCCTGCCCCCTGTTTGGACCTCACTCTTTCCTAGGAGCAGAAGTAGGCTACTTGGCCCCTCGAGCCTGCTCCGTCATTCAATGAGATCATGGCTGATCTTTTGTGGACTCAGCTCCACTTTCCGGCCTGAACACCATAACCCTTAATCCCTTTATTCTTCAAAAAACTATCTATCTTTTTCTTAAAAACATTTAATGAAGGTGTCTGAACTGCTTCACTGGGCAAGGAATTCCATAGATTCACAGCCGTTTGGGTGCAGAAGTTCCTCCTAAACTCAGTCCTAAATCTACTTCCCCTTATTTTGAGGCTATGCCCCCTTGTTCTGCTTTCAACCTCCAGTGGAACCAACCTGCACGCATCTATCCTACCTATTCCCTTCATAATTTTATATGTTTCTATAAGATCCCCCCTCATCCTTCTAAATTCCAACGAGTACAGTTCCAGTCTACCCAACCTCTCCTCGTAATCCAACCCCTTCAGCTCTGGGATTAACCTAGTGAATCTCCTCTGCACACCCTCCAGTGCCAGTACGTCCTTTCTCAAGTAAGGAGACCAAAACTGAAAACAATACTCCAGGTGTGGCCTCACTAACAGCTTATGCAATTGCAGCATAACCTCCCTAGTCTTAAACTCCATCCCTCTAGCAATGGATAAAATTCAATTTGCCTTCTTAATCACCTGTTGCACCTGTCAACCAACGTTTTGCAATTCATGCACTAGCACACCCAGGTCCGTCTGTGCAGCAGCATGTTTTAATATTTTATCATTTAAATAATATCCTTTTTGCTGTTATTCCTACCAAAACGGATAACCTCACATTTGTCAACATTGTATTCCATCTGCCAGACACTAGCCCATTCATTTAACCTATCCAAATCCCTCTGCAGACTTCCAGTATCCTCTGCACATTTTGCTTTTCCACTCATCTTAGTGTCGTCCGCAAATTTAGACACATTGCCCTTGGTCCCCAACTCCAAATCATCTATATAAATTGTGAACAATTGTGGGCCCAACACTGATCCCTGAGGGACACCACTAGCTACTGATTGCCAACCAGAGAAACACCCATTAATCCCCACTCTTTGCTTTCTATTAATTAACCAATCCTCTATTCATGCTACTACTTTACCCTTAATGCCATGTATCTTTATCTGATGCAGCAACATTTTGTGTGGCACTAATTTAGTTAGGCACGACCTACCCTTTATGAACCCATGTTGCGTCTGCCCAATGGGACAATTTCCATCCCGATGCCTCTCTATTTCTTCCTTGATGATAGATTCCAGCATCTTCCCTACTACTGAAGTTAAGCTCAC
Source organism: Scyliorhinus canicula (assembly GCF_902713615.1). Taxonomy (NCBI): domain Eukaryota; kingdom Metazoa; phylum Chordata; class Chondrichthyes; order Carcharhiniformes; family Scyliorhinidae; genus Scyliorhinus; species Scyliorhinus canicula. The sequence goes on from NC_052154.1 coordinate 162,976,754, forward strand.
TGGCCTATAATTACCCGCTTTCTGCCTACCTCCTTTTTTAAACAGTGGTGTCTCATTTGCTAATTTCCAATCCGCCGGGACCACCCCAGAGTCTAGTGAATTTTGGTAAATCATCATTAATACATCTGTAATTTCCCTGGCCATCTCTTTTAGCACTCTAGGATGCATTCCATCAGGGCCAGGAGACTTGTCTACCTTTAGCCCCATTAGCTTGCCCATCACTACCTCCTTAGTGATCACAATCATCTTAAGGTCCTCACCTGTCATAGCCTCATTTCTATCAGTCACTGGCATGTTATTTGTGTCTTCCACTGTGAAGACTGACCCAAAAATCCTGTTCAGTTCCTCGGCCATTTCCTCATTTCCCATTATTAAATTTCCCTTCTCATCCTCTAATGGACCAATATTTACCTTAGCCACTCTTTTTTGTTTTATATATTTGTAGAAACTTTTATTATCCGTTTTTATATTCTGCGCAAATTTACTCTCATAATCTATCTTACTCTTCTTTATAGCTTTTTTAGTAGCTTTCTGTTGCCCCCTAAAGATTTCCCAGTCCTCTAATCTCCCACTAATCTTTGCCACTTCGTATGCTTTTTCATTCAATTTGACACTCTCCCTTATTTCCTTAGATATCCACGGTCGATTTCCCCTCTTTCTACCATCCTTTCTTTTTGTTGGTATAAACCTTTGCTGAGCACTGTGAAAAATTGCGTGGAAGGTTCTCCACTGTTCCTCAACTGTTTCACCATAGAGTCTTTGCTCCCAGTCTAACTTAGCTAATTCTTCGCTCATCCTATTGTAATCTGCTTTGTTTAAGCACAAAATACTCATGTTTGATTTTACCTTCTCCAACCTTGCTAATATCCCTGACTCCCTCACCCGCTTAACATACACAGTTACATCTCTGTTAGCTTGTAAAAGGGGCTGGGCATTTAAGTTGCTGGTTCATGGCAGCTAGTACTGTAAAAAGGGTGTGGCTTCATTCCCACTGATGATCCTGCAATGCATTGAAGACCTCCTGGAGCAAGCCCAGGTCAGGAGTTCGTCTGATAATTGTGCAGTACCAGACTAAGAGGTATGAAGTTCCAACAGCTTTGTTATACCTGGGATTCTCATTATGAGCACCAGAGAGCACATGAGACAAGTAAAGCCTGTTTTCATCCAGGCACATGGGCTTTGAAATTCAGTAAGTGGTACCCATGTTATAGTTGAGTTGTAAGTGCCCACCCTCCATATTGGTAAAGGCATTAAAACTGGTTTCCAGGATTCACTTCTGAAATAGGTTTTGGGCAACTTTATATACACCCGTATAGCACCCGTTTGACTGGGGCGATCGGAAAAAACAGATATACCTATGGCCCACCCAGTGGTCTCCAAGGGACTGTTGCAGGAGATGATCAAAAATATTATGTGTGAAAAAAATACTCTGAATTGATGGAGAAGAATTTGATTTCAGGCCAATGAATTCTAGAGGTGGCCCTCAGGTAAGTCTTGGAAGAGACAGCTAAGCGAGTGGGTTGAAGAGAATGGACAGGAGAGAGGGCTAAGTGGTGTGATTGGCAAGTGAGTGGTGGCTGATAGGAGTTTACCACAGGCCCATCCTGATTCTAACAGGACTGGACAGGGTAGATGCAGAAAGGATGCTCCTGATGGTAGGTGTGTCCAGAACCAGGGATCACAGTCTGAGAATACGGGATAGACAATTTAGGACAGAGATGAGGAGAACTTTCTTCATCCAGAGAGTGGTGAGCCTGTGGAATTTGTTACCACAGGAAGTAGTTGAGTCCAAAACATTGCATGTTTTCAAGAAGCAGTTACATGTAGCACTTAGGGCAAAGGGGATCAAATAGTATGGGGGAAAGCGGGATTAGTTGGATGATCAGCTGCGATCATAATGAATGGCGGATCAGGCTTGAAGGGCCGAATGGCCTCCCTCTGCTCCTATTTTTCTATGTTTCTATAATTATTTATCCTTCTCTCCTCATCACCTCCTTAATCCCAATTGCTGAGATACTTCTCCCAAGTATCTCCATGGGGAGGCAGTGGTGTAGTGGTATTGTCACTGGACTAGTAATTGAGAGACCCAGGGAAATACTCTGGGGACCCAGGTTCAAATCACACTATGGCAGATGGTGAATTTGAATTCAATAAAAATCTACAATTAATAGTCCATAACACCATTAAAAAAAACTAGTTTGTGAATTTGTTCTTTGGTGGTGGGTGCCTGGAATGCTTTGCCAGCGGAGGTGGTAGAGGCAGGCACGATAGCATCATTTAAGATGCATCTGGACAGAGGGAAGTAGATCCTTGGAAAATAGGCACCAGGGTTAGATAAAGGATCTGGATCAGCACAAGCTGGGAGGGCCGAAGGGCCTGTTCCTGTGCTGTAATTTTCTTTGTTCTTTGTTCTCTTGTTAATAGTTACCTGGAGGCCATTGCCTGCAATCCAAGTTGCATTCCCTGGCAAGAGTGGAGACACTCAGCAATTTCCTGCAGCTCTCTGGTGTGATGGGAATGAGAACCAAGGCACTTTTGTGTGAAGTACCTTTGGATGTTTTATTATATGACAGACAGTACAGTATTGCAAGTTATTGCCTTCTTCTGCATGTTACAAACTTCTAGAACCCAAGCTTAGTGGAACCCGGCAGATTCTTGATTTATTAAGTTCTTTCGTCTCTTACTCTTTAGCCCCAGTGTCCTCCTGCACCATGAGCCTTTGTCCTTTACTTATGTTCTTCACTCTAAGACCTACTCCTTCCAGTTGCTGGATGCTTTTTCTCTGCACCACTAACTTGACACATGTTACAACAATGTCGCCAGCAACAATCTAAATCTTCTATCCATCTCTTCCCAAACGTTCTGAATTGTGAAATTATGGATCTGAGTGGGACTGATAACAGATTTTTCAAATTGCATATTGTAATAAATCACTAGCCTCCCTTTTCTGATATCCTAATTGTCAACGTTAAAACAGTTCAGCAAATAAATACCTTTAAAAATAAAACACCCAGCCCAGTGCCCCCTGTGTACCCTGAATGATATGGAAGCATGACTGATTATAAAGAGATGATAGTAATAATATGTAGAGGCATTTAAAAGAAAAAAAAACAAATCAGATAAAATAATTGCACAGCTTCAAACAGGCGGGTCTGTCATTTTCAATATAGGCCTATAATTGGGCCAAGAACTTGAAATCTGGTTTTCAAAACTGTTCATGTGAAGACATGACGAGGGCAACCTTCACTTGCAATCAAAATATTTTTTCTGAAGTGTTGTGAATGTACTATTTTCAGGATTTTTTGAGTCTGAGTTACATGTTAAAATGTTACTGTGTTAGACACATGCTACTGCTGGAAATGTCACGAGAAGGTGATGCTAACAGCACCTCCCCCCACTCTTATTTCTCCACTGTCAGAAGCAGTGTGGTGGTGACAGGTTGGCAAGATCTGGAAGCTGCGTTTTGCCAATTAATATTATAATAATGAAATAGAAATCTTTCTCCCTCCAGTTGGTAATGCCACAGTTGTCAAACGCAGGGCCCAGCTGTACACCATACAGACTAGCAAACCCCAGATTTTGACCCTTGGTCTGTGTTGAATCACAACTAGTGAGGGTGTTATAACTGAGAGTTGTGGGGGAAGAAGTGAAGGAGGAAAATCGATGGAGTTTGTTCTTTATTACTCACCAGCAACCCCGATTGGAAATATGAATTTTTTGGGTAAATTTGGGGACAGGCAAGGTTTTAATGTCACACACGGGAATAGATTGTGCTGGGGGTCACTGTCTAGGTTCATATTTGAAGGATGAGGGCGATACCAAATGATTATTCGACTTGCACGTCAGTACGAGCATCACTCAACAGATTTCTCAGATCAAATTATAGGAAGTACTTTTTTTAACTCTCCAAAATGCAGTATTCAAAGTTATTTATGCCAGCTGAATGTTTAATTACTTTCCACCTATGAAGAGTCTTGTGGGCTATTTGCTGTTCGATTAATTGAACTGAGGGAGATGAACAAGGCTTAGCTCTTAAAAGGGAAAAAAAAAAATCACATTTTTTTTGCTGCCCTGGCTACCAGTATTTATGTGGGGTTTTTTTATGTTGATGAATGTACCAGTAGCACTCCACCATTCTGAAGTTATGCTAATCCGTGCATTTAAAATATTATATATTCAATCCAACAAGCCCCAGGAAAATAAATCTGAAACATCGGGAACCTTGTCACTTTAATAATTGAGCTGATGGCCTATTATGTTGTATTGTGAATCAATCCAGTATCATTTGTGGGCCCTTGAGGTATCAAGCATTGGCAAGAGGCCAGCTCGAGATATACTATCAAGTAGCTGCAGGTGCATCTGAAACCTAGTTGTCATTTGCCATTGATAAAAAGAATGGCTCGGCAACAATGGTGGCCAGGCTCTTCACGTAATTGTGTACAAGCATTCATTTGTAAATTGCTATTTGTTCAGCAGGTGCTGTGTGCACGCCTTACAAAAAATGCCGAAGGATACAGGCAGGCAAGGGAGCTGAATTGAACAGTGATTTCTATCCACAGCTGTTCAGACCTCAATAAGACAATATTACCTGCACTGCTGTAAAGAACGCTGATTAAAAGTTTGTTTTCTATTGTGGGGCAAATCGTTTCTCAGTTCTGTCACACTGAAGGGTGTATTATGGTTTCTTCCCCACAACAATTGGCAATATCTCAATACACGGAACATTTTTTTTTACTGAATTACTGGAGGTGGTGAGCAGATGTTCAGAATTTTCCTTTGAAGAGTTGAGTTTGTTTGTCATAAGGCAGAGGAAATTTCATACTTTCCCTATGACGATAATACCTGCAACCTGTCAACGCCAAGTTGCAACATTCAGGCAAGTGTGGAACATTTGGGTCAAAATCCTGGAACCTGCTCCCCCTAACAACATAGTGGGTGTACTTGTGCCACAGGGAATGTAACGGTTCAAGAAGGCAACTCACCACCAACTTCTCAAGGATAATTAGGGATGGGCAATAAATGCTGGGCTAACCAATGACACCGATATCCCGTAACCAAATTAACACAAAATCACCTTCTCTATAATATGCAAGGCCACCTTTCCTTAATACACATATTCAGATTTTAAAAAATAAAGTATTCAATTATTCTTTTTGTTGAAGATGTTAAACTCCAATTCACCCAATGTTTCAGTGAGTTTATCTGGTGGGCCCCAGTGCTCCAAAGTTCAGAAAGATTCCAGTTTTGATTCCTGGCCAAGGCTGAGTTGGGGATCTTAGTTGTCATGATGACACAATGACTGTATTTGATCTTAGCACTTGAGTAAGGGAGGGAAAAATTGTCCAGGCTTCCTGCTTCTGATAGTCTGTGCTTTAGCAAGCCCTGCTGAGAAGGTTTAGGCTCTGCCTAGTTCCACCTCCGGAGCATTGCCCAACACCAGCTCAGCTGTTGTTGAAACCCACGCTCCTTCCTTCGTTACCTTTCGACTTGACTCTTCCAATACTCACATGGCTGGCCATGTGACCAATCATCGCCCCCTTCACCCAAAACTCTGCTGTTCCCCTCCTAACTTGCATCAAATTCTGTTCCCCCACCATCATTGTGCTCACTGACCCAGCAATGCCTCAATTTCAAAATTCTTATCCTCATTTTCATAACCGTGCAAGGCATTGCCTCTATCACACCTCTGCCCCATCATTGTAATCTTCCTCCAGCCCCATAACCTCCCAAAACCTCTGTGTTCCTCTAAACTTTAGCCACCTGCACATCATAGACATGAATCAGTCCACTATTGGACGACATGCCTTCAGCTGCCTGGGCCTTAAGGTCTGGAATTCCTTATCTGTACCCCTCCACCTCATGCTTATCTCCCTCTTCCTTTAAAATGCTCCTTACAGCCTACCTCTTTGACTCAGATTACTTGTCCTAATAGCGCCTTACTGGCGTGGTATCAAATTTAACTTGATAACACTCCTGTTATCACTACATTCAAGATTCTGTGTGAATGCAAGTTGATGCGGTTGAAACTTCTGGTGGTCTAAAAACCTGTTGGTGATTAATGTTACGCTCATTAAGCCATTGACAGACAGGGAAAGATGCCTGTTGCACCATAGCCCTCTAAGGAATAGAGTGGAGTGAGAAAATTGATGGGGGAAAGAAGGGAAAAATTAAATGCTTAACGATTGTTTTTTGATATATGTGCATTGTCTGTGATACAACAAAGCATGACAAAGTGCCCTTCTCTAACCGAGCCTAAGAAAAGAGATTTGTTTAATAACAGAGCAGTCACCATCCCTTTACATGAGGAGGTTCTTTTTACGGCATTTCCTCATATTTTGTTGATCCAGATCATTAAAATGTGTTTAAAGTTCAAATGAAAATTTGCAGAGCTGCAAGGCATTCAAACATACTGAATGAAAAGTTTTAAGACTAAAATAGGAAACCGTACATCAATTGAAATAGTCAACTGTCTAATGTAACTGTCTTAACAGTGTAGGGACTCACTGGATTTAGAAATAATTAAAGGGTTGATGCAATGGTGCCGAGACATTAACTTGACAACACTCAGTGCCATTGAGCAGAGATAAGTGCAGAATCACTTCAGTTCTCATCTGAACTACGTTGAGTGAGGAACCATTAACCAAAGCTACTCTATCTGCTCACAGGGGGAGAATTTGACAAGAAAATCAGCATTTCATGGCCTCTTATGTGAACTGGTAATGGGTCATCATCTACTGTTTACGAGTCGGTCATGCACTAACCCTCCTCACTGTCCACCTAGTCTGCCACCTGCAAAGAAAATGGAACGAAAATACCAAATAGAGACTGAAGAGAAGTGAAAGATGAGAGACATTGAGGTCTATCCAAAGGACAAACCTGTTTACTTTGTAATTGCATCGCCTGGTCTGACCGCGTGAAGATCAAGCGGTCCTGCATTTCCCAACATTGTAGAAGGGTTTAAATATTCATCACACTGTGTCTCAGGCGTAAAGTCCTGGTTTAGTCTGTTTTCCTGCTCTTGGTCTTCCTTCCTGCATCAGGATATCACCAGCTCCCCCATCCCACTCTATGTATGCATAGCAAGAAGGTGGGACACAGGTAGCTGCACAATTTCCATCTTCAGCTGTCATGGACCAAAGAAGAGGGATAGTGGTAATCGTAGTGACAGCAGTGGTGAAAAAGTAACCCATGATTCATTTGGGAGGGAATCCCAGTGGCGACTCCTCCTTTCCAATAGGCTGCATTTTAGGCCGAGTTTTGGGTTAAGGCTGAAAGAATGCCTGATCCCACCCACCTGTCCCTAATTTGGTTCCTTTAGGATGGGAATAGAGGGATACGGACCCCGGAAGTGTAGAAGATTTTAGTTTAGACGGGTAGCATGGTCGGCGCAGGCTTGGAGGGCCGAAGGGCCTGTTCTTGTGCTGTGCTTTTCTTTGTTCTTTGTTCTTTGTCCCCCCCACCCCTGCACCCACCCTACTTCAACTGACATACTCTTTCACCACTCAAAACTATCCTGATTCTTCAGGCATTGCAGCAACACCTCTGTTACAACACCTCCTTAGAATTTGGTCTCTGGTGCGTTCCACCTTGCTGGCAGAGGCCACGTGTTGATAATGAATCTGGCTAGTGTCAGAGTTGGGGTTAGGGAAAGGCATAGAAGTCTCTGAGGCAGGAATAGGAGAATTCAAGGCATAATGTCTATTTCTACCCAGTGGATGACTTTTAATTTTATGCCAGTGGAGGCATGTCAACTTTTCCTCACTAATTTGTTCTGTCAATTTTCCCTCATTCAGGCCGAAAGGCATTGCCTTTTTTCTGAGCTATAGGCCCATGGGTAAATTCTCTCCAATACCTAACTGTTACTCAAATAAGATTCAAAATGAGTGTTGGCATCCTGGGCGGGATTCTCCCATACCGCTGCAGAGTGTCCACGCTGTCTTAAACGCCGTCACGTTTTACGATGGCGTGAACGGGCCACTACCAGAAGTAATTCTGGCCCAGACAGGGGGCCAGCACGGTGCTGGAGCGGTTTGCGCCATTCCAGCTGCCGATCCCGGTGCAAAATGTGCCTCGCGGGATCCACACATGCGCAGTGGCACCGGCGCCAACGCACACATGTGCTGGCCCCGACACAACATGGCGCAGGAGTACAGGGGCCAACACGCAGGAAAAGAGGCCGGGGACAGAGAGGCCGGCCCGCTGATCAGTGGGCCCAGATCGTGGGCCAGGCCGCATCAGAGGCCCCCCCCCCGGCCCGGGGTCAGAGCCCGCCCCCTCCCCCTCCACAGGCCACCACCCAACCCGTGCACGCAGAGTTCCCACCGGCTGCAAGCAGGTGTGGATGGCACCGGCGGGACTCAGTGTTTTAACTGCGGCCGCTTGCCCCATTCCGGGCCGCGAATCGGCGGACCGGACGCGTAGAGTGACCCACGACCGGCACCGCGCCAAACACTCCGGCGCCAATGGTGCCGAATCGCGTGCCGGCGTCGGGGCGGCGTGGTCTGGTCGCGAGGATTCTCCAGCCCGGCCCCGGGTTGAGAGAATCCCGCCCCCTATTTGACTTGGTACATCAGAGTTCAGCAGTGTTTGTCCTCGTCAAACATCCAAATTTGCACTTCCAACAGAAAGAAAGAAGTTCCATCTCCACAGGAATTCCAGCAACTACCTATAAACTACTAGGGCAGTCCGGTGCCACAAGTGGCTAGCACTGTGGCTTCACAGCGCCAGAGTCTCAGGTTCGATTCCCAGCTAGGTCACTGTCTGTGTGGAGTCTGCACGTTCTCCCCGTGTCTGCGTGGGTTTCCTCCGGGTGATCCGGTTTCCTCCCACAGTCCAAAGATGTGCTGTTAGGTGGATTGGCCATGATAAATTGTCCTTCGTGACCAAAAAGGTTAGGAGGGGTTACTGGGTTACGGGGATAGGGTGGAAGTGAGAGCTTAAGTGGGTCGGTGCAGACTCGATGGGCCGAATGGCCTCCTTCTGCACTGTATGTTCTGTAAAGTGTTGTTCCTGTTCCAATGTAGACAAGTGCTAATTTACATGCCACAAATCTGATAATTGATAATGAGACAATGGCCAGCTAACCTGTTGTTGATGTTGTAGATTGAGGGATCAATGTTGGACAGATCACTGGAAGAAGCCTACTCATCTTTGAATAGTTCAAAGGGATTTAGTTGTAGCAAGCTGACTGGATTGGCGGTGCCCCCGTTTAATGCCTCATATGAAGGATCACATCTCTGGCAAGGCTGCACTCTCAGTCCTCGTGAGAAGTGTCATCTTAGATTACGGACTGAATTTTCACTCACAATTCAGGAGTTCAGCGTTGGGGAGATTTCTGACCCCGCAAATCCAACTCTGGAAAAAGTGCCTGGAATCTTCAGATTTTCATTACTGGGGTGGAGGCTTCTAACAGGACCTGGCCTTCCAACCCTAGTAAGAGTTTGGAGCAAAGCTACAAAGGCTGTTTGGTGCCGAAGCTAGTGGAAAGGCCTGTTTCGGTGCTCTGGACTTTGTCTCAGTTATAATAAAAATATGATGTGGATGTGGAGATGCCGGCGTTGGACTGGGGTGAGCGCAGTAAGAAGTCTTACAACACCAGGTTAAAGTCCAACAGGTTTGTTTCAAACACTAGCTTTCGGAGCACTGCTCCTTCCTCAGGTGAATACTATAATAAAAATACTACAACAAGAAACAGTCCTCTTGCTCTCACCTCTCATACTTCCTCAACCCCCACACATTCTCCATGCCCTAGCCATGCCAGCTCATGTTACCTAATACCCCATACCCGTTTAATGGCTCTTCATACCTTCCATGCTAACCTATGCATCCCAACACTTCCCCCTTTGCCCCTCATGCCCTCCATTCTAATCCATGACCCCTGTCATCTCTGTGGCCCTTTAAAGCCCCATGCCAACTTCGTGCCACAATCCTATACCCTCTTCTCATCCCCATGGCCCCTCATATCCTACATGCCATCCCATGTCCCCGATTCATGGCCTTTCCCTTAAAAGCTCCGATACCAACTTAGTGCCAACTCATGCCAATCTCTACCCCAGCGCACAAGCTTTGCCCAAACCCTCCATGCCAACTCACCAAGTATTCGCCATGGACAGATCTCAGGAGCCATGGTGAGAAAAAAAAATCAAATAAATTTATGTGCCGACCGAGACTTCACTAGATTTAATGAAAATATTTTTATTGATAACATCGAAACCCTTTCAAGTACTTCATTTGCTGTGGAAACAAATGTTTATATTCATATCCATACATCAAAGAAAGCTAATCTCTTTTTAACTATTTGGAGCAGTCAATCAAACTGTGAACCTACCCTCCCCCTGCCACTGTGTGAATTAAAGTAGTGGAAGCAGTCAAGCAGCGCTAATTCTATCATGACAACGCTTGGACATATGTCAACAATGAAACAGTAAACATTTTTTTTCCTATTGCAGCTGCATTTTGTTTTTCACGAACTTTATGACCTGGGGATTTAAACAGCTTGACAGTTCACAGAGCTGATCCACTTTTTACATTCAAGTCTACTCTTAGCAATTACTCTTAGCAACCCCAAAGGGCACCAGACCTCTCCCAAAGGGTTCCTTATCTCTCCAAATGCCTAAAGCCCATGAGGTGTGTTTTGCAAAATCCCAGAATGGAAATGGCTTCTGTTTATGTGTGCAACTGCTTCTGTGGAGAACGGATGTGCAAACTACAACTCACCCCTGTTCCACGCCCATCCACCCTGCCATCCCGCCAACCCGTGAGGGCCAGTTCAGGGGCAGAACCTCTGGAATCACGACTCTGGTGCCATTTTGGACAGGGCTCGGTGTTCTTATGGTTTAATGAAAATTCAGGCCAAGGTACTTAACTCCTGAACTGGGGCTCTGACCCAGAGGCAAGAGTGAGCAAAGCTCATACAGAAGAATTCTTTACTTATGATAAGGTTTAGAAAGTATATTCTAATAGCAATTTGTATGTTTAGACTGAACCTATGGCAAGGGTCTTTTCCCTGGTCTATTCATCTAATATCAGCATCTTTAATTCCAGATTACAATTGTAGCAGACAGCTCCTTGACTAACTTTCCAAAAACTTAATGGCATGCACATAGTAATTTAGCAATTCACATTTACAAAAGCTGTTCTCAATTGTTAGTAATCACACTTAATTTAACATGTAATTTCATTCAACGATCTACAAGATAACAACACACCTGTTCGCAACAATACAAAGAATATACCAGGTGATGAATACTACTGAAAATTAGAAGCAACAGAGATGCTTCTCCATTGTTTGTTGTCTTTCATTTATATGGGGAATTTGTGAAAGCCACTTTTGTATTTTTACATACGGCAAAATAAATGCCTGTAATTATTGCAGTTAGACTAGTTCGGTGTGTTGTGGAAGGAATTCTGCCTGAGGTGAGAGCTTCAATATGTTTCAATGAAAGGATGTCCATCTCTGCGTTGTCTTTAAATTATCAGATACTTCAACCAGTTTCTTCGTAAAATGTTTTACCCAGGTGCTCTTATTTGCGAGGTCAGCAAAGGAAAAACACAGGTTTGCAATTCAACCCAAATTTATCCACAAACACAGTAATTATCCCAAATTCCATCTCCCCAAGACTCTAATACTACCTGTGCTGAGTTTGCCTAATCCTCTGAGCCTCAGTCGTCTCAGGGACCCCGTTGGCGAAGATTGTTCTCGTATTCTTCTGTCTGTCTCTGGTTTGTCAGCGAGTCTTCTCCATAATATCCATGTCAGGTCTTCGCTAGGGAGGATCTCTGGGTGTCCCTTCTTATCCCCCTCTTTGCCCCCTTCCAGAAATTTCTGTGGCCCTCAGCCAGTGAGGTCACTGGGCAGGGGTCGCAACACCCAATGGAGTCGACGATTCCAACTCTGCAGGACATCAAGAACTATCCCCAGGGGTCCAACTTCAGGTGCATCGTCTGCACGTAACCATATCCCATGTAAGGTAACAGTGGGAAATCAAGGTGCCGGAAGGTCTGGCTGCATATGGGCAATCCACAACAATCAATCTGTCTGAATAGGGCCGATTGTCTCCGATCTTCTGTTTACAGGGCAAGTCCAGAATTGCCCTGGCTTGTCTATCTCTGACCAGTGTATTCGAACTTGGCTGTTTGAATTCCTAGCAGGCCTTTGAGTGGTTCTTTACTAATTTAAATTGCCCATTCTGTGTCGGGCCTAAGATTCAGGCCATTGGCCATTTTACCACATCTGGAAATTTGAGCTCAAATCTTAAAATGACAGCTTTTTAAAAAATCAGTTTACTTATTTCAACATTTATCCAACAACTCTTTCTTCAAAGTGTAGAGCAAAAGGGTCAATGTTTGTGTTAATTAGAGAATGATGTTAATAACAATTTAAGCATGACATCCACACTCAAATAGAACATAGAACATAGAACAGTATAGCACAGAACAGACCCTTCGGCCCTCAATGTTGTGCCGAGCCTTGTCCGAAACCAAGATCAAACTATCCCACTCCCGGTCATTCTGGTGTGCTCCATGTGCCTATCCAATAACCGCTAGAAAGTTCCTAAAGTGTCAGACTCCACCATCACAGCAGGCAGTCGATTCCACACCCTAACCACCCTCTGGGTAAAGAACCTACCTCGGACATCCCTCCTATATCTCCCACCCTGAACCTTATAATTGTGCCCCCTTGTAACAGCTACAGCCACCCGAGGAAATAGTCTCTGAACGTCCACTCTATCTATCCCCCCTCATCATCTTATAAACCTCTATTAAGACGCCACTCATCCTCCTCTGCTCCAAAGAGAAAAGCCCTAGCTCCCTCAACCTTTCCTCACAAGACCTATCCCCAAACCAGGCAGAATCCTGGTAAATAACCAAGAGACTCCGAGAGAGCAAGGCACAAAACAGTCTGCGTCCAGAGAATGATGTGCATACCATGAGGTCTTGAATGTAAATAGTGTAAATAAATAGTATTAAGAAGAACTAAATACTGACTATCTCCACGTTACTCCTAGAGTAATTGAAACCTGTTCAAGCCAGAAGACAACACAATGAAAGGGTTACAAGCCAAACCATGGTGGCAGTGCTGGAAGCCGTGGGTTTAGGAAAGCTGAGGCCACAGATTGATAACTGTTATATTGTGATGTGATCAACAGGACGGAGCTGATAGGCTAACATACAAGCACTCATATACTAAATCATCTGCTTGAAACAACTTGTCCTTCTTGGCTGTATCGTGATGGCTTTTCCGAGAGGCTTGCTTGACCTCCTCCCTTCCTGCCAAATTTGGAAAAAATAAGGTCAAGCCGGGGGCTGAGACGCTTGTCCATTGACAACTCACCCAGGTAACCCCAGTGGTTGCATGTGCGGTTGAACTGTACAAGAGCAAGAAGTCCATTAAGCAAAGCAGTAGTGTCCAGCCTATTGTTTAATTGATGCTTTGAAAATTTTGCACAGCTGTTTCAACCAGCCCATTTTATGCGAGGTGGTAGGGGGCTGTACCTACGTGCTGGATTCCATTGGTCTTAATGAAGAGTTGGCAGCAAAGGCAGTACTATTGGCTGAGACAATCACAATGGGTAGGACGTGAATGGCAAAGATTTTGTATCGTAAGTCGATTGTAGCCACTGCAGTGGTTGGACACATAGGCTAGATATCCAGCTCTTTTGAGTGGGCATCTATGACCATCAAAAACATCATACCCAAAAAGGTAAAGTTGATGTGGAGTCTCGTCCATAGATGCCCGGCCACTTCCAAATGTGCAAACTTGCTGCAAGCGAAATGTTGTGTTGAGACGGATAGTGGTCACATTGATTGACCGTGCTTTCTATGTCCTTGTCAATCCCTGGTCACCAAACATAAGTCCTTGCCAGGAGCTTCATTTTAGATTGCCCAGGGTGACTGCTGTGCAATTCTTGAAGAAGAGGTTGCCGCTCCGGGGGTGGAACTTGCTCCGGGGTGGCACTATCAATCTGCGATCCCGCAGGAGATCTCCGTCTGCGCAAATGATTTTGTCCCTACGTTGCATATAGGGCCTAACCAGTTCTGATTTCTCAAAATGCAAGCTCATAAGACCCATCCTTTTAACTCATGACAACGCAGGGTCTCTGTTAGTCCATGCCTTAATGTAGTTGGGTGAAATAGGTAAAGAATCAAGAAAATTTAAGCCAGGACAATCTCCTGCAGAGTGGGAGGCTCGGAAATTGTTTGTGGCAGTGGAAGCCTTCCCAAAGCATCTCCATTTGGTATCTGTTTTCCCGGTTTATGCTGAACGGTATATGAATATGTAGCCAAGAGCAGTGCCCATCTTTGCACTCGAGCCAATACTATTGGTGGGACAGGTTTACCTTCACGGAAAATGCCAAGTAATGATTTATGGTCTGAAATGATGGTGAAGTGAATTATACGGGGAAGACAAGCATTCCCACCCCATAGGCCATTTGCGGGAGATTACAACTGGAATATCGCACAGACCAATGAAATACTGAAAGGCAATCTTGTCTAATGGAACAAGCCTTAATGGTAACAAAATGGTATTTATGGTAACAAACTTTCTTAACTCATCTTCCAGCTCAAGCTGCTGGCACGCATGGCTTAAATCCAACTTGATGTATTTAAGGCCTCTTGCCAACTTGGCATATAAATCTTCTATCCTGGGGATAGGATATTTATCTACTTCAGCAGCCCTTGTCACCGTCATCTTATAATTACTGCAGATTCAGACTGTGCGGTCCAGCTTCAGCATTGGGATGATGTGTGTTACGTAGTGGTATTGTCACTGGACTAGTAAACCAGAGACCCAGGGTAATACTCTGGCGACTCAGGTTCAAATCCCACCATTGCAGATGGAGAAATTTGAATTCAATAAAATAATCTGGAATTACAAGTTAATGATGACCATGAAACCAATTGTCGATTGTTGTGAAAACCCATCTGGTTCACTCATGTCCTTTACGGAAGGAAATCTGCTGTCTTTACCTGGTCTGGCCTACATGTGACTCCAGAACCACAGTAGTGTGGTTGACTCTTAACTGCCCCCTGCAATTAGGGATGGGCAATAAATGCTGGCACAGCCTGTGACGCCAATGTCCCATGACAAATAACAAAATTCTGAAAACTGTACTGGAGTAATTACCCCTAGGTCGTCCAGGCACTTCAACTCCAACTCCACTTTTTGAT